>NC_064809.1:45245776-45249023 GCF_023721935.1 Panthera uncia
TTCTTTCTTTCTTTCTTTCTTTCTTTCTTTCTTTCTTTCTTTCTTTCTTCTCTCTCTTTCTCTCTCTCCCTCCTACCCTCCCTCTCTCTCTCTTATCTTTTTGATAAAATTTCTCATTTGTTTATACATGGTGTCTATTTTTTCCAAAAAACTTTTTTTTTTTTAGTGTTTGTTTATTTTTGAGAGAGAGAGAGAGAGAGAGTGCAGGGGAGGGGCAGAGAGAGAGGGAGACACAGAATCTGAAGCAGGCTCCAGGCTCTGAGCTGTCAGCACAGAGCCTGATGTGAGGCTCAAACTCATGAGCCAAACCGTGAGATCATGACCTGAGCCAAAGTCAGACGTTTAACCAACTGAGCCACTCAGGTGCCCCTATTCCTTTATCATATTTATCAAAGATATTTTAAAGTCCCTGTCTGATAATTACAAAATTTAGGCCTGCTCTATGCCTGCTATTATTGGCTGTTTCCTCTCCTGATAATGGATAATATTTTCTTCCCTCTTTATGTGCCTTATAATTTTAGATTGTATGCTGGACATTATATGTATGACAGAAAATAAAAATTGAAGTAATGTTTATTCTCAACAAAGGACACACCCAATAAGAGGCTGGAATTTTAAATGGGTCTGGGCTTTTTGCTATTTTAGTTTCATTTAGATCACCATTGGCCTCAAATGTTTTGAGGGAAGGATCAGGACTTTCCCTTTAGCAGAGCTTGAGATCTGACACTAGTAAGACCATAGAGATCTCTTTTTGCTTTATATCTAGCCACCAGCTTCACAAACCATGGAAAGCTCTGTTTCTAGCCCAGCTGCTAAGTATATGTTTCTGGGAAGTTCTCTTTGCTTTCCAGTCATGTTACTGGCTTTATGCACCTTAGAAAACTTTTCTCTGCCTTGCTGCTCTGTTCTCAGTCTTTGGAGGGCCACAGCAGTGCTCTCCCTGAAGGCCAAGAGCATCAGAGGTATTCCTCTCAGCTTTCTTCTTATGCAGTTGTGCACTTGGGAAGACCTGCATACCCGAGGAGACCTCTCTCAGCTCTGCTGTTCTGTCCCCAGAATTTGAGTTATTACCTCTGAGCATTTGGTGAAGGCCATGGGAAAACATGGGTAGGTAGGTGCAGATTTGCTCTGTAGCTTGCCACCCACAGCCATTAAAAGTCCATTGAAAGTTCAGCTGCTCTTCCTCTTCCTATCTCTCAGAGATTTTTTATCCTTCATTACTCTGTCAGAGATGAAAGCTTCTATGGTTCTCTTATTTCCTAGGAAGAAGTCCTTATAACACTGAAATTTAGTTCATTCAGGTTTCTTTGTGTCCTCATATTTCTGATGGATTTAAAAACAAAACAAAACTGTGATCTTGTAGATTAGCCCCCTTATTCTCATCTTTAGGGTGTGAGTGGGTCTCTTGTGACTCTCCACAACCCCATTCATGTTTTAAAAAGAATTATAATTTTGAAACAATTTCAAGGTGATAGAACTGTGGCAAGTATAGCAAGGAACATCTTCCCCCTAAACCACTTGAGAGAAAGTTGTCGATATGATGCTTCATCATCCCTGGGTACTTTTGTTTTTATTTCCTAGAAACAAGTATATTCTCTTACATAACCTAAATGCGACCATCAAAATCGGGAAGTTAACACTGACACATTATTACAACCCAATCCTCAGACTCCATTCAAAACTGCAGGCCAGTTATTCTGTAGAGTATTTCTCAGTTTAGAATTGAATGTTTTTCCTTTGCTTAGATTTGGGTTATGAACTTTTGACTGAGTATGTGAGAATCGATGCTGTGTTTTTCTCATGGCAGCCTGTGAGGTGGCTCCTGATTTTGATTTTCTCATTACTGTTGTGTTCACTTTGATCCTTTGATTATGGTGGTCTCTGTGAGGCTTCTTCACTATACAGTTACTTTTTTCCCCCTTGTAATTAGTAACTTTTATGGAGAGGTGGTTTGTAAGCTTATAAATACCCCCACTTCATGAAGCTTTCAATTTATTTCTTTATATCAGTACTGATTTATGGCTTCCTGTTTTGTTTATTATTTATGTTGAAGCTCAAACTATCCCAGACTTGGCCAGAGGGGAGCCCTACTTTCATCTGGCTTCTGTGTCCTTTTAATATATCCCCAAGATTCTTTGAGCACTTTTTTATTTCTGGCACCACAAGGCATTCCAGGCAGATTTTATACTTTCCAGGAAGAGTCATTTCTTCAAGGGGCCTTTGGTACATAATGGCATTTAGAAACCAACATCTGGGCTCTATGTGTGGTCATTGCTATTGCAGTGTCACCGTTCCTAGACCCTATCAGTGGACAGAGAGAATATATGTTTGTGTATGTACAAATATATTACATACATATATTAGACATACATTCACATTTATCTCTATTTCTGCATCTATCTTTCTATATTGGAAAACATGAGTTCATGCCAATATTTCCAATTCCAATCTAACAGCACAGGGTTTATTCTAGTTTTGTTCCTTTCTATTTGTGTAACTTCCTTCTCCAACAGTGATGGCTCTTATTAGCCTTCATATTAGTTCCTTTTCTGATCAATCCCTCTGTATAGAACCAATATTCCATAACTGCTACTAACCCCACTAAGTAGATGACTTCATCACTCCATTTGGGCACTCACACACCATGCCAGGTTACCCCCCTGCTTGGACATCTTAATCTCCCTACTTGGTCTTGGACTTCTCACCTCTAGGCTGCCTTCAGGTGTGGATGCCTTCCCTACCTTGTTTGGGTTCCAATACCCTACTCCAGGCTACCTCTGTGGGGACATCACCCAGCTTAGACTCTGGTATCTTGTGCCAGCCTATCTCACAGCATAGACATACGCATCTGCTTGGCCCCAACATCCCATGGTAGTATCCCTTCACACATATGCCCTCCTCACCCTGCTCTGGCTCAGACACCTCACACTGTGACATCCTTCTGTGGGGATACACTATTCATCTCCTTGGGCTCCATTTCTTCACGATGGACCATCTTTCCCTTCACCCTCCCTGGCCCCCTAAGGATGTTTTCCTCACCTTTTAGTTTCCAACTTGCTATTCTGGGCAGCTATGATGCAGGGACATTCTTCTAATCCTGCTTGGGCTTGAAGACCCAATATCAGGGCTCAGTGATACCCCTGTCACCCAACATGGGCTTTAAAACCAATCCCATGCCAGGCCACTCATTATATATCACTCATTTTATATATATATATATATATATATATATATATATATATATATA
>NC_064809.1:45549123-45626990 GCF_023721935.1 Panthera uncia
CTCACGGTCCATGAGTTCGAGCCCCGCGTCGGGCTCTGTGCTGACAGCTCAGAGCCTGGAGCCTGTTTCAGATTCTGTGTCTCCCTCTTTCTGACCCTCCCCCGTTCACGCTCTGTCTCTGTCTCAAAAATAAATAAACGTTAAAAAAAAAATAAAAATTATACAATCTTTTTTCTTTGTTTTAATGTAAACAAACAAACAAACCAACCTAAACTTTTTTTTCCCCCCTTGCAGGGCTGTGCATTATGGTCGGGGTGTCCATCTATACTCATCATTATGCCAGTGGTTACGGAAACCTCTACATGAAGAGTCACCATGGCTATTCCTTCATCCTGACCTGGATCTGCTTCTGCTTTAGCTTCATCATTGGCATTCTCTATCTGGTCCTGAGAAAGAAATAAGGCTGAAAAAATTCATGGGGATCCGGGGGGGTGGGGGTGGGGAGAAGGAAGCCGTTGAATCTGGGAGGGAAGTGGAAGATGCCATGCAGGAAAAACCAAGAGAGGGGCGGGGGGCGGGGAGGGGAAGTAAGGGTGGGAGAGGCTGAAATCCAAACCATTCCTGAGGAGGTTCTCTATGGTGGAGCCCCTGCCCTTAGGAGAAAGTAATTGGCTAGTACTCTGCTGCTCCCTTGATGCGGGCCCCAGGAGAGCCTCTCTCCAGCCACCACACTTGGCCTCCAACTGTCCTCAGTTACACACGCTGGGGCCCCATCAGCTGCCACACCACTGGCTCCACTCCTGAGGCTGAATTCTGGGTCTCGCACTGCGGTCCTCAGACCTATTGCATCAAGTTAAAATAGCGGTACAAGTTCCAGCAAGAGCAGATCTTGTTCTGGGGTTGAATATGCTAAGCCTGGAAGCCATTCCGCCTTTCTGACCCAAAACAAAACATCACATTCCAGTCTGAAGGACCTACAGGAGGGTTCTGGCCAGTGAGCCATTATCCCTCTTTAGAACAGATATTTAACTCTGTGGAACTCAGTGGTATTTGTGACAAAAATGGGAGAAAGAGATACAGTCCTAAGGCCAAATGGGTGGATTGCTTAAACCAAGAAAGAGAACTTTTCACAGTGGAAGGCCTGGGGGATGGTCAGAACTCAGACAAGACCTCACGCCGCTGTCCCTCATGGAGACCTCTCGCTATGGACTTTGCTAGGCCTCTTGCTTAAAGCCAAAGCAGCTCTTCTGGCGATCTGTAAAGCCACTAGTGACCAATTCAGTGGTGAAAGTACCACACAAGTTATGGGACCAAGGGGCAGTTTTGTGACAGTGCTACAGTAGGGTTATGTTTTTAGGACCCCCTGTCCATACAGTCAGTATTTCTTTTAAGTACATGATGGGAGAGAGATGGACACGGTTCCCTGTGACACGATTTATTACCCTCCCTCTCAATGATAACTTCTGAGGATGTTTTGTCTAATTATACACATTGGGGATCAGGACTCCTAGGCTCAGCGGTGGCTCTCGCTTTGACTCTGCCTGGAGTAGTCACCTTTCAGAGGCCCTGCCTATCCCACTTCACAGGTGATGCAGGGCCGTTCTGGAAGCTTAGTAAAACACACACGAAACAAAACCAAATAGATCCTTGGGTAAAAGGTGCTATATAATTGTGAAGTATTAAGCATACTAGATTTCGGTCGTGGTAAGAATACAGGGCCTGCATTCCCAGGAAAGTTAGAAAATTCCCATGAGATAATTAAAAATATAGGTGATGGGCAGATAATTTCTTTAAGGAAAAAAAAAAAAAAGCAAAAACTCTTGTGGTACCCAATCAGATGGTAACTGGCTGTCTGTTGCCATAGGAGCATTTCTATATAGGACTTAGTTGCAGTATGTTATTCCTGGTTAAGCAGGCATTGCTGTGGCCTGGAGGAGCTGTTTCAAGCCATCTCAGATTCTGTCTAAAGGGGTTGTTATGGGAAGACATTTCCTCTATTGCCTGAGAAGATCTAACCCAGGGAGAATCTGAGACATCTTGCCTACTTTCCTTCTCCCAGCTCTCTCCTTATCCCGTTTCTCACATGATTTTCCTCTTTGGGGAGTTGTTATGCCATGACTAGTGGTATTTATGTAAAAGGACTATGACTAAGTATATTTCTCTGTGTTCATTCTGGTTAAGGGAGTATTGAGGGCAGGCCACCAGATTATCGTGGCTGGGGGTAGAGAGACGGCAAGCCAAAACTGCGGGACGATGACCTTTTTAATTGTGACTTAATCATCACATGATTAGAGAAGGCTGTCTTATGTGCAGAAACACACTTACATATTAGATATACCCAAAAGAGATACTTGCATTAGGTTGGAAAGTCGAACTATGACTGGAGTGAACCATGTATTGCCTTGTCTTTTACTTTATTTCTGTGACATTTATGTCTCATGTAATTTGCATTACTTTGGTGGGTTGATCTAGTACTGTATTTGGCTTCTTCTTCAATAGATTGATATTTCATATACTATAATTGTAAATATTTTGATACAAATGTTTATAACTCTAGGGATATAAAAATAGATTCTGATTCCCTTCACCGTGTGAATGTTTTCTTCCTAAAAAATGCAAGAGATGAGGAATAATCATGACATTTATACCTAATTAAGTTGTCAGTCAGTGCGGTTTGGACCACTTGGCATTTATTGGAGACATTAAGTTACCTTCTGGTAATACATTAGGCATTTCTACAGTAACTCAGCAAGTGAACATTATTAGGTAGTTTTATCTTGCTTTAATTAAACCTCTTCAAGCAAAAACCAGAATTTTGTAAGCTAATACATTAGAGAGATGTTATGATCTTGAATCAGAATGACTTATGACATTAAGAAGTGAGATACTCATAAAGTTTCTTTGAAACACAATTCGTCTAACGTGTCTTCAAAATATAAAGCAATTCACAAAGATAAGCATCACATACATGCCTTTGCAGAAACCCATTCATTGCATAAACTGGGGCATATCTGTAGGAGCCAGATGAGAAAAGGAAAGCTTTACTGCTTTCTGTGAATAATAAAGACTGGAATTAACAGTGGAAAAGCAGGGTAGATACTGTGTATCCTAGCATCATGTCAATACCCATATCATACAAATGATTTTAATGTGGAGTAGGCACTCTGCCAGTCCCCTGCGGTTTTGGATGAGGTAACAACACAAGGAATACCCAGAGAGTATACACAATGGAACCTGAAAATGCAACTTCAACATATCTTCAAGTCAATTAATCAAAGCGCATTGATTATTAATACTCTCTCAGAGACCTATGTAATTTCTTAGATTATTTCTGGGATACTATCATAAGAGGCTATTTCTCTCCCTTAGCTCCCCCTAGCATTCTTTCCCTCATGTCATTTGCCTCGCCGTGGATCAGACCTCCAGAGCATCCTTTTTTCCCCCTTCCTTCTCTAGATCTTTAATCAGAATCCCCAATAAGCTTTCAAAACTTTTCTGCCAAGATGAAATCTTCCACCTCAAAGACCTGGATGATGAATGGGAGTGTATTATTCAGGATTCTCCAGAAAAAACAACCAATAGGATGTGTGTGTGTGTGTGTGTGTGTGTGTGTAAGTTTATTTTAAAAAATTGGTTCACATGATTATGGAGGCAGGCAAGTTCAAAATCTGCAGTGAGAATAGGGTTGGCAGAGGCTGAAGACCCAGGGAAGAGCCAATGCTGTAGTTCAAATCCAAAGACTGCCTGCCGGAAGAATTCTCCTTTGTTTGGGGGGTGGAGGTGGGCAGTCTTTTGTTCTATTCAACTGATTGAATGAGGCCCACCCGCATTATAGAGGGCAATCTGCTTTACTCAGAGTCCACTAATTTCAATGTTAATCTCATCCAAAACACCCTCACAGAAACATCCAGAATAATGTTTGGCCACATGTCTGGGCACCATGGCTCAGCCAATGTGACACAAAATAAAGCATCACGGGGAAACATTCTTATTAAGGATAAGGCACAAACGTTCTCAGAAATAATTTAAAAGAAGCTTGAGCAGTGGAAATCTTTATGTTTACAGTTGATACTTAGTTCAAATAGTGAAAGAGTAAGACACGGGGTTAACTTCAAAGATGATCTTAGATATCCTATGAAAAGACAGGAAGTTGTCAGAGTCCCTTTTATAGTGGAGCTTAATCAATGTCTTAAGTTCAATGTCTTAGGTAGAGTCAAATTGAATTAAGGTGGTTAAGAAAGTGCTCTTAGGTGAAACTGGTCCAAATTTATGAGTATCAGGAAGATAAGCTACAGAGCTCTCCATTACCGCTCAAGAATGGGGGCTGCAGGCAAGTGGCGACGTTTTTATTCATCAAAGTGATAAATGTGAGGTGTCAAATGAGCAATAGATAGCTACACCATTCTACATTGGACTCAGCCATTACAGTCTCTGTGCCAAACCCCACTGACTTTCAGGCACAGAGAGATCTTTCCAGAGGGCCTTGAATGAAGGTATATGAACAGTAAAGAGAGTATTGTGCAGGACTCCATACTTAAACAGAGAAGCTCTCTCCTATGTTTACTAAGAAATAGAGTAGACCAAAATACAGATAAAATTCCCTAGCCAAAAAAAAAAAAAAAAAAAAAAGTACACATGAGGTTAAAAGAAGCCTAGATTTTGGGGAACAGGGGGGAGCGGGGTAAGGTGGTGGGGGGCAGGATGAAAAGAGAAAACTTTGCTGGAAAATTTGGAGTAGATTCTGAAGAGTATCGACTCAATGTAAAGAGGTATTTGCAGTCCAGGGAAACATGCAGCTCTTGAACACAGCAGGTGGGGAAGGATGTCCACTGACTTTGTGGAGCCCAAGGAAAGGAGTGTTTTGGAATGTTACCTAGTCCTGTTTCTGTAAGGGAGACATGTGAAGCCTACTCACGGGGCAGGAAGGTGACCATTAAAACATGTATTGATAAACCACTGGGCACTAGGTGCTGTACCTGGAGGCTAGCAAATGAAAGATTCAGCAGACATGCTTCCTGTCTTCATCTAATTTACAGTCTAGCAGGGCAGTAAGACTCATACCTAGAGAAAATGGAAGGAGACTCTCTGGGAGCACAGAGGAGATGAGAACTTTGCTACCAGGGGGGAGGATAGAAGAGCGATTTTCAGGTCTTCGTCCCTTTCTCATGATCCTTATCCCACCTCGTGAGCAATTAGCTGACAGCTCCTGTGGATTTTACCTCTGCTACCTCTCTTACCTCCCCAAATCCCCCTGCCCCACAGGCCACTCTTTTGTTCCAGGCTCTCCTCGTCTTCCATCTGAATGACTGTAGGTGAGAAACATTCCAGTGGCCTCCATATCTTTACTCTTTCCAGTCTCTCTTTTTGGCTAATGTCCGGATAGATGTTGATGGATGCTTGCATCACCACCAGGGAGCCAATCCAGGGCTGGGAGAACAAGAATTCCCACAGACGATGCCAATATTTATGGGAGTTCATACTCAGTCTTCGGGTTAACTGATGACCCACAAGGGCTACAGAGTGAGTCCTAAAGCAAGAATGACTGTCTTCATATGGCAAACGAGGGACTTTATTATATTAAGAGATAAACTGAACAAGGGGTGGGGGTGGAAAAACAAAAACAAACTGTTGAGTCTTTCCCACTATAGGGATGGGTTGGGTTCCAAAAGCTATTTTCCTAAGTTGGTTTTTGGGTAAACTCAGAGCATATTTTTCCATGGAGACAATTCAGAATGATTTTACTTATAAAATGGGCTAAAAGGCTTGTATAAGCTAGCATGGAAATAAGCTTAATAATTATTACAGTATTATTATTTTCAGTGGGAATGAGTTAGTTTAAATTCTGGAAACCTAGAACCCTCTGTTGCCTTTCCAAACCTTTCATGGTAAGAGTAGTGTGTCTGATGGAGAGCGGAATGGAGAGTAGATATGGGTCCATATTCCAAAGCCATGGGAGCCTGTGGGCCAGGAAATCCCTTTTCCCTGGCCATGTTCAGAGTTTGTCACTGAGTGCAGGAGAACATGGTGTTTAGCATGACTCTGTCTGTCTAGAAACATACACACTATATAGTTTTTTAAATTGGGTGTTAAGCTGGAATGACTTGCTCCACTCTCTTGATCTCATGGCTCAAAATCAATCTTAATTTTCCCACATGTGTTATCGTATTAGTGGCTTCAATCCAGTCTATCCAGGAACTTTAGAATGATTCTAACTCCTTAGTATAGTTGTTGACACGCTTTTGGGCACTCTGAGATCTTATTGTTTTAGTTTTATTTTACAACTTCTCTTCCCTCTTACAAAATGCTGATATAGGGCACATATATTTATAAGTTTTAAGGTGAATCAAGATCCAACCTGTTTTGACTATTTGGGTATAATTTTGCAATTGCTTTTGAGGTAACTAGGCATTGCAAAATCAAGTTTGAGAATTATAGTACTGGATTTATGAGGGAGGTAGATTATACTAATTAATCTGACATTTAGTCATCTTGTTTTAAAAAGTTACGATCTTTCTGGCAGTAATATTTAAATCCAGATTTCTTTCCATAAGCCAAATTACCAAATTCGCTTCAACCTACTTGCCTACTTGCACTGACTCTGCTAATTTCTCTCCCAGAGTAATTCACATTCTCTACCTCTCATCGTATTTAATACTTGTCAGAGCTCCTCGAAGGACAAGTAAAAGGTCAATGCAGACAACCCTTAAATGTTCCGTTTAAGTTCATTTCAGCTTCCCATTCCTATGACCTTTCCCTGGACATCCCCATTCCAAGAGCTGCTCTTCCTGACTTGGAGGAAGGAGCTCTCCTCCCTCTTTTCTGTGCTCATGCCTATCACCACCGCCACGACAACCACCACCATTTTTTGAATTTCATTCTCTTATGTCCTCAGGGATTTCTTATAGATACCTCTTTTTCCCCTGCATTTCCAATTTCTGTCTCTATCGGAAGTTTTCTCTTGTGCATAAAATGAGCATGAGTTTGTCTCATCGGAAGTGAAACAAAACAAAACGAAACACTTTTTTTCTGTCCTAATACTTTAACCTCTTGCTGTCTCTTCACCTTATTGAAACTGTGGCTTATTGTCTGTGTCTCTAGTGGGCCCCAACGTGACATTCGTGGGGCTTTAGGCGAGAGCAATGGAGGGCTGCACACTGCATATCTAAATATTTAAGTCGTATTCAAGTTAAGAGGCTGGTAAATATATGTGTTCTATTGCTCCGTCTTGAGGAACATACCTAGAAGGTCAGCATCAAATTTAGAATTCTCAGTCCTTGGAGTTCTGGGGTAGAGCATGGTTTTGTAGGGGAGAGCTGGTGCCGTGCCTCCCGCTTACAGCAGGCTTTCCTTGCTGTTCGCTTCTGGCTCCATTCCTCATCATGAGGGACTAAGGCTCATGCATGCAGAGACCCCAGTCCACGTATCCACGATCAGCCCTCAGTCTTTCTCCATCCTGCAAATGGCTGCCCCTCAGCCATTCCAGCCTAGGAATGTGCAAACCTGTGACGTGTTTTGACCTCTGAATTGATTGGACTAGACCCAGGGGAAAGAGGACTAGAAGTGAGGATGGGGACTTTGGGCAGGGATTTGGGGTCCTGGATAATCAGAATAGAATCTTGAAGGAGCCTGTGGGCTCCAGTGGGTATGCTCCTTGGCCCCAAGCCCAAGGACTTTTAGTCAATGGGAGGGTTTGGTTGGAGGAGGGTCAGAGTTGAGTCTTGCAGGCACAGGCCTAGTGAAGACCCTCCCACTTGGTCTCTAAGGGAACCGGCCAATTGTTTCATTTCTCATTCATTCTTTCATAGCCTACTTCAAGCAAATCTACTTCTACCCTCACCAATCCAAAGTGATTGCTCTCCCATGGGTATCTTTAGATTCCGTAGCACAGTAAACACTCTTAATCTGTATCTTCTTCTTCCTCTCCTCTTCCTCCTGCTCCTTCTTCTTTTCTTGACCCTCTAGTCATTTTATTTCTGTACTCTGCACGATGACTTAATTAAAACTTATATAATTAATCACCACGTATCTTGTAATGAATCTAAAATTTGCATCTTGACTCAGACCAATTTTCTGGATCCAGGCCCACAAAAACTACAAATTCGACTGAACGCATTAGGTCCTGCCCCTTTCTTTTGTATTCCCGGTCTCAGAAAATAACCACCTATCACTTAGATGTAGAGGCTAGAAACCCAAGTGTCATTCACGATTCCTCCTACCTCATTCTTCACATCTAATTAGTAACTGTATCTTGTTGATTCTACCCCCCTAAAATTTCTAGACTTTCCCCCTACCTTTCCATCCCCTTTGTTGTCATACCAATTTAGACCTTTAATGGCATTAAAAAAAATAGCTGAATAGTCTCTTAAAAAGTCACTGCTATAACTCATTTTCCACTGTGTTGCAAAAATGATTGTCCTAAAATGCAAATATGATCATGTCCTTTCTCTGCTTTTAATCCTTCGTTGGCCCCTTCATTTTGCTCATGATAAAATTTAGAATCCTAAACCCGTCTATTGCAAACTTCTCTTCCCATGCCATTCTATCCTTGAGAGGAAACATAATACACAATGCTTTTGAAGTGTTTCCACATGCTATTTCTTTTCCCTGAAGATCTTTTCTTTCTCTGGTATCTGGCTATCCCATTTTGATTCCTTAAGACTCAGCACAGATTCCCCATCTCTGAAAAGAAACTCTAACTACCTCAGGCCCTACTAGGATGTCTTTCATCAATGTTTACATAACACCATGTTCATGTTCCATCAGAGTATTTTTCACAAAATATTTTAATTGTGGCATTAACTGAGTGGCACCCTCATTAGACTGAGCTCCACTGGGGCAGGGAACTCATCTTTCATATTCTTTCTTCCAGCATTTAGTATTATGCCTGGCAATTAGCAGATGTTCAATATAATTGTGTGAGAAATACCAGTGAAGGTGCTGGAGATATCATGATGGGTGATAGAGCCCATTCCCTGAGGTGCTTCTTGACTAGAAGGTAATTAGATAAGGGTTTCCAATGCAGGTGAAGTGTTGATGCTGAGAAGGAAGGAGAAAAGATACTTCTGGGTGGGTGTTTCTGTCTTTTAAGGTCATTAAATGGGATAAAATCCATTTCTGCAAAAATGTGTGCGTGTGTGTGTATTTTTTTTTTCATAGAATTTATTACACTCACAAATTTCCCTGGAGCCATCCATGGCTTTCCTAAGTAGTACGACCTGTAGATCTGGGTAACAGTGGCCTCTGCCTTATAGCAACCTGCTCTGGCCCTCATCCACCTGTGCTCCATGGGCACATGCATTTCAGGAGCATTTGAGATGAACTCAAAGGGTGGATACAATTTTGGAAGTTGTACATATGGGAGGAAGAGGGAAACTAGTTCAGAGGCATGAGCCAAAACAACAACAACAACAACAACAACAACAACAACAACAACAGTATAGGGATGGGAAAGCTCCCCGGGTCAAGTGATGTGTTTGGAAAAATAGATTAGGATCTACAGAACATCCTGACTCTCCAAGTTAGGAGTTTTAAACTGACTTGGTGGGATCGTGGGGGAGTCACTTAATGTTTCTGAGGAGGGCATGATATAATTTGGCAGATTATAGAGTGGGTTCTAGGGGAAGAGAAGGAAGGGTGGGGAGAGGGCTGGGAAGCTATTGCAGTACTTGAGGAAGGAAGTAGAATGGAAGTAACTAAACAAAGCCGTCGGGATGGGAATGGAAGAAATGAATACGAAAGACCTGACTTAGATGCCACATGATTCAGCAAAAATTTGATGAGAGGACATCAGAGAGTATTCCGAGTTACAAGATCGGACAGTGGGAAACTGGCCATGATGCTAATGACGCGGGGAAGCTGGAGGAAGGATTAACGTGAGGGGGATAAGGATGGGCTCAGATCTGGGCATGCGAAGCGTAAGGAGCCAGCTGGACATGAAGGTAGCTCTCCCTTCTAAGCCTAAAATGTTCTAGGATAATCTTGAAGGATTCTATTCCAGAGTGGTCCTGGAAGTCCCTGGAGCACCCCAAAATAGAAATCCCTAGGAGGCTGCATATTTCTCATGTTAACTTTAGAGAGTTAAACTTTTCTGGGCACATCCATCATCCTGTGTCAACTCACTTGGGACTGACCCTTCTTACATTTGTTTTAATTCAGCTGTCTCCTCGTTTAAAATGTTACTTTTAAGCTGTTTTATCGCCAAATTTAGCTTCCTCAAATTAGCATCATATCTTCTCTTTATGTTAGTTCTGATGCAGAGCCTGTAGTCCCTTGGAGAACAAGGCCTGGGGTGGGGTGGGCCCGGAGGGCTGACAAGAGGACAGGACATAGATGTGGGTCATGCTTGGAGCTTTAATTTGGTATCCCATGAGACATCTTGTTAAAATCTGATTTTCTTAAATTTGATTTTCAAAAGTGTTGCCTTTTACTAAATTTTCCTTTTGAACATTTTAAACATCTGTTTTCATTTTAAAAATGGTTACATATATATATTCTTAAAGACATCTTTTACTTTTGTCCAAACTTTCTAACCCCTCAAATGGAAATTTCTTTTGGGCCAACTATTTTGATGCTAAGCTCTGAACATCCCTCTTGCCAATGAGAGATCTGGAATGATGTCTGGACACAGGTAACAGTGATCTGGCATCGACATTAGTCAGATGATTATGACAAAGCCCATGTGATACCAGGATGGATGAAGAAATACAAAGATGAGGGGCAATAATTTCTCCATATTCTGAATTAGTCAGATTATAGTCTGAATTGGAGAACTACTCAGTGTTGGTCACCACTGTTCAAAGGGAAGTGAAGAAATTGAAGTGACTGTAGAAACAAGCAACAAGATGATTAAAGGCTTGGAAAATAGGTTCCAGGACGAAAGATGAAAACGTTTTTGATGTCTCAGGAAGGGAAGACAAAGGTGGGACATGATTCTGAAAGTTTTTTTTTTTTATAAGGGGATGGTTAATAGGACACTAGAATGTATGATAAAGATTGTGAGCAAACCCCCAAAAAGAAAAAATGCCCTCAGATAATTTAGGCCAGAGTCAACCTTTTACCCTTTCCTGTACCCTTGACAGACATTAATAATTAATTACAACACTCTTTTCTGCAGAGTTTGGATCAATTCTCAAAAATCCTCAACCCAGAATTCCAAGGCAGCCTTTGAAACTTTTACAGAAGATGAAACACATCTGCTAGTCTAGCTTTAGACATTTTGCTTTGTAAGGGCTTGAGACTTTACCAGATGATTTCTCAAAGATTCTTCCAGAACTATGGCTCTACTAAATCATTTGCATCATGAATTTCATGAGGAATAGACTTAATTTATAAACAATGATGGATCTTGACCCTTTGAGCAAACTGGGACATTTTTGGAACGCTTTTAGTGAAGGAATGGGGAATTTTGCTACTATTTTAAAATATAAAATTTAGTTGTTTTCTCAAACAAGTTCTTCACAGACAGCCTTGATGATCACATAATCCTGATAAGCTCGAACAAAAAGAAATATATTTCGATGGGACTAGCTATAAGGGAACAGTTTCTACCAGGACTTTATTTTTATTTTTTTAAGCTTATTTATTTTGAGGCATGGGGGAGCACATGCATGCGTGAGTGGGGAGGGGCAGAGGGAGACAGGAAGAGAAAGTTTCCCAAATGGGTTCTGCACTGTCAGTGCAGAGCCCCATGTGGGGCCTGGAACTCACCAACTATGAGATCATGACCTGAGCTGAAATCAAAAGTTGAACACTTAACCAACTGAGCCACCCGAGCACGCCCAGGACCTTCTCTTCAAAATGTACTATTTGGCCCACGAGAAGAAAATTGGGCTCTGGGTTGACCCTGAACGCTGATTGGCTGAGGAAGGCATCTTGATGCACTAATGAAGCTAATTGAAATCTCTGCCTTTTCTGTAGTTCTTTACGTGTTGTTATGAGAGGGGAAAAAAAAAAAAAACAAAACAAAAAACAAAACCTGATGAACAATGGTATTCTGACGCTGAGTCTCTGGGAGGTAAACAGTGATAAATGGCAGATCAGGAAGATGAAGGGCAGAAATCAATACTTGCTGTTACTCTGTAGTAAATTATGAGACGCTTCGGATGAAAGGGACAGATGTTGTTTTTCAAATCACACTGTTTGAACTTTAGTTGTTTATAAACTTCTTCTTTCCCGGCAGGTCTAAGTTTCTATCTTTGCCATATATACCCTAAACACATGGAGATGTATATCAGGTCAATTAAAAAGGTGGCAGGTAATTCAACCGTTAATATTTGAATTTTATTCTCTACCGTCTAATTTGTCTAACTTTTCTAACCATGGCTAGCATAGTTTCTTCGTTAAAGGAAAGCTTTTGGATTATAAAATCGGTTAAAATAAAATGAAAAGAAATAATTACGCTTAAAAAAAAAACCTTAAGAATTTCCTAATGCTAAGTTTCAAGGGAAGCATTTTTCTCGGTGCCATTTGGCTCAGAAACATACATTCTGGAGTCACTGAATTTGAAACACAAAAATAAGAGGGATTTTAAAAAGCCATTTCTTCCAATGAGGTCAGCAACAATTTTTACCATATTTTAGACTAATTCACCATGTTCTGCCAAGTCAGACATTTACATATACTAACTTGAAATTTCATCCCTGAAACATAATAAAGAAAAAAAAAATCAGTCTTCAAAGATATTTTTGCTGTTTTTTTTTGTGTGTGTGGTAGTTGTTAACCTTTAGTGTTTATTGATTTTCCTATCTTTTCCTTATTTATAATCTCTTCCTTTTTTTTTTTTTTTTTTTTGAGTGGAATAGCTTCGTGAAATCTGAGCTAATAAGCCGCTGTTAGGAATTTGCTATTTTATAGTTGCCAATGAGGCTGATAGGCCAAAGAAATGTATGCAATCCCATTGGAGGAAACATCTTGTAGCCTGTCACTCGGGTATATGGTGTTTCTACTGCTGTGCCACGTACTTTCTAGGACAAGCTCAGATGGGGTCTCCGGGGTCAAGACTCCAGTTAGAACATAGCCACCACAGTGCCTCTTTTCCCCCAAGAACATTGCAACCACAGAGTGAGGGGTTGATTCTTCTTGTCTCCATCTTGTGGGCCTATGGACTGTAGGCTTACCTGACCAACCTGTAGATCAGAGCTCAGAAGGAAGGGGAGCCTCCTGCCAGACTTGATAATGATTATTTTTGAAAGAGAGACAGAGAGACAGAAAAAGAGCCAGCAACCAGGAGAGACCTCAGTGTTGTAGGGTAGAGAAATGCAATGACGGCTTGAGGGGCTCTGTCCTAAGGCCAGATCATAAATACCATGGAGACAAGATCTAATTAACATCAAGTGTACCACCTTTGGCTTCAAGTACCTTGAGGACTTGTCCCATGACCTTTTCCTCCATTATTCTCTCAGACCCCACACACTACCTGGCTCATAGTAGACAGCAAGTAAACCTGCAGCGAACAAGTTGAATAAGGGAATAAATACAAAAATCTTAAAAGGAGGGAGAAATGGACTTACCTTAAAGCATCAGGAATCGGTGAAACTGCAGGGGGATTTCTTGGCAGGGAATATTACTGAAGTCTGTTGTAGGTTACTGAGGAAGTTTTATGTAGTTTAGGGAGATGCATGGTCACCGTAGAATTTCGATAATTCTGGGATGATTTCAGTGGACTGCTTGGAGGAAGACATGGATTAACTACTCACGGGCTCTCATCCTTCCCTTGACTTTGATGGTTCTGGTTCCCAGGAAGTTTCCCCCTTCCTCTGCTCCCTCAGTTGACTCTGTCTATTTTCCTGGATGATTGTAATTTCCTTACAGTCACCGAAGTACAAAAGCCACTTATCCTGAAACAGTTTTGAGAGTATGAACCTGGCAAACAGTTTTTCAGAAGAAAGATGATGCCTTCTCAAACAAATTAATGATGCTACCAGTAACTTGCCTGAAATCCTAAAATGTGAGATGGTCCAATGAGCTCTCTGCTAAAAAAAAAAAAAATAATGTATCATTATGTCCTGGTGTTAGCTAGCAAGTATTAGAAAACAGAAATCAGAAGCTACTCTCACTTTTTTTTTTTTGCATTGGCATCTGTTGACCTATATTGTGCATTCTGTGTAAATTCCATATGCCAGAGAAATTCAAGAGTAAAAAGGTCATGTGAAGGTAGCGTGTGGGCTGGGAGGAGACCCAGAATAAAAGGGACCTGGAATAAGAAGGCAGTTTAGCAAGATATGAGCAATGATTTCTGAATTTTTTTTTTAACTGGAAGATAAATAAGCACCGAGGATTCTATATCAGTCTTGGATCAATAAGACATATTTTATAATAAGAAAAATAATGCATTTCCAACTTCTGGATACCTCTTTGCTCCTTCTATCTTGGGGCTCCCTGTGAGTTGGCAAAGCTTCCAGCTGCTTCCTGGTGAACCTTTAGGGCTTTGAGATGGAGAGCCAACCCTTAAGGAGTGCTGCTTGTCAACACAGTTAGCAAATCAGATTGACGTCCTTGTCCTAATGAGTGGTTGTTTTCCAGTCTGTTATTTCACACTTTGACACTAGATGTCAGAGAAAGACTTAGCCTTCTAATTTGTTGGTCTCCTCAGCAGAAAGAAAGGTTGTCTTCTGAGAGAAATCAGGTATTGAAAATTGGCAAATGTCCCACTGTGAGTCCCTGGGGGGACCAGGGTTCTTATGCCAAAACATCGCTACCCTACTCATGCCTTATTAGACATACTTTCGATACTATTAAATCTCATTTACCAGAACGGGTTGGATCAAGGTCACTTAGAAATAGATTTTTTGGGGGTGGGGAATGAGAACTATCAATTTACTCTTTCAATTTTATTACAAAACGTATTCAATTTTACTTAGAAATAAAAGACAGATATAACATGGTCATGTTCTTATAATCCTTTTTATTAGTGAATTAGGAAACAGCCAAACCAATTAAAAATTGCATGAAAGTCTCATAAGATCATTCCAGTGCTCTGTGGTAGTTCCTTTCATTTTGTAAAAATGGCATCTTGTTTTAAATGATATTAAGTAAAAATGTGGTTTTATTAGAGCTGTTATTTTAGTTATATTGCCAAATTCCCAAGGCGTTCAGCCATTTAGCAGGCTTTCTGATGTAATAAAAAAAAATTGTGTGCTTTTTCATTACTATGGATGGCACATTGAAACAATTTTTTTCTCTTTTTCTTTTCTTTTGTTTTGCGTTGGTTTTGACCTGACAGAAGGCAATGTGAACAAACTGGAATCAGGCAGGACAGTGGTAAAGGACAGAGCCAGAAAAGGGCACATGGTTTTCCTCATCATGCACATTTTTTCCCCTAATTCCAAAGGGTCACAGCCATCATGTTCTCAACCATCCTTTGGAAATAACTAGTCATCTACCCGCCCAAGGTTAAAAATAGCACTCTTACAGTGAAAGGAGGGTTTACTCAGACATGGTGTAGCAGCCCCGCCTGTGGAAGATATTCCAGGATTTCTCTCGGTGATTCTGGAAGCCATTATGTCATCATCAAAAATAGCATTATTAATATTGCATGGGTGTGTCCTTTATTTATTTGTGAGCTGGGTGCTGTGCAAGGCACAGGGAACATGAAAAGGAAGAGACAGAGCTTCTCTGAAGGCTCCTAATGGAGACAGGAGAGAAACATGCCAACCAATCATTCTAACACCCATGACAATACTTACAATGATCAATGGTTGTCTGGTCAGCAACCTCGACAACCCCAGGTTTTCAGATCAAAGTTGATGATGCGGACAAATAATAAAAACAATTTCCCAGTGTAACTCAGATTAAAGGATAACTCAGGATTAAAATATGGAGGGCTTTCAGTACCGTTAATTATTGATTTGTTGATGATTTATTGATTAAAAAAAAAACCCACTCATATGGCACATAGTATGTGCCAGTCATCATTCTAAGAATTTTTTGACTATCAATCTATTTCATCCTTAAAATAACCCTACTAAATAGGTACTAGTATTAGTCCCATGTTATAGATAAGTAAACTGAGGCACAAAGAGGTTAAGTAGCTTGCCCAAGTATTGGCAGCTAGGGCTAGAATCCCGGGGTTGGTGGGGGGGTGGGGCTTGTCTCACTTACCTTTTCTTTTTTCCAACTCGAACTCCCAGCTAACAACCTGTGCTTTGTCTCTTCTACCCAGAGAGAGAGCACTATAGAGTTTAACAGATTATGATTTTGGAGTCCAGTCTGATCTGTGTTTGACTCTTAGGTCTGCTGCTTAATAACTGTGAGTTTGGGTCAGTTTTTAACTTCATTGAGCCTAATATAGGGAACAATGATAACCAATTCCTACAGTTGTTGAGAGAATAAAAGGAAATATCACAGTAAGATTCCATAGATTCGATGCATGCTCTTGCTTCCTGTGGGAAAGCCAGCTCCAATCACCCCTCCTGGTTCTGGCCTCCTGATGATCATGCCCTGTGGGTTTCCTCTCACTCTGCGTAGGGATGACCTATGTAACCAGTAGGATATTGCAGAAATGTCAGAATGTAACTTCTGAAGCCAGTTCATGAAGGGCATAACAGCTTCTGCCTGGCCCCCTGCTTGATCATCCCGTCTGGGGAAAGTCAACATGGTGCCAGCAGCCTCCTGCCAATAGCCAGCATCAGCCGGCCAGTTGTGGGAGACAGCCACAACTCCTCGAAGCAGACTCTCCAGACTCTCCTAGAAGCAGACTCTCAGCCCCAGTCAAGCCTTCAGGTGATAGCAGCCCTGGCCAAGAGCTTGTCTATAACCTCTAAAAGATCCTGGGCCAGAAGCACCCAGCCGAGCCCCTTCCAGATTCCTGACCCACAGAAACTGTTAGAGATAGTGAGTATTTATTGCTGTTTTAGGTCCCTATGTTTGAGATAGTTTGTTATGCAACCATAGGCAACGAATTAATATACGTTCCTTCATCTATTCTTTCTCCAATATGTCAGGCTAGGTATTTTTCTTATAGACGCTTCTCAAAGAACATTCTGCTCAAGACATAAATTTAGTGGATGAGGTTTGTCCTGAGAACCCACTTATAGTCTACTTCACCTTTTTTTTTTTTTTTTTCTATCAATGAACAATGTCCCCTCCCTGCTGACAGCTGGAAGCTTCTTGACCTCCTCGTGTGGTCAACCAGTCTTCATTGGGATTCAGTTGCCCACTAGGCATTAGTGGATATGAGCTCTCATGTGTCTCTTTGCAGGGATATTTGGACTGTATTAGTGGATATGGATGATAAAACAGCATCGCTTTTAAGAAGATGACTTTCCTGGAAGTTTGAAAAGCCTGTAAAACTGAGAGTTTTCAGCACTTTTGGGGTGGGTACTGTCTGTGTTCCTACATAGATTTTCTTTGGCCAGCTTTCAGTTTAAACCTGGAGCTTATGATGACCATGGTGTTGACCCAGAATGTCTAACCTACCACCATTCAATTCCCCTGTGCTTATGGGATATCCAGACATGTGAGATTTGGTGGACCCACGTTGCTGAGGAGATCTCACTACTGGAACAAACGTGCTTAGTTGAAAGAGCCTGGAATTTGAAGTCAGGCAGACCTGCATAGTGTTCCTTTAGACCTGAACCACCAGTGTGTCTGTCCCAGGCCCTGAAATTCAAGAGGTTCTGTTTGGGGAAGAGTCCAAGGGACCAAGAGGGACATTCTTGTCTGGAGCCCAGAGACCTCCTAGACCACACTTTGGGCACTAGAGTCCTAGGATCTCCTGCTCAAATATATACAAGCATCCTTCTGGAGTTCTTCCTAAGGGTGGATCACCTGGCTTCCTTGGCTTGAGGAGTGAGCAAGGGATGGCTTTTTGGGGTAAGGGAGCAGGGGCAGAGCTTGAGCATAAGAGCTAGGGTGTCCACACACGTGAGTGTGAAGTTCTTTGCGGTGCAGGATGGAGCAGAGGGGGAAAAGAAACGTGCTTGGGGCTTCCCTTTAAACTCTTGTCCTGGACCCTGCAAATGTGAGATATAGGCCTGGACCCAGGTTTGAGTGATTTCCTGTAAGTTAAAATAAAATTGAAATTCCTGGTAGTAGCCTTTGGGATCTGCCCCCCCCACCCCTCACAATCTCTCCAATTCATCTTTACCAATCTTCCCTTGCTCACTGCACCCAGCCCACTCAGGCCTTTCCATCCTAAGAGAATGTCAGGGCGAATCTCCCATTGGGGCTCTTGTGCTTGCTGTTCTCTCTGTCTGGAATCTTCCTTCCACAGGTCTTCACTTGATTGGTTCATTCTCATCATTCAGATTTAAGCTCAATGGCACCTGCTTGGAGAAGCTTCCATTTATCAACCAGTGTACATGAAATTCTTCCCACCCCCTTCCCTATTATACTTGATGATACTTCCATGCTCTTGATATAGCGTTTATCACTGTCTGAATTGTCTCATTCATTTCTTTGTTCACTTGTTTTTTGATCCCCACCCATCTCCCATGTCAAGTATGTTTCAGGGTTGTCTTGTTTACTCATTGTATCCCAAATGCTCTGAAGCGTGCTTGGCATATAGTAGTTGCTCAAGAAACGTCTCAGTGAACGAACTTCTCAGACTTCGTTTTGTTGGCTATAAATGTGACAATGCATAGTCATCATGTAGAAGTCATGTATAGATCTGAAACAATAGAATAGGACCCAGCCCACCTTCCTGGTGTGTATTAGGAACCCAGTAAATGTTATTTTCCATTCTTTTGCCCACATTGCAAATTCATCTCAAATTCGCTAGAACAATAAGAATCCCACGCCTCTACCCCTGTCTCCCTCTGGACTACTCTACTATCCTCCATATTTTTCCATTCATGTTCTGCTCTAATCCCTGGTGTCTACCCACCCTACCTAGGCTGCTTCTTTTCGGGTCTCTTCCGAAGTTGTTAGTGTAAGCGTGTCCCCTGGTGGCCACATTAGATATGACACATCGTGGAGAAGGGAGGAAGTTCATTAAGAAGAGACGTACTTAGGGGTCATTCTCAAGCAGTTTCAAGAGCCCCTAGTTCAGATGAAAGTCAGGGCCACAGAAACTGTGGTCTCCATATATATTCATTGCAAAATCCACATCCGCCTCCTAGCATCTCACTGCTCGACCTCAGTTCAGGATCTAGTATCTAATCTGGATCATTGCCTCCTTTCATCTGAAAAACCAGCCTCTAATTGACTTCCCTTCCACAAATTCTCCTTTTTTCAAGGAGACCATCATTTTCCTAAAGTTCAGATTTTCCCAGGTCCTTTTTCCCTCCTCAAAAACATTCAATGGCTCCCTGTCATATAAAGAATAAATTCCCATCTCCTCAGCCTGACATCCCAGATAGACACTTCAAAGTTTTCATTCAACCTGACTTTGAAATTTCATGTTCTCTACCCTTCCCCTGCTTCCTTCACCTTCACCTGCTTTTGTTCATGGCATCTTGACCACTTCTCAGAAACACACTTCCAGTTCACTGAAGCCGTGTCGACCTTCGTGCTGTTACCTCCATCTGAAATGCTGTCCCCTTACTTTTCCCATGCTTCTCAAAGCCAGCTCTAGGATCTGACTTCCACGGACTGCCTCCCATTCTCACACTCCTCTTGACATCCACTGTTCCTGTAGACCATTGTTCATGTTTCTGCCACGACAACTGTGCAGGTCTTATCGTTGTTTTGATTTTTTTTTACAGGCTTGTCTTTGCCAGGTCTGTAAGTTTCTCTAGGACAGGGATGGTGTTTGATCTACTTTAACACTGTGGCGTGTACAGAGTAGGTCAATAATAGTTGCTGAATGGACAAATGAATATCAAGGCTGAGGCTGGCATCTATGTTTTCTGGAGCCCAGTCAGACAGATCTGAGAAGAGACCACATATGGTGATATTGGGACTGAATCTTTGAAATTGGAACTGCCTTGGGGAATCTTGGATGTATAGTTCCTCTGAACTGGAAGCAGGGTCTCCAATGCAGTTCTGTGAACCGAGTTTTCTTAGGCGAGTGATGCACACGATCATTCCCGAATCCCTTTTTTTATACTGAGAAGTGAAGGTGAACGTCTTGGGATAATGTCTCCTTTACTCCGATATGTCAACATAAAAGGCAAAGTGTAAAAGTTGATATTGTTAAAATATTAATCACATGTATATGAGAAATTGTATTTCTGTAACACAAGGCTTTTCCCAAAATTTAACTGACCTTGTTGCATCCCAAGGTAGTTGTATGTTATAAGTAGTTGAGATGAAAAAGCTGATACTATGATAAAATCTCTTAACTAATTTTGAGACAAAGGACTTAGTAATATCTAATGGACACAGCACGGTTCTCAAGAGTCAATAACTAGATACATAAATGTATCTCTTTCCTGAGTCACTTTGTTGTATCTGTTAATGATCTTTTGTCTCATCTGAAATTTGGAGATATCTGATTTCTAATATTATCAACAACTCCGGTGCCCAGTAAATATGAATTGAGTGACACTCATGAAATTGAGCATTTTCCAGAAAAGTGCCAATTGTCTTACAGAAAGTTAAATTCGAAGTTACATACTTGGGACCCATCTTTCTCCTCAAAGCCTATACCCTGAGAACAGCATTCTAGAGTTCATTCATTGTCGTTTGCTGCTCTTCTCTGTTGTTGGGGAGGACATGTGCCTGGTTCAGAGAACTACCTTCCTATATTCCTTTTTTTTTTTTTTAACAATTCTTCTTCTTCTTTTTAATATTTATTTATTTTTGAGAGAGAGAGAGAGAGAGAGCGCGGGCAGAGGAAGGGCAGAGAGAGAGGGAGATACAGAATCCTAAGCAGGCTCCAGGCTCTGAGCTGTCAGTACAGAGCCCAATGAGGGTCTCAAACTCATGAACCGTGAGATCATGACCTGAGGCGAAGTCAGACACTTAACCGACTGAGCCACCCCGGTGCCCCTATCTTCCTGTATTTTATGATTGATTGAATAGCTTAATTTTACACACTAGATCCCTGTCTTGTTCAGACAGCAGCGGGCAGCTAAGTTTGGAATATCTGCTTTCAGGTTCTCTACAGGGGGCTATATCAGGCCACTTCCCAACAACCGAACCTCAAGAGGAGAACCACACCCGCTAAAGAGATTTGTGGGAGCCACTGAGCCAGTCTCTGGGTTTTTGTCTCTATTTCTGGATGGAAGAATATACTTTTTTTGAAAAGGCACCAACCACACTACAGACAACCACCTACATCATGTGGTTTAATAAACAAGATATGCTGTAAATATTTAGTTCTGTGGCTTATTGCAGTGTAAACTAAGTGTGAGAGTGTGATTTTCAGAGTAATTGGGAGTCTGGTGGGTTTGGAGCAGGTTTCCATATTCCCCGGGTTTTTCGGTTTTGTTTTGTTTTGTTTTTTGAATAATCCTAGGCCAATCTTGGATCTTAATTACTCTAAAGAGTAATTAAGTGGGGCTTGTCCTTGACTGTCCAAAACAAACTTTCATGTGGCACTAATTTGTCAGAGACCTTCAAAGTCATCCTAGAGCCAAGGTTTGGGCGTTTTCTGAGGACGCTATCTAGAAGTTGGTATTCTTAGGCTCACCGTGAGAAAAAAGTGCCCCTAAAGACCCACTATGGGGCAAATCTTTCATACCCATGCCAGCTTGTAGGAGAATTAATCCAACAGCCCCAGCCGCTACTTAGAAGACAGGTATAATTATCATGTTCTTGCAAACATATGCCCCTCTGTATGGCTCTGAAGTTTAGACCCCCACCCATAAGAATAAAGCTAAAGCCTGCATCAACAGCCCTGTGTATGCTCCCTGGAAAATAGTTCGTATTTCACTATAGTCTTCTCACAGCCAGGTCAAGTCTGTAAGATAAACAGCCGGTTGCACGATGTATGGTTCTTTGTTTTATTTGAAAGTGTCTTTCAAACACACTACCCACCAGGACTACTACAGGTCCTGGTGTAACTGGGGAAAACCAAATTCAATAGCATTCATGATGCTCCCCAAGTTCAGAGGAGAGTTTGCCCAGCAGGGTACTTTCAGCCATGAGGTAACACACTTGCAGATGAGGCTGGGAATTCAGGCACTAGTGTCCTCTGTCCTGAAAGCGAACAGCGTCTTCCATAATATAGATGCAGCCTTGGCCAAATGTATATTCAGCACTATGTTCCTCTCAACCCTGTTCTAAGGAGATAACGGATAATGCTATTCCACCAGTTGTGTGGGAGAGGGTCAAGAAAGCATTTGCAGCTTAGAGCACAGGCTGTGAGATGCATCCAATCTTAATGCAATCCTAAGTCCCTGGGCAAGAGCCACATGAACGGAATTTGTAACCAGCAAAGACATTTTTTTTTAATTATAAGTTAATTTCTATGGGAGATGGAGCTGGTGTGTGTGAGTGACAGAGAGGTAGAGAGGAAAAGAGGAAGGCAGTGAGGGAGGGAAGAGTGAGAAAGACAAAGAGAAAGATGAATGAGAACGAGTAGGGTAGGTAGAGATAAAAGGAAAGCAATATAAAAAGAGAGAGGGTACAAACGGAGTAATAACTTCTGGTGATTGTGGAGATACATCACAAATAGAACTGGGGAAAAGAAGGGATTTAAGACAGTTCACAGGAAAAGTTGGGGGTGTGGCTGTGAACAGAGGAAAGATGAAATGAATAACAGAAAAACAGAAGGGAAAGGCAAAGGCAAACCACTTCAAGAAGTAGGTAGGAAACAAGATGTGCATTTGGAATTTAAGTGCATTATTTTGTCTCCCCAGTTTTTCACTTACAATGCGTTCTGCCGATGACAGTCTAATTCCCAATTAAGATATGCTAATGAGGTTGACCACGTCCCATAGACTCGTCATGCCTGATAAGCAGCTTATTTTCTTTTTGGGTTGGGGGGAAGGCAGTTATCTAGTCTCTCCACACCTAGCTTTCTCATTGACATTCCTTCTCCAAAGACACAAAATCACCACATATTGTTCTAACAAATATTTATTTTAGTCTAATACACTTTCAGCTCTTGTGAATTGACTACTAACTGCTCATATAAACTTCATATTCTTCCATTGGCTTTCAGTTATTTGGATCAAAAATAAAATTCCCATAAATCTCTTTTATTAATGGGGAACATTGATGTCATTCTGGTTTATCTGTGGACAAGTGTAATTATTTCTCAGTGCAGAAAGCATCTTTAGGAGGCTGCAAATATGCCTTAGAGGTAACATGGGGGGTAGGGGAGGGGGGGAAGTTGTGCCACAGAGTCAGCTGGCTGGCCTGCAAATGACAGACGATGAATATGAGCCGAATCGTGGTAATAGAATGAAAATCTGGATTGTCCTTCAAGGGATGTTAGAAAGAGCATTAGGAAGTGGCAGCAAGACCTAACGAATGTAGGCACCAGTTCCCGAGCGTCCAAGCATCGTGAAAGGCGCTGTCTGCACGCCATCACATTTCGCAGAGGTGGAAGTCACCCTTTCCATGTGCACATTTCTCTAGTGACAGTCCCTGCCCCATGGTTCTGCAGGAACGCCAGGGTCCTTCCTGAGGGCCGCTGGCATTCCCAGGAATTGCTTATATTCCCCAAATGTGACTGCCAAGCGCTTGCTTCCCGATTACCCCAGATTTCCTCTGCTGGGCTCATTTTCACCTCTCCGTGGTGCACCAACATCTCCAGTCCACGCCCAAATCTGGGCTCCTTCTCACCTCTCCGTGGTGCACCAATGTCTCCGGTCCAAATGTCATCACAGAGCCTTCCTGTATTTCCCAAGCTGGCGCACCCATACATAAAGATATAGAGACTAGTGGTGGTGAAGATTATGAGCGCTCTAGTCAGACTTCATGAGTTCACATTCAGACTCTGACCCCCTTAAGCACGTTACATAACCTGTCTGTACCTCGGTTTCTTTCTCTGTGAAATGGGGGTAATAATATTTCCTTTTATAGAGTAGCTCTGAGAATCAACGAGTTAATGATATGTGGGGCACCTAGAAGTGTGCCGGGCACATTGTAAGCCCTCCATGAATGTTAGTTATTACTAGTGAGAGGTTGTAACGATTAAGAAACTTTACCAGAGACTTCAGGTTATAAGAAAATTACAGCTTTGGGAAGAACAATGTGAAACTTGATATGAGATATTGTTGCCGCTGTAAACACTGACACAGAGCCTCTGATGGGGTGTTTTCCTCCTCAGTCCTCAGCCTCCACTGTCCTGTCTGATGGAGACATGCTCTTCCTTAGCTCATATTCCTGCCTCATCTCCCAGCCCCACCTCCCATCCTGGACCACAGTCCCTAATCTCAGTCCTGAAGAAGCCCCAGATCAGTAAACAGTACAACAATCTCTTCATTCATGGCAGACAACACTTTCACCTACACTATTTAGAAGCCTTAGGTCTTCATGGGCTTAATCCCTTCCTTCTCAGGGATTGGGCACTGAGCCTTGCATTTGCATAACCATAAATCCCATTCAAGAATTTGCACCACAAAACAACAGTCTCTTGCTAAAGATGAATTCTCCTGGCAAGAGGATATAGGGCTGTGGGGAGTGGGAGCCCCTCCTGAGACCCAGGGTTCTTCCATTGGCATTAAAAATATTAAACATGTATCCTTTGACCAAGAAAAGCTTGTTGTGAGCCCATGAAGCGTGTTTGATGTTGTTGACGATCACTGCCTGGAGGAAAAACCCGAGATGTTGCAAAAAATGGTGCAGAAACTGGATGGGTGAAGAGATAAAGTTGGTGACAATGACTGTGAGAACTGTCCCTTGGAAACTGTGATAATGAAGTCGGAAATGGAAAGCAAGGATCACATATTCATTCCATATGCTTCTCCTCACTATAAAACACACCGCCTTTATGTTCTAATCATCCTGGCCTGTATTTCCATCCCTCTGCAGAACAGCTTTCTTGAAAACCGTCAGTATGCTCCAAGTTGCTGTATCCAGTGGCTTTTCTCAACCCACGTCTTCCTCCTCAACTCCCTAGAACATTTGACATGATTGAAATTCTGTTCTCCATTGGGCCTCCTTGTCCTTTATCTCCTGATTTTCCCTGAGCCTCTGGTTCTTTCTCTCCCATTATCATGGTCTTTTCTTCCCACCCCTTTCCCCACAGTTTAGAACCTAAGGCTTTATCCTTTCCCCCGTCCTGTTTCTTACGTTTTCTCCTCCTAGCAACTTTACTCATTCCTGTAGTTTCAAGTGTAATTCCTCTACAGATGAATCCCACATTCCTGTCTTTAGCATTGACATTTCCCCATCTCTGTTTACTTTTTAAACTGCCTTCGTGTTAGATAATCCAGCTGAAACCTTAAACTCAAATTCAAAATCTTCAATGTCAAAACCATTGGCACTTGTTAATCTCTCTCTCTCTCTTTTTTAAACTAGAGATTCCACAGTCTTGCATTGATGTGGATTTAAAACTTCTGAGTCAACGTTTCCAACTTTAATTTTTTAATATTTATTTATTTATTTATTTATACCATGATCCACTGTAAGAACTACATTTTATATCTCGACTGGTAAATACACACACACACACACACACACACACACACAACTGAAACAAAGTTTCACAGAATTGTACTTGCCTCACTATGTGTGATGCACTCCATTTTATTCTGATCTATTCCATTCTATTAAAAAAATCTGGTTGTAACCCACTAAATTGGTGTCATGACCCACTAAGGAGATATAAATTGCAGTTTTAAAAAGAATGCTTTTAGCATTATCAACAATAGCCAAACCATGGAGAGAGCCCAGATGTCCATCGACAGATGAATGGATAAAAAAGATGTGGTATACGTATAAATGGAATATTACTCAGCCATCAAAAAAGAATGAAATCTCACCACTTACAATGATGTGGATGGAGCTAGAATATATTATGCTAAGTGAAATAAGTCAATCAGAGAAAAACAAATAACCATATGATTTCATTCACATGTGGAATTTAAGAAACAAACAGATGAACATATGGGAAGGAGGGGAAGAGAAGAAAGGGAAACAAACCACAAGAGACTTGTAATGATAGAGAACAAACTGAGGGTTGGTGGAGGGAAGGTTGGTGGGAGATGGGCTAGATGGGTGATGGGTACCAAGGAGGGCACTTGTGATGAGCGCTGGGTGTTGTATGTAAGTGATAAATTACTAAAATCTACTTCTGAAAGCAATATTGTACTGTATATTAACTATACTGTATATTAACTATATTAACTTTCTCTCTTAACTCCCAAACCTAATTGGTCTTTAAGAAATGGGCTTATTTTCAAAGTGACTTGCATATTCAATCTCTTTTTTTAATTTTCTCTCTGACTTTTAAATATTATCTCCATTGGGAAACCTTCCCAGGTTTCTTCTCCTCCGGCCAATCTTATTCTCCTCTAAGCAACTCTATGTCTTTGGATGCATCTCTTTTAATTTACTTACCCATCTGACGTATCACATACCATAACTTTCTCTTTTCTTATTTGGTTTTGTTTTTTTCTTTCCTAGACTGTCACTTGACAATAAACAATGCATTTCTATGCTTATTTATTTTCTGTGTCTTTCACTAAAATGTGAGATTGAAGACTTGGTATCCTTAGCACTGAGAACTGAACTGTGCTTAGAGCATGGATTACCAATGAAACAAGGTTGGAGAGAAGAATAAATGAAGGAATGACTCCCAGCAGCAACAGGGACTAATACCTCCTCCAGAGCTAAAGAGGAGATGCCCACAAGCTCTTTTTTTTGTTTTAATTTTTTAATGTTTATTTATTTTTGAGAGAGAGAGAAAAAAAATCAGGGGAGGGGCAGAGAGAGAGGGATACAGAGAATCTGAAGCAGTCTCCAGGCTCTGAGCTGTCAGGACAGAGCCCGATGCGGCACTCCAACCCACGAACTGTGAGATCATGACCTGAGCTGAAGTTGGACACTTAACCTACTGAGCCACCCGGGCACCCCTGTTTTAATTTTTTAATTAAAAAATTTTTTAACCACTTTGGATCCTGTGCCCACCCTCATGGCCAAGGGATTGACGTGAGCTGATTGATTTAATGCCTCAATTTATTGCCCAGTACTGAATCATTCCTTGTGGATGGTTCCAATCAAGCAAGGCACATCCTTGCAGGCAGGAATGGGATCTATTCAATCCAAACCCCTGGATGTTGCCCAGTAGCAATGGGGGAGGGGTTGGAGTAGATGCTGAGATGCAGTAAGGTAAGGTGTCTGACCCTGAGGAATTCCCAGTTAAGTAGGACAGAAAGACAATGAATTCATACTGATAATTGTACCTGGGGCTGTGTATGTAACAAGTTAACGGATGAACTGGGATCATGACTCAGGTCTCAGAACTCTCAGTCTAATACTTTTTTTCATTGCATAGAACTGTCTCTTTCGTTGTAAGAACTGATTTCCTGATGTGTGAAATATAGCTAGTGTATGAGATGTGGCACAGCTAATAAAAATGATTACAGTTCACCTCTTGTGGAAGACTGTTTTGAACAGCCCTAATGAATCATATGAGATAAAAATAATAATCAGACCACTTTTCAAACTATCCTGCAAAATTGCCACTGGTCTTTCTCCCCTCCTAATCACTCAGTAATGTCTCCTCCAAAAGCAGTGGGTAGTCACAGCCTGAAGAATCATGGTATAAGGTCTGTGGTTCATAATTTTAAACTATATTAAAATTCTTCCTTTTGCAGAGTAGCATTTCCTTCTCAGCCAAACTAATTTGCATGGCTTTTTGCTAATCTGCATAGCCGTTGAGTTCCTTTCGAGGGGGCAGGTAGAAGGAAGGCCTAAGGTGATGTCACCTGTCCAGAGCATTGAAGAGCAGCCTGAAGCAATGCCACCAACAGGCAGATGAGAGTAATTCAGAGTCACTGACGACAATTCCATGAGAGTCAGACAGGGCCTTAGCGATCATCCCACCCAATCTTCACAATATAATGAGGCTCACTCAGGGCAGTGGAATGAGTCGTCAAAGTCACACAACAGGGGGGTGTCAGAGCCAAGACCAGGTTGAGGCCAAGTCTCCTAACATCCAGTCTTTGATCTTGACGCTGCCTTAGCAGGGACAAAGAAACTGTGTCCGTTTGGCCAAGTAGTTTGAGAAGCGACACAGTCTCACAAAGATGGAGGAAGCGATAGGACTTGAGAAATCAATTTTCACAGTAACTATTTCTGGAAGGTCATTGAACCATGGATGGCAAGTTACCTGGGTCGTAGAGTTATACCTCTGGTCTGTCCTTTCACATTCAAATGGTCTCTTACCCCTGAGAGCACATATGCTTAATTTTTTTTTTTTTTTCATTTTGGATGGGGTGAGTTGTGGTCTCGAAGACGTGATGGAAGCTGTAGACGCTTCCCCCAGATATTTGTACCTGCATTCACAATTTCTCAAGGGCTTCGTGAAATTCTTGAATCTCATTCATGGCACAAGAACAGCACTCAGATAGCTTTAAAGAGACTGTGTGGCTCAGGGAAGCTGACAAGAGGAGATCATGACTCATCTCAGCTGTCTCTGGGAGTCTCTTGAGGGTGGGCAAGAAGGAATGCTGCCGGCAGACTGCCTTCGGACTCAAACTGCATACATCCTGTTGGTCTTATTTTCTGAAAATCTTGACTGATGCAGATTTTTCCCAAAGGATACTGATGTTGAAATTGTGGCACAGAGAATATCATGTCCAGAGCATGCCTTGTTTCCTGACAGTACTAGCTGTACGTGCTTCTGTCAAGGTGGCACATCAAACGTGCGCTTGTTCCAACTGGTGACTTCAACTGGTGACTGAGACTCATTGTTTTAGGGAAATATAAGCAGCTTATAGACTTTCGGAAACTCTGGGGGTGGTCAAACAGACTAAAAAGAATAGGTTCCTAGAATCTAGTGTATGGGAGCAAAGCATAGAGTGAGCAGACCAGTCAATAAAACCGGGCTCCAGAACAGGATTGAATACATTGACTGAACCACGCGTAGCTGCCCAAAGTTGCCACGCAACCTCATGCCTCTGTGCCTTTGCACATGTTGTTCCCTCCGCCTGGCTTATCCTTATTCGTCGTGTGCATTAGTCAGGGTTCTCCAGAGAAACAGAGCCAACACAAATACATAACAGAGATATAAATGTAAATATGTACTTAAATATAAATATATATCTACATATATAAATATAAATATATATATATATTTTTTTTCTCTCTCTCTACATATATATATGAGAGAGAGAAAATGAGAGGGACAGAGAGAGAATAATTTATGTTAAGGAATTGACTCACATGTCATCGAAGGAGGTGGTCAAGTCCCGAAAGCGCAGGGTAAAGAGTGTTTGGTTCAGTCCAAGCCTGAAGGCCATCTGCTGGCAGGATTCTCTCTTGCTTGGGGAAGGTCAATTTTTTCTTCTATTCAAGCCTTCGCTTCACTGGACAAGGCCCAAACACATTAGGGAGGGCAATCTGCTTTACTCAAAATCCACCAATTTAAATATCCATCTCACCTAAAATATCCTCACAGAAACATCCAGAATAACGTTTGAGCCCCTATCTGGGCACCAAGGCCCAGACAAATTGACGCATAAGATTAACCATCGCACATTGTTGGCCTGGGAATCTCTCCTAATTTTTTGAGGTTCAGCCTAAACATCTTTCTTCTTCTCTGTTCTGCCACCGGACTCAGCACATTCTTGTATTTTAAACTATATTCCACAGTATGATTATGATTTGATCACATGCCTGTGGTCTCTGTTAGACATTGAGCTTTCTGAGGACAGGGACTGTGGGGACTATTGGAGATGATATTACAAGTCGATATGCTAGGCCCTACCCAATGCCTAGTATAGAGCTGCTCAGGAATAAGATGATGAATTAACGGAAGGATTCAGAAGCTAGAAACAATAGCGCCATTAAATTATTTAATCTCCAAATAATGGGCTTCTTTTCTGAATATGTGTTGCATCAGAGATGCAATAGAGCTTGGTCACCTTGTCCCAAGAACACATGCACACACATACCCATATTCATTTTGACTGACCCTGGAAAGATTTGCCAAGGTTATTAGAGATGCATCCAGTGATTAGCCCTTCCTGCTTTTCTTGGGACAGAATGAAGCAGAGGGAAGAACAAGGTTTATAGCTTCAGGTAGATTTGCCTTTAACTCATGTGGACAGGCCCCCTGCTAACTGCCTGAACTTGGGTGTGATTTGTACGGTCTCAAAAACTTGTACCTTAAAAAAAAAAAATCAATCCTATGAGAACAACAACAATAATCCCTACAACAGTGTTAGAAAAATTAAGTGCCAAGTGTGTAGTAAGTACTTAGTAAAAACTGGTCCTCCTTCTCTCTTCCTTATGTATGTTTGAAGTAATATCTAGCACATACTGCATTAACTGTTGAAAGTAACTAAGAACATGTTAATGAGTTCTAAAGGTAGTCTCGAGCTCTCTCAATGTTCTAGGATTTCTTTTTATCTTCTTTCACTTTTTGACCAAAAGAGAAAATGTAGACTGTGTAGATGGTCCCATATGAAAAAGAGAGAGAGAGAGAGAGAGATGGTTGGTGTGTGTACCATTTTGTTCTTTATTGCTATTGGTAATTCCTAATCTTTTTGGGGAAACAGGCACCTTTGACGATCTTTAGAAAACTAAGGACTCTTCCCCCAGAAAAATACACATACAGGGGACACTTTGCATATAATCTCAAGGAGTTCAGGGATCCCATAGACGCCAGGTTAAGAATTCTATCAAAATCTTCTCATCTGTTGTCTGTCTGTCTTCTGTCTCTTGCCTCACATTCTCTCTGTCTCTCTCTCTCTCTCTCGTCTCTACCTCTATGTCTCTGTTTCTCTATCTGTATTTTTATCTGCTTAACTAATATGTTTAAGGACTGTGGATGGGTAAATGGATGAATGAATAAAGAAGTAGATGATAGTGCTACCATGTCGAATTGTTGTAAGAATGAAACAAACTAAGGCAGATACGGATTTTAGAGTAATATATTTTAGTAAGTGCTCAGTAAAGTGTTAGTTGCTATTATTAATTAATTTATTTATTTAAGTTTATTTATTTATTTTGAGAGAGAGAGAGAGAGAGAAAGAGAGAGCATTCAGGGGAGGAGCTGAGAGAGAGGCAGAGAGAGAGAGGGAGAGAGAGAGAGAATCCTAAGCAGGCTCCATGCAGCCAGAACAAGAGCCAGACACGGGCTCAAACCCACGAACCATGAGATCATGACCTGAACTGAAGTCAGGTGCTCAACGGACTGGGCCGCCCAGTGCTCCTTTAGTTGCTATTATTTATTTTGATGATTTAAAATCGCCAATAATATAATTACTTATATACAAAGCATGACAGTACAAATAATAAATTCAACATCGCTAAGGGGAAAACTGCAATTAAGAATTGCCCTTTCAGACAGAAAGAATTTCCCTTCCTTGAAGGTGATTTACTCTCATGTAGGAATTGTGGGCTAACAGGGTAGCTAGGATACCATCCTGCACTTTTTCCCTGAGACCCAAAGAGAAGTGAGATCCATTGTCCATAAAATGTTTTTTCTAGGGGCGCTTGGGTGGTTTAATCAGCTAAGCATCCAACTCTTGATTTTGGCTCAGGTCATGATCTTGTGGTTCGTGAGTTCAAGCCCCACATCAGGATCTGCACCGACAGTGCAGAGCTTGCTTGGGATTCTCTCCCTCCCTCCCTACCCCTCTCTCCCCCACCCCTCTCAAAATAAATAAACTTTCAAAAAATTTTTTAAAAAGATGTTTTTCTATCTTGGCAAGTTCTGTTAGGAGAGGACGAGCCCAAATCTACTTCCAGACATCGCTAGGAGGGGTAATGTCCTTTTGTCTCTTCGTTAGGAAAGGTCCCTAGACCAGTAATTATGTTTACACCAATGCAAAAAGATATACCATTATATCAAATTCTAAAGCTGACACTTTCCCATGAGAAGTTGCTTAAGAGAAAAAAAAAAGAAAAAAGAAATGTAAATGTGCAGTCATCACTGTTAACACTTCACATTTTTAAGGTAAAAGACTGCCTAAAATGGAATTTATTTTCCCTAATTTATAGGTCTTGTTTACATTTGGCCCTTCATTCTTCTCTTACAATGTGTATCTCCTTGCTCTAAAAAAAAAATTTTTTTTTTTAATGTTTATTTATTTTTGAGAGAGAGACAGAGCATGAGCTGGGGAGGGGTAGAGAGAGGGAGACACAGAATCCAAAGCAGGCTACAGGCTTTGAGGTGTCAGCACAGAGCGGGATGTGGGGCTCAAACCCACAAACTGAGATCATGACCTGAGCTGAAGCTGGACGCTTAACTGACTGAGCCACCCTGGGGCCCCTCTCCTTGCTCCTTGCTTTTTAAAAGGAAAATATGGGGGCACCTGGGTGGCTCAGTCAGTTAAGCGTCCCACTCTTAGTTTCAGCTTAGGTCATGAGCTCATGGTTTGTGAGTTCAAGCCCCACATCAGGCTCCCTGCTGATAGTGCAGAGCCTGCTTGGGATTCTCTCTCTCTCTCTCTCTCTCTCTCTGCCCCTCCCCTGCTCTCTCTCTCTCTCAAAATAAATAAACTTTAAAAAAATTTTTAAAAAGGAAAATATTAACTATTGCAGAACTGCAATAGTACTGTCCAGTTAATGCAGCGTTACCAGGAGGTTAAGGACCATTCACCCTAGGCGGGCTCGTGGCCTACATACAACCCCTTCTCCTGGAAGGGGAAGGTGCAACTGAGTCTGCGTCCAGAAGGTGGCGCTGTCTGCAAAGCCCGTCTGGGAGGGAGGGGTCGCCAGCCTGGGGCGGTCAGGGCAGCTGCAGGCAGCCCGCAGACGCTAGGAAAGAAGAGAAAGGAGGTAGGGGGAGGTGTGGAGGGAGGGCAGAGCGGTGGCAGTGGTCGTTTTTCCTAACGTTCCAGAGCTATGAACTGTCAATTTTGAAGGGCGTGTAATTGAATTCTAATTGTAACTGAAGTGGGAGGAGATGCCTGCCTTAAGTCTAAAGACTCTGACAGGTCTGGGAATATCTAAAATTCCGAAGTCTCCTGGTGATCTATTTGCAGGAGAGTCAAGGCTCTCCTGATATGAAGTCAGCCTAAGGGGAGAGGGAGCAGGTTCTGAGCTGGACCAGTAACAGCATGGTCCTGGATCACTAAGGGCGAATTGTGCTCCTGAGTCCTGAAGGGGAGTCTGCATCTTGCCGGGAGAGAGGAATCGTGCAAACACCTAAGAGATGGTGTACTCAAAACCCTAGGCACCAAGGTACAAGCCACAAAACCCTGGGCGTCTCCTGGCACGATGTGCCGCCAGTGGAGGCCCACCAGGCATTGTGCTGTGACTGGGGTGGTAGGGACATTGCCAGTGATGCTCCTAACCGCCATGCTCCCAGAACTTACTTTTTGCCTGGCCCTGTGCCAAGTGCTTTAAAGTCTTCTTTCATTTCGGTTTCAAAATAAATCGAGAAGGTAGATTCTATTTCCAGTCTCATTTTACAGAAGAGGACACCGAGGCGGGCTTCACTTGTGGAGATGACAGAGACTGGGTTTGCAGCAGGCTGGGCCCAGCCCAAGCACAGGGCTCCTGCTATTCTTCCCCTTGGTGCCCGTCTGAGCTTCCTGAGGGTGACTTGCCCACAGGACGCGCCCAGAGGAAAGATGGGGTCGTGGTGGAGGGCTCAAAGCAGTGCTGACCAACTGGCATTGTCTTGAGGTCTTTGCGGTGCTCTTGGACTTGAGCCAGGCCTTGAAGGCTTGGATTTGGGAAAGGACTTTCAGGGGCCTAGCGGGAAGAGGGGGTGAGGGCAGGAGAGGGGGAGGCGTGATCAGGGGCAGTGAGAGGCCAGTGTGACCAGGTGAGGGGGGGGGGGGTGAAGCCTGTATGGCAAGAGTGGGCTGGGGCTGACGTTGGATGCCATGGACCCACACTGAGGAAGGGTGAGGTGGGCCCAGCCTCCCTGTGGCCCAAGACCTTCGGGGATTGTCTTTGGTCTGTGGCCTCACTCCCCAAGCTTCGAGTTCTTGGTGCTTGCCAGAAGCCATGGATTTTTTATGGGTCCTGGTCCACCCCCATGAAGCTGGCATCAGAAATAATTTTTTTTTTTTTCTGGAAGAAAGTTGAAGAGAAAATAACTTTATTGTCAGTTCTCACTTATCTGTGAGGAAATAAGGGCAACTGGAATCTACAGATTTCAATAGCCAGTGGTTTTGCCTTGTTTGGCAACTCATGTTTCGCCATGGCTTCCGGAAAACAGCAAAATCGAGTTGTCAGATTTTCACGTTTACTCCTTCACGTCCTCCGTCTGAAGTGCTAAGAAGCAGGGAAGTGGCCCGAGTGTGGACAGCAGGAGGGAGAGGAAGGGAAAGCAGGTGTCTGGGTCCATGAATGTCCGCTTACGTGTTCGGTTCCCGAGAAACCCAGAACTGAGCGCTGGGCTCTGTGCGTGCCAGCGCTGCTGTGGCTGACTGCTGGGTGGGAACCTGGACATGGGGTGGGGGACATAGTAGCTGCACATGTCACCGAAGTTCAGAGGTCAAGGGCATCCCACACAAAAGCTACACGTCCTAAGAAGTTTGACAAAATCCCCTGTTGAGGAAACCTACCTGGGGATCAAAGGGACCAAAGTGGGGTGAGCTGACCCCAGCACTTGCTAGCAGGGTGACAGAATTCAGTTGACGTCTCCATGTACCTCATCATTTCTCTTCTGTTCCCCTGGAGAGTGGCTTTGTGTGGTAAATATTTATGTGATATCTGAATTATTGGTGATGTCATACATGCCCTTGTATCTGAGAACATACTGTGATTTAGAACTAAAACTCTTTATCATCCCCATTTCTGCTAAGTAGGATCTACTCCTGATGCAGGACCTTGGGAGGAACATTTGGATCCGAGAGAAAAAGGCCTGGTGTGTAATCTCAAGAGCAACCCTCCTTTCTCTTGTAAGCAAGGGCAATGGGTTTGGGCCGAATCAGGAGGTTGTAAGTGGGGGTCATGGGGCAGGGGGCTGGAGGTCAGGTGTTTTCTACCTTTTCTTGGCAGTAGGAACAGACAGAGCTTACCACAGACTGCAGGCAGCTGCCCCAGGGCAGCCGGAGCATGTGGAGGAAGTTGGTGGGAGGAAGATAGGCAGGGATAGCATGGGTTCTGTGTGGCTGCAACCTCTTCTCAAACCTCTGTCTACTGTTCTGATAGAGCTGCCCGGAGAGAAGGCGCCATGACAGCTCCTTTCCCTCGTGTAGCACAACGCCCATTCTTCTGCGGCCTGTGACGTCTCATCCCTGCCCCCCGCCACCCCGGCCTCTTGCCGCCCAAGAGCCCCAGAGCAGTGCCCAGCCATTGCTGCTTCATGTCACGTCAGGACCCTGGAGCGTCATCCTCAGAGGAATCCAGATCCTGATGGGGCTATCCACGGGCTGGACGTCTGGGCCACGTATCATGGTGCCTGAAAGCCCAGGAAGAAGGGGGCACGTGTAGAGGAGAGAATCCTTGGGGGCAGGTATCCACTGAGACGCCTCCCACATTCGGCAGCATCTCATCTTTTATGGGATATGGACGACTATGGTAATGGTGGAAAGACAGAGTTGGGCAGGAAATCTGAATGCTCTTATAATATGGAGAGGGGACTTCTGCATATAAATTTTGGGCAAGTTTACTCCTGTGAGAGCTCTCCAGTAACTGTGTTAACCTACTCTTAATGCAAAATACCTCCCCCACCCCGGGATTCTGGAAGCAGACATTATCTCTGACCACGACCCTGCTGACCCCAGGGAGACTCGGCCCTCGATTGGCTAGATGGGAAGCCTGTTTTGGTGCTATGTTTCTGGAAAAGCTGGACTTGAAAATGGTGCAGGTATTTACCGGGCTGGCAAGAAGCTTAATGTTTGTTTCTGGCTCCATGTCGGGGTGTTATTTGGCCACTAATGATACAGTCTTGGAAAAGTCGTATCACCATCCTGACCTCAGTTTCTTCATCCGAGAAAAGAGATAATGTCAAAGGTTATTACTCACCTGGAATAGGCTTTTATTCTAAGTCTCAGAACAGACAACTTAACATTTTTATTTCCTTATCCACAAATGGGGATAATAATACCCACCCTTACCTTCGAATCTATATGAAAACCCTCAGACCTCTGGGGAGGAAAAGCATTATTTAAGCCCAGAGTAGAATTATTATTCTATTCTATTTGCTCTCTCCTAGTCATTCATCACTGCCGTGCTGTACAATTATGCCCTGGGGTGAGTTATGTGAACAAACAGTCACACTGGGCAAGTTTCTTGAGTGATGGGACATTCAGATTGTGCTCTGTGGAAAAGACACCAAAATCTTTTATTTAGTTATTTTAGGTGGAGAGTGCTGTCTAGTTAGTTAGTACACAGGCCCAAACTGGAATACATTGCTACCTCTAGAATGTAATATTGGTGGTTATTTCTCCTTTCCAGTGTTGTCTTGCCTTTGAATTTCTGTGGGCATCGTTTGGACCAGTTCTGACCTGGGAAAACACAGCATGAGTCCTCTTTGGCTCCCAGCAAGATAATGCCTAAAACTTTGATGCTGCCTGGGGTTTGGAGTGGAACCCGGGTCCCCATGCTTCGAAAATCTGCATAGCCAAATGTGCATAAGTAAAGGCATGCCTCACCTAGCTAAACAAACACGCACAGGCTTATAATTGCTTTTGTATTTTCTCATTGTAGCCACCAGAGGCCTCCCAAATTGTGGTCGATTTTAATGTCAGTGGAAATCTACTGGGAATTAACAAAAAAAAAACCATTTTAAAATTGAATAGAATGCCTACAAAAGTTCAAAGTCTGTTACCTTGTTCATTCAACATCGCTATTCATGCAAAATGTCATGCAAATCAGGCCTTATTTACTGAGTACTTTGCTTCAGTAACCAAAAAAATGCTAAGAAAAAATGGCTTATGTTTAGCCATCTATTTTTCCAAAAATAGGACAGCAATTAAAGTAGTGCCACATGATGTGACTGATGATATCAGTGCAGGAAAAGAACACCATCTCGGTGGCTGATGCTCAGGGCTGAGCATCTGTCCTTCATCAGGGGCTGGGCAGTGTGTCCAGAAGAGAAGTCCTGGGGCCCCAGGGCCATGAGCAATGTGGATGCCATGCCGGGCACAGAATGATGAAAATATCCTTTGTGAGTAAGCGTGATAACTGTGCCTTCCAACAGGGGACTTCAGAGACCCTTTGGGAATCTGATTTCACCTCTATGATGCTCAGTTTCTTCTTGTATAAAAGTGAGAGGTTTGGGCTAGGTGATTTCTAAGTCCTTAAAGGTATATTATTGTCTTCTAAAACATTTAGGACCACTTACTGTGGATCTGTTATACATGATTGCAACACAAAGTGCTTTGCAAACGTTTTCTTATTTAACTCCCATGGCCAGTAAGAATAGCCAGCTTTAATTTACAGATGGTGGAATTAAGCTCAAAGAAGTAAGGTCACTCACCAGCGATCACACAGGTCGTAAGTGACAAAGGCAGAATGCACTCAGATCCGTTTGATTCCTAAATTTCTCACTGTCTACGCCTTTCGTGCATTTCTGGACCGAGAGTATCAACTCAGTTAACCCACATAATTTAACTCCTGAGGTGCAGCATACACATACACAAGTTCATTCTCTCCCATAAGTGTGGAGATAGGTTGTCTAGGGAAGGTCTGATGGTCATGGAATCACCAGTCACCTAAGCTCCTGTCTTTCTGCTCTACTGTATTCTAGCATGTGGATTCCATCCTCTAGGTGGACTTATGATCCAAAATGGCCGATGGAGATCCAACCATCACATTTGGGTTGTAGGCTGGAAGAAGGAGGAAAGCAGAATATGGTTGGCAGGTCCCCAAGTCGAGTTAACTACATGAAAGCAACATTTCAGAAGTTCCATACAGCCCCTCTGCTTATATCTCAGCAACCAGAATTTAATGACATGGCCATGCATAGGGGTGAAAATGGGAAGCTGACAAATGTAGTCTTTATTCTGGATAGCAAACTGCCCAATTAAATACCAGGGCTTATGGTGTTAAGGAAGAAGAGGAAAATGAGTACTGGAAATCAAATAGCTGTCTTTGCCACCACTATCATCTGCATAGTTACTTCTAGCTCTTTTCTGGTTTTGGAGTCCTGATTTTGTTCAGGTTTCTGCCTCTCCCCAAGTTTCTATGTTAGTCCTGAATGATTACAGCCAGCCATGGTGGTATCACTCCCCTCCCTGTGACTGGTTGTGATTAGGCATATAAACAAATTCTGGACAATGAGATGTGAAAGGACTTCTGGAAAAGGGTTTTGTGGGTTTTTTTTTTTTTCCTCTTAAAAAAGCAGTGCATCGGAAAAGACTGACTTTTTCTTCTACTACACATTGTAGTGTCTGATAATGACACCTGGAAATATAGCAGCCATTTTATAACACTGTGGAAAACGTACTTCTGAGAACAAAGCTGTCCCCAGAGAATGGTAGAGGGGAGAGACAGAAAGAAGCTGGGTTTTGGGGGATGAACTGACTGACTCTGGAGCTGGCCTACTTCTGGACTTCTTATGAAATACATTTTCATATTGTTTAAGTATGTTGAATTGGTACTTTCTTAGTTGCAGCCAAAGGCATGCTGACTGATATGCAGGAGAAAGAAAGAAAGAGACCCATTCCCTTATGCCCTCAGGATGGCAAACTGGATACCAATCTATGCCTGTCTTTGGACTGAACCCCTGTGTTATTCCATTTCTTATAAGAGGTACCTTTTTTTTTACTTGCCATGGAGAAGATACCTTTCTGTAGAGTATTTAAAAGGCTCTGTGTAGAGGCACTTGTACCCCAATGTTTATAGCAGCACTTTCAACAATAGCTAAATTATGGAAAGAGCCAAAATGTCCATCAACTGATGAATGGATAAAGAAATTGTGGTTTATATACACAATGGAGTACTACATGGCAATGAGAAAGAATGAAATATGGCCTTTTGTAGCAACGTGGATAGAACTGGAGAGTGTTACGCTAAGTGAAATAAGTCATACAAAGACAGATACCATATGTTTTCACTCTTATGTGGATCCTGAGAAACTTAGCAGAAGACCATGGGGGAGGGGAAGGAAAAAAAAAAGTTAGAGAGGGAGAGAGCCAAACCATAAGAGACTCTTAAAAACTGAGAATAAACTGAGGGTTGATGGGGGGTGGGAGGGAGGGGAAAGTGGGTGATGGGCATTGAGGAGGGCACCTTTTGGGATGAGCACTGGGTGTTGTATGGAAACCAACTTGACAATAAATTTCATATTAAAAAATTTTTAAAAAAGGCTCTGGGTAAAATGAGAATATTTTAGGATTAGAAGAGACTTAACTCCCACTCAGGGCTCAAAGAGAGTCAGCAATTTCTCCATGGTGCTCGGGTCTGAAATGCAAGGTCTGAAATGTTGTGGGTCTGTCTCAGTCACATTTAGAACTCTTCCAAAGAGATGGCCCCTGTGGCCTTGCCTTTCTGCCCCTTCCATATGACCCCTCTAGGCTCCAGGCTCCAGGGCTGGCCATGTTGAGAATGATGACTTAAAATTGTAGGCAGGAGGTATTTTTCACTTTTAGCTGTTGCCAACTGCATCAGCCATGGCTGTCACCCTTCCTGTCTACCTCCTCTTGCCAAATCATTAAGATGGCCATGTCTCTTTCCCTTGAAATCAGACCCCAAAGGGTTTCTGTGCACTCAAGTCCCATCTGCGCTTCATTCCAGACCATATCATGTCACAATTATTCCCAATCATGTTTCATTTGGCCAGCCAGCATGCACCTGACTGGGAGAAATTCCCCCAGTGAGAGTCAGAAGTGTGTGCAGCTGTCCAGGGTGATAGGGGAGATGCTCTGGGACCTAAGTGACAGGCTCAATCATATTATATGGATATTCTCCAAGAGAAGCAGTGTGACAGTGATGGGCTCAGAAGTCCATCCTAGCCAACCTAGCCAGCTAGCCAACCTAGCTCAGCTGCCTACTGGTTGTAAGACCTTGGACAGGCTATTTAAATTCTCTGTGCCTCAGTTTCCTCACCTATAAGTTGAATGTAATAATATCTTTATTATAGAGTTTTAGTAAATACTAAATGATATAATATATTCAAAGTACTTAGACTCTCAATAAGCTATTTAAAGAGTATCTAGAAGGCATTCAATAAACTGCGGATTAAAAATAAGCTTTTGTCATGGAATTACAATACATTTAGGCTTCAACTCATGCCTTTTTTTTTTTTTTCTGAGTTAATGGTCTTTGCTCTTCTGTTCCCTTGCCCCCAGAAAAGAGGTTAAGTGTCCCTCCTCTCCATTCAGAAAGCCTCATAGTTGAAGGGAACTTGGAAGTCTCTATCCTGATTTGCTTGGTCCTGGCCTCTTACTCTTACTGAGCAAACAGGATTAAGACAAAGGAAGTCAATCCAACAGGTAAAGCCCGAGTTGCCATTACGCTGAGAGTTACTGTCATCCTGCCAGAAAAAAAAAAAAATGTCCCAAGAGACTCCTAAGGCATTAGAAATAACACCCTGTTAAGGGCTTATGGTGGAGGTCAGCCTGGCTCTGACCTGTCCTATCTCTGCCTATCCAGGCCATTCTGGGTCTTCTTCAGTTGGGGTTGCTCACTTGTCTCTGAGGTCCCCTCTAGAGGGGACTTTTCAAAGGCTGGACAATTCTAGAGAGAAGGCAGCTCTGGGTATTGCCTTAATCACCCTGAGACAACGATGGAATCAAAGGGATGAACTGGGGTGAATTACAGAAATGTATCCCTTTGGCTCTGTCTAATGAGAGCTCTATCTTCTGATGGGATGACCAACTTTATGGGATCTTAAGAATGTAATATTATCTTTGATGTTTTACCATCCCCCCCTGGAGGTGGGGTGAGGGGAACTGAAGCCCTTAAGCTCTCCCAGGAGACTCTTGGATTTGATCAACAATGACCTCATAATAGCTGGTAAATCTGGTTAATTGGATTAGTGTCCTCCATTTAATTGCAGTGGCCACATTACCTTCCTGTTCAAACACAGCCACATCGTTCACCTCTGGCTATTAGTTTCTTGTCTGTACTGATGACTTCGGGACACAGACTCCACTGTGGTGAGCATGATGTCTGCATCAGCACAAGCAATTCTCAAATAAACCCCACCATAATTCCGGGAATGCCTTTTATGTCTTCTGACAGAAAAGAGGAAATGGCACATGAAAAAAAAGTCAAAAAGATTCTTAAGGGGAACATTTACTATTTTAAGATCTGAGTAGCAGGAAGATATTTTATGATAAAGTTAGGCAGTCCTCCTATCATGGGGACACTTGAAAAATTCTCATTAGGCACTTGTTCCAGAGATTGGCTTGAATGCATGGAAGAAAATCTGCTGGGGCAGAGATGTTGCTGCAGTGTCAAGGGGCCAGCCCCTGAAGACTTCTGGAAGTCTCTATCCTTTTTTGGCCATCTGGTCTTAAGTTGGTGAAGGATACAGAAGGGTGTCCTTAGAAGCATGGCTCGGGGAGGCTCTTGTGACACAACTGGCTGCCTCCAATTTTCCCCCAGAGATGTTCAAATGGCTCTGGATGGCACTGATTTTACCCTGCATCTGCAAGAGCCCTCTTCTTCTCCAACCTCCACACTTCCATTTAGGGCAGTAGATGGCAGGCTGCTTAGACTTGGATTTCCCATCCTTTGCACGCACACACCCTCAGTTCCTTTGTTCTTTGTCTTATTTTTCTCCCAGTGTGTGTTCATTAATGTAGCTCCTTCCTTTTACCTTCATTGTCTCTTTACTTCTCTACTGGATTCTTTATGCTCCAGTTGTCAGCATTTTCTGGCCTCTTCCTCTCATCCTTATCCTCCAACCCACCCTTTCCTCTCTCAAGCTTGCCTTTTCCTCTGTTTTCTACCCATTGTTTTATTCTTTGTTCTTTCTCCCTTGCTATCGTCCTACTTTCTCCATTCTGTTGCCTTTTTTCTTCTCTACGAAGCATTCTCTGAACACATTTTAAGACAGATGTTAGTGCTCTGATAAATACCAGAACTTGACACAGATATATTTTACCGAGAAACCCTTACCCTCCCCATCCATCTTTAGGCACCATGGCAGCTCACAAGCCCATGTCCCATGTTGTAATTCACCAGGCATATATTTAATGTGTGACTTTACTCCAGACTAAGATTGGTTTTTCACTTTTCTGAAGTGAATCTATTAATTTTTGAAAGTTTATTTATTTATTTTGGGGGGGGGAGAGAGACAGAGAGAGAGAGTGCAAGCAGGGGCGGGGCAGAGAGAGAAGGAAGGAGAGAGAATACCAAGCAGGCTCCCTGCTGTCAGCGCAGAGCCCGATATGGGGCTCGAACTCATGAACCGTGAGATCATGACCTGAGCCGAAATCAGAGTCGGTCACTTAACTGACTGAGCCACCCAGGCATTCCTGAAGTGAATCTATTATTATAGATGAAGAAGCTAGAGTTTGGTGTTATACAAGATACTTAACAATCAGTTTGAAAAGAGTGCTCCTTCAGGTAGCTGGGTTGAGGCTTGGAGGCCAGAGTGTCTGGAACGTTCTCCTTGACCCCCTAAGACAGTTTAGATGCTCCACCTGCATGCCATTGTGCTGTGTGTTCTTCCCCTTGCATAGGCCCCACCACCTGCTTGCGCACTTGGCTCTCTCCCCCATCGATGGTGGGTGCTCAGTGCATGAAGTCCACAGAATACCAGGAGGTCCTAGTGACAGCCTTTCGCCTAGGCAGTTTCTTTGCCACCTCACTTGTGGAGTGGTGGGATTTCTGTGAGTGGCCACACTGGGAACTCCCCTTGGTCTGTGAAACCAGAGGACATTTCATTTTGAATAGGTATCCCAATTCATGGTTCAGCATTTCCTTCCGACAAACACTTCCAGGCCTGTGCTAGGAAATTTAGGTTATTAAAAATAGCAAAATAAATGAGCATGCTTCCTGTCCTTAAGGAACCAACAGTCTTGTGGTAGGTCCTTCCCCAGTCTTGAGTTGAATTTTTCCCAAATCTCCGATTTTGGCTATCTGTACAGTTGTCTGAAATAGGGAGCCTCCTCAGCTCTGTCCTGCTGGCCCCATTGGCTGTGAGCTTGACATCTGCTGGTGTGGCCCATGGGGCCTAAACAATGGACTCACTTCTGTTGGAATTTTCCAGTGTACAATTAACCCATGTAAAGTACAAATGCATTTTCCTAATTAGGACTTGTTTAGACTATGTTATCAGGTGCATTGTGTATTTTCTGGAGATTATCATCCCCACATCATTTTTATTTGCAAATAGGTCCAGCGATTGTTTTCTTTTCTTTTTTTTCCCCCCAGAATCATTTCCAGAATTGGGAACAGGCTTAAAAAGCACTTGGTTGTAAAGTTACATTTAGTTCACAAAAATGTCATGGAGCTCTGTTATGGTTACCAGAGCCACTCTACGTAAGATCTGGTCCAATTTAAGGGAATCAAAAACTCACTTACCCCACAGGAGGGACCTTCCGGGCATGACAAATAAGTTTATCATGTTGAGTGTGGAGACGGTTCACAAATTTCTACCTATGCCCAAACCTATCAAATTGTGCACCTTAAATATAAATGGTTTAGTGTATGTCAACTATATGCCAATAGAACTGTTTAAAAAAACTCACTGGGCCCCAAATCTCTCCCTTTCCTCAACCTGAAATTCATCATTTTGTTTTCTGTCACTGTCTTTGACTTCATCTATGAGACAGTCATTTGGTTCTACCAGATTTCATGACGCAAACACAGGTAGGAAGGTAAGAATACAGCCCACAGGTTCTCACACTGTTGCATCAGTAAATCTTGTTCCTTACTTCTTAACAACTGGGGTTCAGAGCTCCAAGTGGACAGAACTGAAGTTCAGATGAGTCAGGCGAAGAAGGAAAAGCAGTTCTGGAGCCTGGGGAAATTTGGAGGAAGAAAGGACATGATAAAGTGACTCTGGTAACCAACCAGATTCTGAGGACTGGGACCCAGGAGAGAAAAGCATTAATTTCTGTGAATCTGTGTCAAAGGTCAACCTTATTAGTGATCTGCTCTCTTCTCCTTCTTCTATTATTAGTGTGAATGGTGGGGCTGCTGGAGGCTTTGAAGTCGTGCAAACATGGGTGTGACTACTCAGTCCACCACTGATTAGATGCTGAAGCTTTGGCAAGTTTTTCAATGGACGTTAACTTCAATTTCCTAGTGTGTAAAAGGGTATAGAATATTTATCTCAATAGGTGTTGTGAGGCCCATACAGGATAATACGAATGGCAAGTTTCGCCTGTCTTGCATGTAGTAGCATCTATGTTTCTCCCCATTTCCTTCTAAACTTTTCTTGCTTTGAAAAACATTTTCCTTATTTATTTTGAAGATCCATCAAACCCATTAAAAATGTGTGTATGTATGTCTTTTTTTCTAATTACAGAAGAAATCCTTTCTCATGGGTTTGAAAGAATGCAGGATAGAAAAATCAATGGGGAAAAAAATTCCCCTTCCCTTTGAGTTTTTAAGAGAAAAAAAAAATCCCAAAATATAAAAATTCACTGTTACCCTTACAGAGCTCTGTTAAGGGCAAGTAGCTGTGGAGTAGACAGGACATTGTGTCACATGAGTTTGGTTCACTGTCTTCTCACCTTTGGCCAGCTTTTGATTCTAGAAATCGAGGCCGATACTTATTTTCAGAGATACCATTGTCTCATTTGAAACCAAAGGTAAAAGAAAATTTGGCATACTTTTATATTGCAAAGTTCCACAATCCTTGTTCAGCGTTGAGAGGAGAGGGTGGATATACCACGTGACCCGAAGCAGACCTCACAGTTCCGTTCTTTCTTTTATACGAAGGCCAAACCCAGTGCATCCAATCTTACTCTTGACTTGCTGTTTCTTCCAACCTCCACGAACAACAAAAGTAGCCTCAGAGTTATTGCTGGCCCTTCTGCTTCCCCTCCAGCTCCAGCTCAATCACTAAACCATGCCTGGTCTCTCTACAGTGCACAATCTGCCCCATCATTACTGCTGCCTCTCCAGCCATCACACCACCCTCTACACACGTAGCCTCTTTTCTCCCTTGCCAACTACTCTACCTCTAGAGTCAACCAACCACTGCTTTAAATTTAGAGTCATGCTCTCAAGAGCTAGAAGAAACCTCGGGGGTCATCTCATCACCTCTCCTCCCACACGGCCTCAATGCCTAGTTGAAGGCTACAGAGCTGGGTGTGCTGCATCTTATATCCTGATGCCCAGGTATGCGTGGCCTGGAATATGCTGGGAGGTTGGGCCAACACGGAGCAAGGAATCAACTGCTGTGTGGTGCAGGCTGGAATCAGCTGGTATCATCATTTTAAAGCAAGGGAAGGTTCAGGAGCCCTTTAATTTTGGGATTTTGTGTATCACCAGGAAAAAAGTCTCTTCTCTACACAGTTTATCTACTTGTGTCTCTCTTAAGCTCACTCCATTAAGGGGATTGATTAAATCCTCTCGGGGTAGTGATCAGAGTCCTCACAGCCTAGGCCAATTCCATGGTGTCCCTGTCCCCAGACACACGTAGCTGACCTTGTAGCTGCACAGAAGCACTTCCCTCTCCACACCTCATGCCTTTGCTCACACTGGTCCCTCTGACTAGAATGTTCTTCCTACTTTTTTCACCTGGAAAATGGCCAGTCCAACCCCTCTTCTGTGACACCTTGACTCCCTCCGTGGTCTCCTTGCCTCTTATCATAATCTTCTTATAACCCTGACAATGGTAATGATAAGGACAACAATGGCAATAAATATCGAGTATGGATTGAGGGCAGGGCAGTATGCTAATACATACTCATTATTTTAATCATCAGAAACAACTTAGAGGTAAGGAAATTGAACCTTAAAGAGGTTAGTCATTTACCCAGGGTTACAGCTAGGAAATGCTGGCCTGGGGCTCAGACTTAAGTTTGACAGTTTGACTCCTGAGCCCAAACCGTAGTTATGACATCATTTACCATATTGTCTTTTTTTAAAAGTTTACTTATTTATTTTGAGAGAGAGAGACAGAGAGAGAGAGAGAGTGCAAGCAGGGGAGGAGGAGAGAGAGAGGGAGAGAGAGAATTCCAAGCAAGCTCCATACTGTCAGGGCAAGCCCAGTGCAAGGGCGGGGCCAATGTGGGGCTTGAACTCAGGAACCATCATGACCTGAGCCAAAATCAAGAGTCCTAGAGTCCAACGCTTAACCTACCTAGCCACCCAGGCGTCCCACTTACCCGGTTGTCTTAATTATCTGTGAGCAAGTGTTGCTTCTTGAGGATAGGGGCCATGGGCACATCCTCAGTGCCTAAAACAGTACCTGGCATATACTACGTGTTGACTAAATGCTTGTTGAATAAATGAATAGAGAAATGGATTCCAATGGAGGCCTCCCGTCGTCCAATAGTCCTTGAATCAAACCCAGTGACTTGGGTGGAGGCAGGTTTGTCTGTGCCCAAGAGCAGATGCAGGCAGATGGAGCTGCTGGGCTGTGGTCTCCCTGCTGTCCTGCACTGAGCGGTGCTCTCTCCATACCCCTGTCCTCCTCCTCTGAAGAAGCCCGCGTTCTAGGAAATAGCCAAGTGTGGCCACGAGCCTTCCAGCAGGAAACACCTGGATGGTCAAAGGCTTTTGCAAAGCTCTGTTTCCACAATTACCCTTTATCTCCCTCTCCCTCTTAGATTTAATGCAAGCCAACTGGTATTTCTTTTTAAACAGCCGAGAACACCAGATGGAAGGGTAGGGGGAGGTGGGGGCACAGTGAAAGGCAGGAAGGGGACACGCAGGGGCTGTGGATGAGGGGGGAACTTTCGGAAACAGGGGATGTAAGGAAAATGCCAGACAGGTCCATGGAGGTAGGAAAGGGGAAAAGAGCTGTAAAAGCGAGCAGCTACCATATGTGTGCATGCACATACACACAGAGCTTTCAACACACAATTCAAATAGAGGAAGAAACGTTCTGGTTTCCGTAGCAACAAGGCCTATTGGTGCCTCAGCCAGAAAAACTTATTGGAAAAAAAGGCATTTGCCTGTTAAAGAGCCTGATGAATTGGGAGATAATTATATAGCATTCCGCCACCACTAAAGACATACAAATACACTCCAGCAAATTTTTTAAAGAGCACGGATTGTCACAAATCCCATGAAGGCAGGGGATGGGAGTGAGAGGCAGCCAGCAAGGAGAAAAGGCTACTGGAATGATTTTAGGTGAACACCCCAGGGACGCAGGCACTTGCGAGGGTCAAATTAGAACCAGCTTGTGCGTCAGTCATCAGAGATCTAGTGTGAGGCAAAGGCTTGATGTTATTTGTATCCCATCCTAAGGGGTCAGTACATTGAGTTCTCTTCTTCCTTGTCCCTTCAGGAAGTGGGTGGGTGGATCAGTAAAATCTAAACTATTAGATTCAGTATGACAGTTTGTTGACCAGAGTGGTGGGATCCATGTTTATTAGGGCCCTGTTACTGCAACAGAATGAGCCGCATGAATCTCATAGTACATCTGGTCCCTCAGATGCGGTGGGATTTGAAGACGAGATCCTTTCAAATTGAGTAGGGTGATATAGGATCTCGATCAGGGTAGGAGGAAAGGAAATGCATCATTATTTTGTACTCATGGCACAGGACACAGTGCGGGGCATACAACAATTGCTAAATATAATACTTAGTGTATGCAGGAAAGACTGAATGGATAAATGGATGGATGGATGTTATGTAAGTGAACTGATGAGTGAACAGATAAGGAATCAAGAGTACCTATGTACCTTTCTTCTTTCCTCTTGCTCATGCGTAGGAATTTATCTGCAACTTCGTTTTGTCCTCCAGAAGATGGGCACGGAGCAGGCACACTCTCAGACGTGGAGTCTTTGGAAGTGAGTCATGTCCCGAGACAAGCCCAATGTCATGGGGCTGGAGATGGCCCGGCATCTTCAGGACTATCAGAAGTTGGATAGTGAAATAGAAGAGGAAGTGGTTCTTCCTCACTGAAGATGGTATGCCCTATGACGTACCCTTCTAGTGATACATCCTGATTAGAAAGAAGAGCTTGCCCACCACCATCAAAGACCAAGATACTTTCTGTAGTTCTTGGGCCCTCAACTTTTTGTTGTTGTTGTTGTTTATTTGGGGGTTTTTGTTGTTGTTGTTGGGTTTTGTTTGTTTGTTTTGCAGAGAGAGAGTTGGCAGGGGGAGGAGCAGAGGGAGAGATACAGAGAATCTTAAGCAGGTTCCACCCCCAGTGCAGAGCCCGATGCAGGGCTCGATCCCATGACCCTGGGATCATGACCTGAACTCAGATTAAGAGTCAGATGCTCAACCCACTGAGCCACCCAGGCACCCCTTGGGCCCTCAACTTGGATCTGAATCAGCTTTCATTCTCTGATTTCCTACAGTGCTAGTGGGCTCCTCATTTGATCCTTCACACGTGCCATTTATAATCATGATTTATTACTTAGTTTTTCCTATGTGTACATCACACCTTTCCAACTAGACTATGCTCCTTAGGAGCAGGGGCCCCTTAGAGAACCTCTTCATCATGCCAGCCCCTGGTGGAGAACACTGCATATCAGACCATTGAATGTTTGCAGTGCTAACACCGTGGAGAAGGACATTGATGCACAGCCTTTAAGAACTGACGGAAAGCATCAGGCTCCATCCCAAGCTAAGAGCAGCTCCATGCCAAGAAGCTCTTTGCACACCAAACACACCTACACCCACACCTACCATTTTGTGGGTGCTGCCTGTTCTGCTCGCATGTTCGGGCATGGGCTGTGTGAACTGATGGGAAAGAAAGGGAAGGACTCAGGGAAAGTGAGCAAGGATTCATCCCTTTTTCACAGGCGCTTGGCCTATTCTTGAACTGCATGTATCATAGTCATGTCCCAAAGGAGTCCTGCTCGGGAAGAGAATGCAGTAGCAGCATCAGGCAGTTCCTCTGTCCTGGAGAGAGAGGCGAGGACAAGAGCGCCTCAGGCACCACTGCCTCTTTATGGTCACAACCCTGGAGGTGCATTTTGCTTATACTCTGTCTTCTAGGCAAGAAAGAATAGAGGTTCAGAGAGGTCGAGCAAAGTGCTCAAGGTCACGCACTGCGTGACATACACTGGATTTACATTGTGTCTCAAGTGTTCAGGCTCTTAACTCCTATCTTATATTGGCTCTTGTGACTCAGGCTCACTGAAGGCACTGGAGGAAGCCCAAGTATGTTTCATTTCCCTGAATAGATAGGTGCCTCTTCTAGATAGGCAGCCGGTTTGGGAGTATGAAAGAGGAAATCGGATCAGAGCCCGCTGCTAGTTAAAATGAAGATGGAGGAAGCAGAGTTCAAAGCAGGGAAAAACTTATAAGTCTTATTTTGTGTAAGCATCATATTAAACAGATTCCGTTCCAACTATAAACAGATTTTTACATTTCCACCTTCTCCCCTCCAGCAGCCCCCACCATCCCTGACAGATTGTTCCCTTCCTTCTTGTTTAGATTATAAGTAAGCAAAATTGGCTTTCCTTCCTTTCTCCACCCCCTGGCCCTGCACCATCTGGGGGTGCATATTTCTTACCCCAGTTTCTTTTAAAATCCTCCCTTTGCTTTCTGTCCAGCGGCCCGTTCGCTTTTGAAGCTCTGCGGAGAGTTTCTCCGCCGGCCGCCAGGGGTCGCAGTCGAGCAGTCGGAGCCGCCTCTCCGCAGGGGCGCAGGGACCGCTTGCCGGGAATCGCGAGCCCATCTCCTGTATATATCAGCGCACCGCATTAATCAGGCCGCAGCTCTGCAGTGCTTTGCGAGGGGAGTGAGAGACCGGGGTTGGGAACGAGATCGGGCTTTTTCAGGCAACTGGAGACCGGCCGCCTCAACTCTCCTGCCCCAGGCTCAGAGCAAACAGTGCTCAATCAAGTGGAGCAGGAGGGGGGGGTGGGGGGTGGGCAGCCACTCGCCCTGGCCCAGGGTCGTGTTGGTTTTTCAGAATACCTTCTGAAAAGGAGAGGAGGAGGTGGTGTTACAGCGGCAGATCTTGATGCAAGGAGAGAGGACATGCCTCCCACCCCTGTCCTCTTGCCTCCCCTACCCCTGTCAGCAGCCCAGGCCCCCAGAAGCAAAGCGCTGCTCTCCTCCTGCACGCACGTGGACGCTCCGGCTCACCAGTGATTTCTCCGTCACCTCAGAGAGACTTGGCCCAGCCTCTCATGGTCTCTGCATGTGCCTGGAAAGCAAGGCCTCTGCCAGAATTTTATCAGATGGCATGCAGAGGAGGGGAGGGGAGCACGTGCTTCCTTTAGCATGAATTTTTCAACATTACATTTTCATTTCTCTGCCCTATTTCTCTCAATTCCTCCCACTGCTCTTTTCAGAGCTGGAGCTGCTTCTTAGGATTTGGTGCAATTACTGGGCATCTAAGATGGAGGCACGGGGGGAAGAAAGGAAGCGAGGAACCCAAGGACAGGGGGAAGGGATGTGCCAGCCCAGGATGCCTGCAGTAAGTCAGTGAGCAGAAGCCAGGGGCTGGCTGGGGCTTTTGCAGCTCTTGGGAAGCACTGTTGAGCAGTTTTATTTAAGCCAGTGTGTGTGTTGGAGGGGGGCGGGCGGGTTGGTGGTGGTGAACCAACAGGAGTCCAGGAGGCACCTTTCCTCTTTCCCAGCAGGGGTCCACTTTCCTTCCTCTTTTCTCCTTCCTGCCCCTCCCGTGCCTCTCTCCTTCCCTTTGTTCCTTCTTTGAAGACAGATGCAAGCACACATAGAGACAAATACACATGTGTAAATATTTGCTTATGATACAAGACAGACTTCGATCTATTATAATAAGTTTTAAAGGAATAAGTTTTAAAGGAACAAGTTTCTTGACATCAGTGGGGTTTGGGTTGGATCTTCAGAAATGGGTAGGAATTCCGCAAGAGGGAGGAAGGCATGCCAGGCAGAAAAAAAAAAAAAAAAAAAGAGCTTGAACAAAGACCTAAACGCGAGAGATTTCGTAGCATTCGAGGAGAGCTGTTGCCGCAGTGGTTCTGCAAAGATAGGGGGGAAGGGATGCGTGGTGTCAGCGTGCAGAGTAGGTTGGATCAGGGATGGGGAATTCTGCGCGCCTAGATGAGGAGGTAGAGGGTTGTGTAAAACAAGCCCATTGAAGCTTCCCACGGCACAGTAGATTTGTGGTCTGCGGGATCCCTCTGAAGGGTGGATAGATAAAGGGTTGGGGTGGTGGGGGTGGGGGTGCTGGGCAAGGGAGATCAGTTTGGAGAGCACTGTGACGGTAGACTACGATGGCGTGAACTAGGGCTGCTGCACTGGTAGTGGAAAGAACGTAGAAACCACACGGAAGGACTTCATGCTTGCTTCTCGACAGCCTCCTGCCCCCGTTTCTTCCCCCTCTCTCCCTCTCTCCATCATGGTTGGCGATCTCCCACCGCTTTTCATTGACAAATGGAAACTATTGACAGAGAACTCTCTCTCCTCCCAACCGTTAGGTCTACACATGCACCTGTGTCTGTTATCGTTGGATCCATCCTTCCTCCTCCTGGGATGTAAAAAGTCCCCCTTACCAAAGGCCAGCGCCTCCCCTCTGCTCTTCTGAAGGGTGTTTCTCCTTCGTTACTCCTTCTCTCTCCTGTACCATCCGTCTCCCCCTCTTTCATATTCATTCCCATCAGCACACAGATGTGCTCTATTATTCCCCCTCTTTAAAAAAAACTTTTTAATGTTTATTTATTTTTGAGACAGAGAGAGAGAGAGAGAGAGAAAACATGAGTGGGAGAGGGGCAGAGAGAGAGGGAGACACAGAATCTGAAGCAGCCTCCAGGCTCTGAGCTGTCAGCACAGAGCCCCACGCGGGGCTTGAACTCACTAACCGTGAGATCATGACCTGAGCCAAAGTCGGGCGCTCAACCGACTGAGCCACCCAGGCACCCCTATTATTCCCCATCTTCACAAAAGCTTCAATTGATGCTATATTCCTCTCTACCTATAGCCTTATTTATCGTAAAACTTCTCCAAAGCATTGTCTACACATGCTGGGTCCATTTCTTCACCTACAACTACAGATCACTGCTCAGTTTGCTCCAATCCAGCCCACAACCTTGCTTTGCCAAAATTACTCTTTAATTTTTATTATCCTACACCCGGCGGGTGGGTTTCTGGCCTTATCTTGGTCTTTTAGTAACATCCGGCATATTTCACTCCTCCCTTCTTCACAAAACACTCTTCTTTCTTCGTTTTATAACATTCATACTCTCCTGGATGTTTTTTTTTCTATATCACTAGTCTCTGCTTCTCATGCAAATTTGCTGGCTCATCCTTTTATTTATTTATTTATTTATTTATTTATTTATTTTAGAGGGAGAGGGAGAAAGAGACAGAGACAGAAAAGGGCAGAGGGAGAGAGGGGGAGAGACTATCAAGCAGCCTCCATGCCCAGCATGGAGCACAACGTGGGGCTTGATCTCAGTACCGTGAGATCATGACCTGAGCCAAACTCAAGAGCCAGATGTTTAACCAACTTAGCCACCCAGGCACCCCTGCTGGCTCATCCTTTTAGACAGGACTTCCAAGTGATGAAGAACCTGGTTATGGGCCCTCTTCTTCTTTTCCCTTCCCTTCCTTTCTCTCTCTTCCTATCTCATTGATTGTGTTCCCTTCATCTGTGTACTCCCACGGCATAAACACATCTCTATAATGATGCCTTCTGAATGGATCTCCATTCCAGAGCTCTCCCCGTGGAGCTCCAGGTTGTTATATCTGTCAGCTTGACATCTCTACCAGGATATCTCATTGGCGTCCTAAATTTAGCATGTCTAAAACAAAACTCTTAATTCTCTGCTGTATCCACTGCCAGCTGGCTCCGTTCCTCCTTCTATGTCCCCAATCATGAAATGGCATTATCACCCACATAGCTGCTTACACTCGAAACCTTGAGTCATTCTTAATTCCTCCTTTTCTCTCATCTCCATCCCATCTATCAGCAAGTCCTACCAGGTTTGTCTCCAACATATGTCTCGTATTGGTCCGTTTCTCACCATAGTCACTGCCACCCTATAGTTCAAGCTGCTACTACCTCTTACCTGGTCTAGTGCAAAAGCTTTGAACTTCCCTCCCTGCTCCACCTTTTGCCCCCTCTTCCTCATAATTCATTCTTCACGCATCCGTGAACTTTTAAAAGCATAATTCAGATCAGATCCCTGGCCTGCTTAAATGCTAACATTTGACTTCCCATCATACTTAGAATAAAATCCAAATGGCTTGAATGATCTCCAAGGCTCTTCGTGATCTGGCCTCTGGCCACCCCTTACCCTAATCAGTTATGGTCACTCCCTTCTCAATAAGGTCTATCACAAAGTTCTCATTTCTGGTATTTGGACAAGTGAAGCTCTTTCTCTCCCTATAGCCTTGGTACCTGCTGACCCTTGAACCTGGGTTGTTTGCTCTTCCCATGGGTCTTTTTATGAGAGGCTCCCTTCTCATCCTATAGAGATGCTTTTCCTGACCTGAAATTATCCACATCACCCTACTCATTTCCTTCATACCATTGAGCACACTTTGCAACATAATGCTTATTTATTGGTCTACTGTCTGTCTCCTAAGACTCAGAAACTGATATATCTTTCTCACCCTTACATTCTCCACACCTAGCATTGCCCCTGGCTGTGAGTTAGTAGTTTTATCCGTAAGGTAGAAATGGATCTGGTTATCCCACATACAGAGCAAAAGAGGAGGGGGAGTTCTATTAAAGGTGAGAGGGAAATACTAGAAGAACACTAACCTCTGTCCCTGTGAGAGGGGACAAAGGAGATAGTAGAGACTTGGGTGGGGGTAAAGGTGACTTCATGTTGAGGGAGAGAAGGCTGAAGGACTTCTCAGCTGTCAGATGAGCATGTAAGTCTATAGTTTGTTGAAGAAATGAAGGCTAGAGATATAGGTTTGGAAAATACCTATGCCAAAATGATCATAAAAGCCATGCATGTGGATGAGACTAATTGTAGGGGTCAGGTAGAGTGACAACAAGCGAGAGACAGGCACTAAGCCTTAGCCTTAGGTAGTGCCTGTAATTAGGAACGAGAAGAAGGAGGAGCCTTGGAAGGAGACTGAGAGGCAGGAGGGAAACCAGGAGAAGGAAGTATCACTGAAGCATAGGAAAGGCAAGATTTTAAAAAAAGAGAGTAAAATTTCAGTTCAGTTCGACAAATATTTATATTCTGTTTTCCTCTATGCTAAACTCCATATTTTGCTATAGAACTACAAATATAAATTAACTCTCATGGCTTATGTGGAGGTTAGAGTCTCTTAGGGGAAAGAGATATGTCATAGAATATATGTAAATAAAAATATATACAAAAATATATATGTATTTTATAAAGTACAAAATAGCACTATGTACTTTATAAGTGTATACCCACATGTAAAGATACATGTTGAATATATTAGAGCAGTTTCTCATGGGGGAGAGCTGAAGTGTAGAAGGGGCATAAAAAAGAATCAATACAAAAGTAAAACAAGAGAGGATCTCAACCATGCAAGAATGTTAGAGTTCCATGAGCAGAGGCTTCTGATCATTCAACCATCTGCACACCCCCTAGATTCTTGCAGTTTTTTTCTATAATATTGAAATACTTTTTTCATATTATAAAGTGCTAAATATTTATTATAAAATCTTTAAAAGGTAAGAAAGCAATTAAGAAACTCAGCATCACTTGATATCTCATTGCCCCGATATAACCTATGCTAATATTTTGTAACTAGGTACACATGCATATACGTGTATATATATTTTTGGTGCCTTTAGTTATTTAAAAATTGCTAGTAGTTTCTAATTCAAATCACCTAGGAACACATCCTCTTTGGGGAAGAACCGCTTGCATATCTCCATGTAGACACTGAATGTAAGAGAAGTATCTATCTGCCCATTGTTTCAGGAGAAAAGTATAATAGAATATGTTTTGGTTTCACTAGGGCCTAAAGCCTAGACACTGGGGGTGGTGGTGGTGGTGGTGATGAAATTAGGTAGTCAACTTCCACAATATCTTTTTGCTTCCATGGATTTACAAAGAGATCAAAGAGCCTTTTAGAAGAAGGGCAACAGCACTTTTTCCACTGAGGTCCATGTTCACATCCAGTATGTTGGTGGGGGCCCAGGTGGCAGGAAAAGGAGAAGGAAGAAAGGCATCTTCACACCCACAGAAGGCACTCAGGGAAGGCTGGAACCACTCGCTACCCCTACTCCTTGGATTACGACCACGCGTTGGGGAAAGGTTGTGGGTGGGTGAACACTAAAAATATTGTGTCCCTAAAGAGCTCTAACATCAGAACTCAGGCCTGCTTAGCGTGATGTATGATGTGCACACAGCTGAGCTGAATTCTGGGGAAAGACTCGTCCTCTCCCATCCAACCCTGAGCAGCTATATGCAACCTAAGAGTAGGTATAAATCTGGGTTCCTCCAGCACTTCCTGTGGTGAGCAGGGACTTGGGAATCGGGTGTTTCCTATAGTGTGCAGCACCCAACAAAGGATTCATGGAACTCTTCCTGCAGCAAAAGTATTCAGTGGTGGTGACAACAGCTATCGCTGCAGTATTGGGCTTTTGGCACATTGACCGAACTTTCCATTTTCATTTGTCTCTTTCTTGGGCAAGGCAATAGTAACTGATTGCTTTGGCCTCAGTCGGAAATGACCTCACTTACCTCTGGGACTTTTGAAAGGTGTCATTTGGGGAGGAAGGATGAATTGTTCATGATTGATAGAAAGAGAGTTTAAAGTCATTTATTTGGCTTTTAAATGAAATGAAACTTGATATTGACCTCAAATGGGTAAAGCCAAATTACCCACCCCCCCCCCCAACACCCACACACACAAATGGCACTTCTCTGTACTGCTGGAACCACAGTGGAGAGCAAGACAGATAGTCTACTCTCTGCAGCCCAGAAGTTTATGTTTTAGTAGGAGAGTAGGGAGATGACAGATGCAGAGTAAGGAATTTGGCCTTGCCCAAGAGAGGTCTGGCCTTTGCTCCTGGGAAGTAACCCAACCTCTAAACCCTTGGAACTTCCTGAGTGATACAAGTGTCTTTGTTATTCATGGTAGGCCCCTCAGACCCTGCCTGATACTGTAGGCTAAGGGGTGGGTCTTGGTGGGCCCCTTGGGCTACAGGATATCAGCACCACCCCTGAGGGAGTAGAGAGGTGCAGACTGAGTTCTGCCACAGGGGCAATAATCCAATCAATTATGTCCGCATATTGAAGACCCAGCAAAAGCTCTGGACATTGAGGCTCGTGCAAAACTTTTTGGTTGGCTGTCCTCTACCTGTCATGTTTTATGCCACACTTTGTGTCTTGGAGGGGGCCACACCCTGTTTGACTCCTCAGGGAGAGGACAGTGAGAAGCTCCACCTCTGGACCCCACCCAGACTTGCCCCCCGCTTCCTGTCTTGTTGCAGGTTCTAATTTGTATCCCTTCCCTGTAATAAATGTGACTCTGAATATAATAGTCTTCTGTAAGCTCTGAGCGTTTCTAGCAAGTTATCAAAACAGAGGGAGATTTGGGGAAACCCCCGATGTTGCAGTTGGTGTCAGAAGTCTTGGGCAGACCTGGCATCTGGAAGACTGTGTCCTAAACCCTGCAGCTTGGTTAGCTTCAGGTACCGGACAAAACAATTACACAAAACAAACAAATACTCCAAATGTGGAAAAGTTACTTTCAGAAAGTGACAAGTTTCTGAAGAAGATGGAAAACATAGTGATGTAAAGGGAATGACAGGGTGTGGGTCTACGTGTACTGGGTTGTTGGGGTCTGGAGCTGAATCTTCAATGACAAGGCAAAGGCATTCAAAGATCTCAGGGCAGAACATTCCAGGCACAGCCAACTAGAGGCACAAATGGTTTGTGAGGTGGGAACAAGCCAGGTGTTTTCAAAAAAAAGGAAAGGGGTGCCTGGATGGCTCTGTCGGTTAAGCTCCAACTTGGCCCAGGTCATGATCTCAAGGATCATGAGTTTGAGCCCCGCATCTGGCTCTGTGCTGACAGCTCAGAGCCTGGAGCCTAGAGCCTGGAGCCTGGAACCTGGAACCGGCATCCTGGATTGGATTCCGTGTCTCCCTCTCTCTCCACCCCTCCCCCACTCACACTCTGTCTCTTTCTCTCTCAAAAATAAATAAACATTTAGAAAAAAAAGGAAAAAGGGGTCCTGCTCCAGAGGGTTACGTAAATCAGGTCTGGCCTTCGTGTTTTGTTGTTAAATACGATTGGAAATTCATTGGAAGATTTAGCACATGACGTGCTTGTGTTTTGTGTTCTTCTACTTATTTATTCATTTTTAAATTACAGTTTAATTAACATATAGCATTATATTAGTTCCAGGTTTACAATATAGTGATTCAACGCTTCTATAAATTACTCAGGACTCATGATGATAAGTGTACTCTTTAATTCCTATCACCTATTTTCACCCATCACATCCCCTCTGGCAACAACCAGATGGTTCTCTGTATTTAAGAGTCTGGTGTTTTTTGTTTTTTGTCTCTTTTTTTCTTTGTTCATTTGATTTTTCTTCAATTCCACATATGAGTAAAATCACATGGTATTTGTCTTTCTCTGACTGACATATTTCACTTAGCATTATACCTTCTGGCTCTATCCATGTTGTTGCAAATGGCAAGATTTTATTCTTTTTTTGTGTGGCTGAGTAATATTCCATTGTATATATATATACATCTATCTACTGATGGACACTTGGGCTGCTTCCATGTTTAGTTATTGTAAATAATGTTGCAATAAACATAAGGGTGCATGTATCGTTTTCTATCAGCACGCAGGAGGTATGACTACTTATTTTGGTTCAGGGAGTAGAGGCAGGAATCACGTAATACGTGAGAGCAAGGATGGAGAATCAATGGGGCAAGATTGCAGAGAATGTGGGAGGGTGTGGCATGAACAGCAGAAGTGGAGAAAGAGAAAAAGGTGATGGGGACGCAAAGGCTCATTGGGAATGAGAAAACTCAGCTCTGCTGGCCCTGCTTATTGCCGTGAAGGAGTTGGCAGAGAATCTCCTAAGAATAAAGGTCAACAGCATGTTGGAGAGCTTCAGGGAATCAGGATGGTTTCAAAATACTTAGATGCTCCTTCTCTGTGGAAAAAAAATTCCCAAACCTCATAGGTATTGTAAGTTCCTCTCTATTCCAACAATGTACTACACATACCTCTCTCAGAGCACTTATCCTATTTCATAGTAATGATTTGTGTGTCTGACCCGCCTTCTTGAATATTATCTCTATGAGGTGATGAAACTTAGTTGGTCAGCAAATTTCCCTTCCCTCAAAGCGTGAATGAGAAAGAAATACCCTCTCTGGATGAAGACAACACAACAGGAGGGGTCCAAGCCACCCTTCTATGAAATAAATTAAAAATCATAGGCAAACACTACCTTGGGTCAGAGTCAAGGATTGGTGAAAATCTCAGCCCCTTGAAAAAACTGTTGAACACATACACACATTATGTGTTCACATTATGTGAAATTTACATATGTGAATTTTATAGAAACCTATTAGAGATGGGGAAAAGATCCTTGCTGGGCACATTCTAAGCCCTCTATAGGGAAACATGTTTGTTGAATGAATGCATGAGTACGTGAGCAACATTGAAGACAACTGAGATGAGGGAGAGTGTATGTGCCTTCACTCAAGTCTTCCTGTTTCGTGATTTTCACAAGCAAGACAGCCTGAGCTTGTGTAGAGAGGCTTCAAAATTCATGGGTTAGATTAATCGAGGATTACAATAATGTGGGGTAATACGGAGGAGGGTCCAGTAAACAGATGGTTTTTCTGGTGGTCCTCAGCATGTCTGGAGTTGATCCCAGAAGGCTCTCTTAAAGATGCTTCCTTACAACCATGCAAAACTTGAAATCAAGCATCTTCTGGTGGATAGCCTATTTGTTCCTGAGGTGCCCTTGGCTTAGTCTGGGTACAGGGTGTGTGTGTGTGTGGGGGGGTGTGCCTATGCCTGTTGACCATTATCCTACGCTGGTTTGCGTGAAGGTCACAGAGCATTAATTCTTCTGAGTGCTAGCCTATGCCAATTCTTTCCCAGTCCTGAGAACTGCCCATTCTTCAATGTGTGATGGTTTAGGGCAATGGTTCTCAGATGTTAAGGTGGATCAGAACCACTTGGAGGGCTTCTTAAAATACAGATTGCTGGGCTCACCCCTGGAACTTCGGATTGAGTCAGCTTGAGGAGGAGCCTGAGAATTTGCATGCGTAACAATCCCCCAGCTGGTGCTAATGCGGTTTCTGGACTGTGCTTTGTCTAGAGTTCTCTTTCTTCACATCACCCAGCTTTGCTTAAGAGACAGTGATCTATCCCAGCAAAGTGCACGTCCTTTGTTCTCTGCGTTTTGATTCCTCCACTCCTTCCTCACTGCAGCCCAGCAGCTGTGGACTCTACAGTGGGAGGAAAATTGGAAGATAGCCACAAAAAAAAAAGAATTATAATGTCTTTTCACTTGGCTGGGTCAACGCATCTCAGGGGACTCAGAGTGCCCTCCCCACCATTGTTGGCAAAGATTGAGGTACAGCTTTAGTCCTCTTTAAAGGCCATTTCTATGGGCGCGCAGGTCACTGTTGGTAGTGGAACTCTTGTTTCCAGAGGACGCTGACTCTGAGGAAATGTCTTGACCTTCACTCTTGAAACTGTCCCCACATATCTCTTGGCTCTGCTCTGATGTCCTGCCCCAGCCCTTCTTCCCAGCTGATCCCTCCCCTTACTTTTCTCTTGTACATCAGGTGCAGACCTTGTCACATTCCTTCCTCAGTGCCCCGGAGGACCCATGTTGCTTCCTCCTGGAAATCGTTAGTTTCCCAGTTAGACTCTTTCGTTCAGGTGGAACATCCCCCAAGGGCAAGGCCCACAGCTTAGCTCATTTTGAGTGTTCCCTTACACTCCCTCACTGTGGCATCTAGCCCGGTGCTATGGGGTACACAGTGGGTGCTCAATAAATGCAAGTTTTCCAAATGTAGAGAAGAAGGTCTCAGTCCCATTCCACGTGGACACACAGTTCACCCGATCTCCATCTGTTCATGTCCTTGTCACAGTACATACTTGCATTTTAAGAGACCACTTAGCCTGCAAAATATGTTCTTGCAGTCATCTTAGAAGAGATCCAACCCCCACTTCCAACCAGAGGTTTGTCCCCCAGCATTATAACCACCAGGCAAATTCTTTTACTGGAGTTTGGAATGAGATGCTTTTTACGCTAGGTGCTCTGCAGGTATGTGGATGTTAAAGACTGTGTGGGAAGAAGAAGGTTTATGATCATCGACAATCAAGTAAATACCACTGTGAGCCAGGAAAAATTCACTTCTAGATCTTTGTATTTCATCTAACTGGGTAATGACATCCTCAGAACTTATACACTCGACTTATGATGTTAAGATACCTAGGATTTAGGGAATGCTTTGAGAAGGGCAAGGTGAATGCAAGGTATGTATTCTATTTCTGCCTGCACACAGTTTTGAAGGTTTCAGTTCTGACATGGTGTATCTTCATCATTGAGGAATATCTCTGGGCCATTATGTGTGTGTGAAATACAGACTCAGACACGTAGACATTCCCCCCACCCCCCACCCCCAGGCCGCACCTGAATTTATAGTAGGATTTATTTTAAAGAAAATGTTACAGATACAGTTAAAATCCACTGGATACTTCTCCTCCATCTCATTTCTTTCTTTCCTTTCTTAGAAGTAACCAACACCCTGGATTAGGTTTTTGTCCTTCCCACACATTTAAAACACTTTTTACTAGATATATGGTCATAAATAATATATAGAATTGGCTCTCATGTCCTTGTCACATGTCTTTGCCTCCTGTACACTGTACTTACCATCCTGCAACTTTCTTTTGTTTGCTCAGTGTTTATATTATGTGCATACTTTATTGAAGTGTGATTGACATGCAAAACCTTGTACACATTTAGTGTATACATGTTGATGAGCTTGCACATATGCATTGCCCTGTAATACTTTCAGTACAACCACGATTCTAAACAGATTCATCGTCTCATGAACATATGTAAATAGTCTGCATGTCTGTGTGTGCCTATTTTTTTTTAATGTTTACTTATTTTGAGAGAGAGAGAGAGAGAGGGGGGGGAGAGAGAGAGAGAGAGAACCCCAAGCAGGCTCCACATTGTCAGTGCAGAGCCCCATGTGGAGCTTGAACTCACGAGCTGTGAGATCACTACCTGAGTCAAAATCAAAAGTCTGATACTTAAGCGACTGAGCCACCCAGGCTCCCCTGTGTGTGCCTACTTTCATACCAGCAAGGACTGCTTTAAAGATCTGTCCATAACACATGTATGTGAGGAATATCGTGATTACACATTTATATGTCCAGGTGTAGGGAGGGGAACTTAAAGCTTGCCCTTAAACATTTCCAAGTAAGTTTACACGTATTTATCAAATACACTTGTAGAGTCAAACATACCATAGGTCATGTCCTGTCCCTTCCAAATACAAAAGAGACATATTGCCAAAGTCTGATTTAATAGTTAACTTTCTATGGAGGTGTTAATGCTATGCCCGCGTTGCAAATATTTTGGAAGAATTTCTTCTGTGCTTTAGTCTTTGATTTTGGATTACTATCCATAAATCGGCAATAACTGTTGCAAATCTGTTTCTTAGAGAGCTGTTTTATATGTCCTCTCTTCCTAAAGATAGTAACTCACTAGCCCCAGAAAGTTCCTCTGGCTTGGTGGGGACTGTCAGTCCAGGAAAAGGTCACTGAGACTGGGTCTTCCTAGTAGAAGTAAGACTTTGCATTTCAAACATTCTTAGGAAACCGCTTCTGACTTACAAGCAGTATAGGCTTATGATAAATGAAGATTCTATTTCGCATAACTGACTGCATTTGACATGAGAAGTATGGACCAGACCTTGACCACAATTAATGAAATTGCCAATTGCTATTTACAGAGGTTAGCCCAGTGCCTGTGATATGTTTGTAAAACCTCATTAATTCAGAGTTTGGGTTCCTTTAGAGAGGGCCATCCTTTACATATATCTTTGTTTTAACTTCAGAAAAGATTCTGCCACAAGAATGAGTAATGTGGAAAGTTATATTGGGGATACATTTCACACGCATAAGTATACTTTTAAGCAAACTGAAACCTCTCAGTGGTGTTCTATCAGTCTGTATTTGAATTTTTGCCAGACAAAATGGGTCTAGCAGCATTGCATGAAGACTGTGACCAAAAGCTGTCAAACCAAGGCCCTTTCTTCTCTCTTTTGGCCACACATTTCTTCCTCAGGGCCCCTCCACTTCTCTTGAGATCTGCTCCATTTTCTTTACTAACCAGTTCCTGTGTATGCTCAGGGTTTGACAACTTTAGTTTGCACCAGGCCATTGTGTTCTTACTGGGTGCAAACACCAAATGTCGTCTTCTAGTGTGAGCTACTCCAAATATTCTATGTGACAACTGTCTTTTATGCGAATCTTCAAAGGCCATAGCGAAGGGCCAGACCAAATATTGACAGCCCTAGTTCTTTTTTTATTTTAATGTTTATTTATTTTTGAGAGAGAGAGAGAGAGAGAGAGAGAGAGAGAGAGATACAGAGTGTGCGTGAGGGAGGGGTAGAGAGAGGAAGACACAGATTCTGAAGCAGGCTCCAGGCTCCAAGCTGTCAGCACAGAGCCCAAAGCGGGTCTCAAACCCACGAGCCGTGAAATCATGACCTGAGCTGAAGTCGGACCCTCAACTGACTGAGCCACCTAGACGCCCCTGACAGCCCTTGTTCTGACCAGTCTTCTCTAGTTGGGCGAGAGTCACATGTTACAAACCCTGGCCACCCTAGGAGGGAGATGTCTCTAAGATTTGGGCCACTGGCCAAGTCAAGCACTTGGCAGGTGGCTCCTTTGGGCCACTTGTGTCAAAGGAAGGAAACAGGGTCCACGTAAGGTGAGACTGCAGTCCTAGGCACAGTCACACATTCACCCAGCACCCCCTGACTTCTCACCTTAGTTTTGGTACCATTGTAAAATCAAACACTTTGACATGGAGTCCAGTTTGGTAGTGAGGCCCAGGATCCCCGAGGCCCATGCTGCCTGCCATTACTCCTACATATTGCACTGGCCCAGGGGTGCGTCCTCACCCTCTTTTCTCTTCAGCAGACTCTCCCTGAGAAATCTTCACCTGAGCCCAGGGCTTCAGTCTCTATGATGACCCCCAATCTGTGTCTGCCACTCAGCTCTTCTCCAGGCCCCAGACTCATATGTTCAGTTTCCTCTCAGGCAACTTACCCGTTTCTGAAATTCACAAGTGCAAGCCAAAACTGTTGTCTCTTTCTAAAGCCTCTTCTTACATTTCCCAAAGACCTAAATTTCCAAGTTTACTGAATTTCAGAGCTTCTCCACAATTGTCTAATTCTGAAAAGTCCTAAGAGTTTTGAATCTTCTCTGTCTACCAGTTCTATTCACTCGGGATCACCCTTTTCCTCATAATACCTCCTGCTGCTGCTTTTGTGCACATCCCATCCATTTCATTAGATTTGTATAATAACCTCCTCACTAGCCGTGCTGGCCCGTTTTTTCTCTTCTAATCTTTCTGCCACACCGCGATCAGAATTCTCTTTTCAAAAATGACCTAATGTCAATTCCCTAATTAAAAAGCTTCAATGGCTCCCCACTGCCTATAGGATAAATTCTGAACTCTTCAGCTTAGCTTATTACACCCTTAACCGTCTACCCCTCACTACCTCTCCCTCCTTATACCCCTCTATTCCCCATCCCTTCCCAGGCCTCAGCCATACCCACTATCCAATACTCCCCACGTGTGCCAACTTCTTCTTCAATCTCATGTATTTTTATAATGGCTTTCTGCCTGGAATATCACGGCTCTATTGATTCGTAAGAGTCAGTTCAAAATCTCATAACTCAAATCTTCTGGTCCACTTGTCCCAAGGCACCTGCTTCCTCCTTGCGGTTCTCAAAGTTTTCTTTATCCATTCTTCCATTAAAGCGCTGAACACATTGCATCAGAATTATTTTTTAGTGGTTAGCAGACGCCGCTCACTTAGGGTCCAGGAAGTAACATTCATGAACGGTGGGGGCAAGTAAGGACAGTAGATACGGTGGCCACATGGAGAGTTACGAGGCCTGGCCAAAGGCCTCTCTAGTGGATGCTTTTTCTACTATTTTTTTTCTTTTACCAAATTTGAGTACTTCTCTTATATTTTCATAGTTTCCATACATTACGAGTCTAGCCAAAAAAAACGGAACTCTTCTGTAGTGGGGGTGCAGGTAGGAGACCTCGGTTCCTGCATGAAACATGGATCTGGAAGTGGGTAGTGTGAGGGAGGCAGGCAATGCCAGGGCACTGATCTACTGGCCAGCATGGCAATGAGGCCATCTGGTTCTGTGGACGATCATGCTGAGCTTTAGGAGTTGGGTCCCAGGCAGTAAGGGCGGCAGTGTAAACAAGAGAGGCCTCTGTGATACAACTGGGCTTGTTCCTGGCCAACAAACTTTCAGACTCAGCCTTTCTGGCTCTCATATAGAGTCTCTGACCCACCTAATACCCTGTACTACATTTATTTTATGCTTCCACTAGCTAGAGTGGATTGTATCATTCACATCTAAGAACCCCTGATTGAAAGATAATTGTGTGTGTGTGTATGTATACACACACACACACATACTCACACACACACACACACACACACACACACACACATTAGTGTGCTAACAAATTACCACAAATTTAGTGGCTTAAAACAACATAAATTTATTATGTTATTGTTCGACAGGTCATAAGTCTGACACAGGTCCCACTGAGCTAAAATCAGGGCATTTGCAGGGCTGTATTCTTTTTTGGAGACTCTAGGAAGAATCTACTTCCTAGCCTTTTTTAGTTTCTAGAAGCCACATACCCTCCTTGGCTCTTGGAGCTCTTCTTCCATCTTCAAAGCCAGCAACAGCACGTCAAGTACATGTCATGCTTCAAATTTCTCCTGTGTCTTCTTTTGTCCCATCTCTCTCTATCCTGACTGAGGCTGGGAAAGGTTCTCTGCTTTTAAGGACTCATGACTAGCTTAGGCCCACCTGCATGGTCCAGGACAATCACTCCCTGTCAAGGTTCTTAAACTTTAATCACATATGTAAAGTCCATTTTGCCATAGAAGGTAAGGTATTCACAGGCTCTAGGGATTTGGATGTGGACATCTTTAGAGGGCTATTATTCTGCTTAATATCATACACTCATTCTACCCCTCAGGGAAGAGATCCTGTCTTACCCACCTTCATGGGCCCAGCATATAGTTATACTTACTGAATAGATTGTTGACTGTAACCTCAACTAGACAAACTCTACCAGAGAGCCTTGCCACCTTCCTACTCCTCCTGCAGGTGTGGCTGAGGCTGTTATCAGGGCAGGCATGGTTCTGGCTGGCAGGCCGTTCCCTCTGGGCTTTGCTGTGGCCAAGTTGGGTGCCTCCCTGTGGCACCGTCTTCTATTCTATAACGCCCGGTGTTAACTTCAGCACCTGACAACATCACACTTAATTTCTTTAATTTAATTATTCCTTCAACATCCCAGGGAGGTGAGGCAGACTCAAGTGTGGAGTATAGCAATGGAGATACAGGGTCTTGGACTTCACCAAAATCCCTACACCAGAGTCTAGAGAGGTCAAGAGAAAGGCAGACCTATTGACTCCCTGCTCAGACTTCCTTTCACTGGACCTCATGGCTTTTTTCCTGTCACTTACAATCTGTCACATGGTAACTGGGTTCAGTGGCAGAAAGACAGACTGTGAGGGAGAAAGTAAAAAAAAAAATGTCTTCTAGAAGCCCAAGGGAGCTTTTCAGGAGACAGCACATCTGGCAATACTTCAAACTAAGACTGGCCTAGATTCTGTGATGAAATAAACAAACAAACATGGTGGATCCTTTTAATGCATGGAAACTTGGTTAGAGATCCTAAATGACTTCCCACTGCTCTTTGAAAAAGCCCTAAATCCCTAAAAAGACCCACAGTGCTCTGCATGACTTTATTCCTGCCTACATCTCTGGTTTCCTCTCACCAGTATTTTCCTGGTTCTCAACAGCCCCGCTAAGCCACTTGTCTTCCAGTTTTTCAAAGTGGTCATGCCCTGTGCTCATGGTATTTCCTCTCCTGTGATCATTTTCCCATTTCTTTTCCTACTCCTTCAGCTAGCTAATTCACACTCCATTTTAGGTCTTTGTTTAAATTTACTTATTCATGAAGGTTTTCCTGACCCCCCAGGCTAGTATCAGTCAGTGTTCTTAAAGAAACAGAAGCAGCAGGATATGTGTATATATATATATATATATATATATATATATATATATATATAATAAGGAATTGGCTTACATGATTATGGAGGCTGAGGAGTCCCACCCACCCTTCACTGTCAGCAAGCTGGAGACTTAGGAAAGGTGGTAGTATGGTTCCAATTTGAGTCTGAAGGCCTGAGAGCCAGGAGCATTGATGGTATAAGTCCCCACCCAAGGCAGAGGACCAATGTCCCAGCTCAGCAGTCAAAGAGTGAACTCTCCTTTCTTTCTCCTTTTAGTTCTATTGAGGCCCTCAATGGATTGGATGATGCCCATCCACATAGGAGAGGACAATCTGCTTTATTCGGTCTAATCTAAATGTTGATCTCATCCAGAAACACCTTCACAGACACCCCCAGAAATAATATGTAACCAGATATCTGGGTACCCCATGACCCAATCAAGTTGACACATAAAATTAAGCATCACAGTCTCCCAGTTATACATAGCAACATATCACAATTGTAATTAAGTAATTGATTATGTGTAGTGATGTGATTACAACCTTAAGGCCTATCTTCCTTTTTTTAGACTATAAACTCCACAAGGAACTTACTTTATTCACCACTTTATCCTCAGAGTACAGCACAGTGACAGAATAGAGTTGCCACTTAAGAATTTATTGAAATAATAGCTTTCCAGTAGAGTCCCACCAATTGCTAAGGAAGATATTACTGAAGAGATTGGGAAGAAGAGAGTTTCCAATTCTATTGCAATTTCTGAGGCGAAGCACTTCATCTTACATTACTTTATCTCTCAAAATGCTATCTCCCTTATTCCGAAGTCCCAGCAATTATCGAACAAATACTAAGTGATAGAAGGAAGTGGACTAATGGCATGGCATTGGGGGTGGAGGTGGGGGATCCTCAAAGAGCTGGGTCTTGGGCTGGTTTGTGAGAAGAGTCTGTGCAGGTATTTAACCTCCCCTTGCTTCACGTCCAAGCTTGGCCTTTGCCACAGCACTGCTGGCCTCTGGGCCAGGAGTAGAAGGGCCTTCCCATCTCAGTGCTTATGGAGGGAGGAACGGTGGATGCATGTCTTCCTATGAGTCCACATTAAGAAACTTAAAATTGCTCCCCAGCTTTGTAAAAAACCAAGGAGGAGTCAGTTAAGGGAGGGCAAACTCAAATGGTCATGGCAAAGCAGAAAGGCAGAATGAGTCCCTTGACGTGTTGGAGCTGATAGAAATTATAGAGTTTTAGCCAGTTCAGATCCGTACTTTATAGCTGAGGCACCTGAGGACCATGTAAGCTCACTGGTTCTGCCAAGATTAGTGACCAAGCCAGAACTCAGATTCACCTCTTTGGACCTCTAACTCAGGACTCTCTTTACCCCATCATTTCCCCTGTCCACTCTAATGACCACACGTGAATGCAAGGGAGCATAAGCAATGTAATCACTAAACCCACACAACCCGGGTGCTAGATGGAGTCTCTTTGTCTTTTGAAATGCAAATAATACTAGCTTGGGACCCTCATTCCATGGGTAAAGGGGATCCACCTTCTCTCTCAGTCTTTGCAGAGGTATTTACAGACACCTACTCTTCTGCTGGTCACCTCCGGCCCTGACTTCCTGCTTCTGACCTCCTGACCTTCCTGTTTCTGGATCACCTGGGTAAACTGTGCATGCCTTACCTTTTCCTCACTAAATTATGCCTTGCTGGGCATGATTCCTTCACCTTCCCCAAGTGGTACCATCACCAGGCTGATGGAGCCTTGTGTGTAGCAGACTCAGGTGAAGGTTCAAGGGCGTGGAGGGAGTTTACACGCAGGATCACAAACAACTTCACTCCACAATAGACACCCTGTTCTCAAATGTTCTTGGGCATTCCTACTGGCCTCTCTTCTCAGCAAGGGGCAACTTCCAGCCACATTACACAGACCCCTTTCCTCCTTTCCTCTCCCATCCTACCCCAAATCCTGTTACATTTTTGTGCAAAAAATATTTTAACTATGCCATTGGTTATCTCCTTTGTCATTGATCAAGCTCTTGGGGCCCATCTTCTGCACTTTCGTAGGCATAGGCATATCAAGGGGTCTCACTCACCAAAAGGAGTTGTCTTTCTGAGATGAACTTTATCTAGTGCCATCTGTGTGTGTGTGTGTGTGTGTGTGTGTGTGTGTAGGCATGTAAATATAATGTGGCTCATATTTTCTTAATATTTTCCCATATTTTCTACTTATTGCCTTAGTTTAGTGTTCTAAGATACCTTTTAGAGAAGGATGAGAGCTCAAAGAAGGATCAGGAAGAGAAGGACATAAATGGCCATTGTAGCAGATGAGGAGTGTGCAGCAGAGGGGTGGGAAGGGCCCTGAAAACCACGGAGCTGAGACATGATCAAGGTCCAGATTCAGGGTGGCCTCTGGAGGCGGGCTGTGCCAGTGGTGGGGCACGTAAGGAAAGGCTTATGGGCGGTGCAGGAGTTGAGGCCCCTTAGATGGGCAGGGTATCGGATGGAGATTGGGCAGAGATGAGAGGAGCCATTGGACCAAAGCCTCCAAACTCCTGCCACTACAGCCGTTGCTGCAGCCCCCCCGGGTCTGGCTGTCAGTCACCATTAAAATAGCACCTTGGAGGTACTTCAAGGGGGCCTGGGAATCAGAGACCAAGGCAGAGTCCAGAAAGGGATTTTATTAGGCCATTCTCATCAGCTAGAGTGAACAGTGCCAGGGACAGCTACAATATTTCTGACTACGAGGTGGGATCTAGGAGAGCTGGTGGTGGAAGTTTTTGGAGGAACATAGCCTTCAGGGTCTTTACTGCCTCCTTCCAAAACATGGGTCTTGCCCAAATGGATGTACTCTCATTTGCTTCCAGAAGCTCCTCCTTGCTCTGTTTCCAGCTGCCCCAGGCCAAGCAAGGACGCTGCTTAGATGATCTTAGAGCCTGGGTTTCTTTCATGTTAATAACTATGACAATAGCTAATACTTACGAATGCTTTACCTAAATTGACTCATGACAAACTTGTGAAAGTAGGCATTCTCTCTATTTTAAAAGTGAGCAAACTGAGACAGAGAAGTTGAGGAGTTTTTACCAAGGCCACACAGTCGGCAAATGTTGGGTCTGGGAATCAAAACCAGGCTGTTTAGCATCAGTCTAAGTGCTTAACCACCACACCAGCTGTCTTTTAGTAGACATTTGAAGCATCATCTGGGTAAAGGGCAACTCCAAATATACAGCCAATCAGAAAGTACGACTTATTTCTCAATCAGAAAAATGACAAAAGACGTGGTTTGACCATTTTGAATATGCAAACTTGTATAATAAGAGGTTAATTATTCACGTAAAAATTATGTAGGGTTGTGCTAGTCAGGGTCCTGCATTCCAAGGAGTGGAAATTGACTCTGGCTGCCGTAAAGGATGTTGGGTAGCAGGTGGAACCGAAGGGGAAGGTGGAGAACCAGGACTGAGAGCAGAGCTCCTGCCTGGCCCAGCTTCGCTGTGCCGACACTGCGGACCTGACTTGCATTGCTGCCGCAGGAGGCTCTGACAGCATTGAAGTTAAATGTCAAAACCCGTATTCAGAAAAGTGCACGCTCATAAGCATATAGCCCCAAGAATGGACAGCCAACACACCCATGTATGCACCTGGTACCCACCACCATGCAGAACATTACCAGCATTCCATATGAAAAAGTTCGGTGTCAATAAATATGTAAAACGATTTTCTAGAGTGGGTGCCCAGTGTATTCCTACCAGCAAGGTCCGAGATTTCCAGCTGCTCTGCAGGCTTCACAGTCTGGTCCTGTTTTCCTCCTCATGCTGGGCTTTTGGGCAGCTTTGTAAAGGTATCTCATTGCGGTTTTAATTTGAATTTCTCTGATAATTGGTGAGGCTGGACACCTTTTCACATCATATTGACTATTTGATATTGCATTTTGTCTTTTTTTTTTTAGTTTTGTTTTCTATTGAGTTGTCTGCCTTTTTCTTATTGATTTGTAGGAGTTCTTTACGTATTCCGGATACCAGTCCTTTATTGATGCCTATTGCAAATACCTTCTCCACTCTGTGAATTGTGTTTTCACTCTCTGATGATACCTTTGAACAAAAGTTCTCAACTTTAATGTAGTCCAATTTATTGATTTTCTTCCCTTTATCGTTAGAGCTTTTTGTACCTTATTTAGGAACCCTTTGCCTACTCCAAGGTCAAGAAAATATTCACCTACCTTTTCTTCTAAAGGCCTCACACTTAACCAGGGTATTGCTTTTTTAAAACGACCTTTAAGTGTTTCAATTATGACAACGGACAGTTGCAATTCTCCTGAGAATAGTTGCTAAATCTGTGTTAAAATGTTTTTATTTTTTGAACAGGCCATGTCAGATTTATGTCAGATAACGTCTGAAAGCACCAAATATAAGCAATGATTGAGATAATTGTAAGGCTAATGGGTTTCCCCAAACAATTTTTATTGTTCAAAGTAAAGTAATTAAGAGTTCCATTGGTAAAGAGGAAACTCTCACTTTATATAAAAATGGTATATTTCACGCCTGTTTTGATTGCAAAGGACAGGAATTCAACTACAAGTAGCTTAGAGAAACAAAAAAAGAAAGATGAGAAGGACAGAGAGGAGATTCGACTGACTGTAAATCCTAATAACGAGGAAGAACAAGATGGGTCTGACTTCAGGCACAGCTTGATCTAGGCACTAAAACAGTATATTAGGGCTGTACTTGTACATGTCTCTATATACTCTACACCTCCTTCTCTCTGTATTTTGGCTTCATACTCAAGAGGAAGGAAAGATGGCCACTAACAGCTCTATGTCTATATTCGTATAATTTCTAATCTAGGAAGAGAAACCCTTTCCCCTGTATTTATACGTTACATCTCAGAGAAGGCCCTAATTGGACTTACTTGTGTCATGTGCCCACTCCTGAACACATTACTGTGGTCAAGGAGCTGGAATAGTCTAAGTGGTCAGGCTGGGTCATAGGTTTATCCCTATGACAGGGGAGGAGGGCTGGGCCACTGTGAATGACAGGGCACTTTGCACGCAGGATGGGTGGGTGGCCCTCCAGTAGGAAAGTGAGGTGGTATTTTCATACATCCACTAACCTATATTTCTGTTAACGTGGCAAGAAAAGGAAGAATCTCTTGGTGCCAAGGGGTTTCCCTGGCCTTTCTGCTTTTTATAAAATTCTATATGACAGGAGCTGGGCTAGGTGCTGGGGATAGACATAAAAAAGCCATTTTCTGTGCCTTAAGGCCCACACAATCTTTTAGCTGAATAGAAACATCAAAAGACAAATGCAAGACAAGGTGACGTTTGAGACACGGAGGCCTGCACGCGCTGCAGTGGGTGAGTCTAACGGTGTCTATGGAGTGCCAGATGAGGAGCAAATTGAGCTAACTCTTGAAGAGGGGAAGTTTTCTGGTGGATGAATAGAAGAAGTGCGAGGGTGACTTCCAGGCACAGAGAGCAGCTGGGCAAAGGCAGAGGGGCCTAGTGACGGAGGGTGTGTTCAATGGAAATCCGGGTCCAGGAAATCTAGCACAGCCGAGACTCTCTGTGTCCTTCTGCCTCCACCCAGGCCAGGCAGGGCATGGGCACAGGCATTGAAGGGGCAGGGGGAGATAACATCTTTGGTAGGCAACCTTAAAACCGGTGGTGGCTTTTGTCCCTAGCAGTGCTTGCATTTTGGCCATACCAAAAGGGAGTCTTGTCCAGAGTCTGTTAAGGGCTTTTGGGAGGCGTGCATGAAGAGGCTCAACCTTCTCACGGCTTCTTATCAAAACAGAATTGTGCACTGCTGAGCTGTTGCTACTTTGAGGCGTGTTTACATTTGAGCTAAATTCAGTGCTGCCCTTCCACTGAGGTTCTTTTCCTTTCCCTCTCTTCTCTGCGCATGCGCGTGCTTGTGCGTGTGTGTGTGTGTGTGTGTGTGTGTGTGCAAGTGTGTGCCCACAGGCTCCCGGCATCTCTTTCACTTTGAAAGACTGCCTGCCTATCATGTTGACAAGGAGAAGACACGCTGGGAAAATGTCACAGCTGAACGGTCCCAAGGGAGACAGCTTTGTCAAATGCCAAACATGTGGGGAAGATAAGGCCTGCTGGGGCCTGGGGAGGGGGTGACTAAGCGAGAGTAGGCCAGGGGCCGGCAGCATTGGTGCCCCTGAGACAGTCTTAGCATTTGTCTCAGAGCACGCTAAGGGTAGGAGCCTGTCCCTGGGGAAGGGTGAGGTGAAGCTCTGTTTAAAATTCAGGGTCCAGCCCTGCCAGCCTGGGCTCTGGGGATGATAAGGGAGACAGACAGATGAGCTTGGGCACAGAGGATCCACAGCCCCTTCTGGGGTTTAGAGAGAGAAGCTTCTCAACCAAGGACACATTTGAATCCTCCACAGGGGTTTTGAGCAGACTTGGTAGGAAACACAGAAGTCGGCAGGAAGATAAGTGTTAGACAAGATTTTTAGGACTCCTACTCCAGTTTCAATACGAATTCCCAGAGAACCTGTCGTAAGACCTTGAAATTTCCCAGACATAAATGGACACAACCATGGGTGCCTCTGTCAAAGCACAGTATCTGTGGTTTTCGGCCAGGAATTGATGATGTTTTGGACATTTTCTGAGCCGTACTGAAACCAAACCCATCAACTCAGTATGCAATAGGTTGGATTCTGTAAGAAGCAGTGCTCGTGCTTTGGGGAAATAGAAAAGCCCTTTCTCTTTATTCCATGTAGTAAAGAGTTGTCTCTCAGTTCTTTCTCCCAGGGCTGTCAAATACTGTTTGGTTAACAAAAGCCACATGTGTCCATACCCTCTGCACCCTCACTGGGCACAGTCATGTAGAAGGGAACAGGCAAGGAGAACTCAGGTACCAGTTAGAAAACTGTACAACATGCCCCCAAATACTGATTTAGGCAGCAGTTACTTCCTTCTACTCACAAGTATTCCCCAAATTCGTGAAGAGCCTGATCATGGGAATAGGACAATGGATGCTTTTTCTTTACTCATTCATTGAAAGAACATATTGTAAGAATTTATTATCTCCCATGATAGGGGCTTTCAGGGAAATCAGAAAGCAGTAATACCTGATCTCTGTTTTTAGGAATCTCATCGAACCACAGGACAAAGAGAGCATGGAGACAAGTAAGGATAATTCAATGTAAGAAGTAATTAGCCTCATAATAGAGGTTTAAATAAAGGGCTATGCAGTCACTTCTCATTGGTTACAAGAAACCTATGGCCACCCTAAGCAAAAAGAGATTTATTAGGCTCCTGAGATAATTCATAAACAAAATTTCAGAAGGTCAGAAATGAGGACAGCTCCTGGGAACCCCAGGCGTGGACTCAGTTTTTAGGAAGCTGCCCTACATTCCAACCACTGTTCATCCTGTTCCTTCTTTTTTGTTCTACTCAGATCAGCTTGTGGCAGTCTCTTACACCGTAACTGCCTTATAGTATCTGATCAGAGGGTGCCAGAAGTAGCCGGGCACTCCAGCATCAAAGCCTGGAAGGGGGTGGCTCACACTGCCACCCATCCTTCATCAGCTCAGACCAGCCCACATCTTAGAGGCTGTCACCTTCATCATCCTATTTCCAGGTGAGGTGGGTGAGGTGCTGCACTTGGCTTAGGCGGGATCGATGCCTGCTTTTCAGCCTTGGGGCTAAGGAGGAGTCTGTTAGAAGAAGAAAAGGTGGAGGACATGGATGTTCAGCAGAAAGGACACCAAGCCGTCACCTACAAGTGATACGGATGCTCAGAGAGAGGAGGGATAATGTCCAGATGGTGGAATCAGAGAAAGCTTCAAGAAAGGGCTGGAACCTGAGCTGGATTTTTGACGTAGGTCAACTTTCAGCGAGTCTGCCTCAGCCATGCCTTGCTCCTACGAGAATGCCCCCTCTCGGCAATACAGTTATACGCACGCAGAGGCACAGTCAAGTTATAATTGGTGACTTCCACCTGCATGGCCATGGCTAAGTCGATGGAGTTGAATGGCTGAGTGTCAGTCCAGTGGGTAAGTTGATCCAATGAAAGCTCCTTCCCTATACATTAGGAATTGGCACACCCTACAGGACGCTAGTCAGTTGATCAGTGGGTTTGGAACTAAGAAAACATGTAAAAGCCTGAGGTGCCCGTGTTTGGTCAGCATACATGGGAAGGTAAGAAAACAGAATCTGAAAGCAACAGAACAGACTCATGGGAGGGAGTAGAGACAGAACATATTTGACTAGCGAGGAAGGAGGAAGTATGGAGAAGAGTATGGAAGGAGAGAATGAGTCATTGCTCCTTATGGCTTTCCACTTTATTCCAATGCCCTGTAAGGTCCAGTTGTATTTCTACTTTTGGTTTTCACAAGATATAGTTTTATCTTTCCACTTAATTCCTTTTGAGTCAGTTTCTGTTTCTTGCTACCCACGAAACATTGTGGGACATGGGCCCTCTGAGACGGGCCACCAGGTGAGGAAGAACATTACAGACAGCTTGAGCAGAGCCTAAAGGTGGGAGAGTGGGGGACTTAATTAAGAATGGTCAGAATCTCTTAAAAACTGAGAACAAACTGAGGGCTGATGGGGATGGGAGGGAGGGGAGGGTGGGTGATGGGTATTGAAGAGGGCATCTTTTGGGATGAGCACTGGGTGTTGTATGGAAACCAATTTGACAATAAATTTCATATATTTAAAAAAATTAAAAAAACAAAGAATGGTCAGAATGTTTCATTTTGTGAACAAAGTCTAGGAGGTGAGATAGGGAAGTAGGTAAGGCCAGACTATGAGGACTAAGGAGTTTAGAAAGCTACCTGAGATGTAAGATTGAGCCACTGAATATTGGGTCTGGAGAATGAGTTAATCAGACCTAGTCTTTGGAAAGATCACAGTGAGTGGACGTCACTTTTGTATCCAAAGAAGGTACGAAACTCCTGCTTCCTAAGAGAGGGGAAGATATTCTGTCTATGCCTTACTTCCCTAAGATCTGGCCTGGGATAGCTTATTTCATACTGGATGTGCACCCCTTTCCTCCTCTTTATGACAGGGAGCACCCCAAACAGAATCTGAGACTCTTACTCTGTTTCCCAGATCAGTCACGTCTAAGCTGGTGTAGGGAATGGGAATAGAGACCTTTAAAACCTCAATGGTTAAACTTTTTTGAAATATCTATCTTCAGGGCAAATTTCTTCTCACCTACAATGGGCAGATTGTATAAATCGGTGCATTCTGACATACTCAGTTTCGAGAACATTGTTTGGACGACTCCAAAAGGGCAGAGAAAAGTTGCCTAATGATGGAGGTCGTTATTTATTTATTTATTTATTTGATTTTTTTTTTTTTTTTGTTAATGATTTTTTTAATACCAGCTGTACAGAAAAACATCTTCAAGCCCACCCCAGCTCATCCAGCCGTGGACAGTAAGTAAGGTACCGATCTGCAGTCTCAAATCTATGAGCACCTTGTTTGTCACTGCACGTATTCCCTTTTACGAGCCCTCTGTGCCAGGAAGAGAAGCATAAGGAGTACAGGAACAGTGAGTACCAACTAATTTAGCAGCCAGCCTTCTCTCAGCAGTGATGGCTAATATCCAGGTTAGAAAGCAGAGACGATTTTCAATAAAAATGATGGCTGAGGCTAAGTTCAAAGAGTCCAGTAAAGGCTTGGTTAGGAAGGTAGGTCCTGGGGAAAGTCAGAGCCGAGAGGAGACTCTTTTGGTGTGAGTTGGGGGATTCTAGATAGACAGGATATGAAGGAATAAGCCAGAACTATAGTAATCACACTCAGCCCTATCCCTGCTTGCTGGTGACCGCAGTTCTGGCCAATTAGCCGGGGCTTCTCCGCATTTCCTGTGCTTTCCAGCGCGGCTAATGGTGGTGAGGTCAAGAGGGCATCCTCGCTTCAACATCCACCTCCTCATTGCCTGGTGCTACTTACTAACAGTCGGTTCTCCAGGTGACAGTCCTTGGTGGCATAGGTTGAGGTGCGGGGGGGGGGGGGGGACAATCCTAAGAGGGAAATGGAGAGAAGTTGAAGCAGTAGAAATGCTGACAGGAAACAGAGGGTTAATGGAGAGGAGGTGGTCCATTGATTTTTGCCCAAGTTGTGTGGAAACAGAGCTTTGCTGTGGCACGAGGGAAGACGGCCCACTCTGGGACTCAGTCCCATGGCCTTTAAAATGTGGAGCTTGGGAGGCACCTGGGTGGCTCAGTCGGTTGAGTGTCTGACTTCGGCTCAAGTCATGATCTCGTGGTTTGTGAATTAGAGCCTCACCCCCGGGCTTGCTGCTGTCAGCGCAGAGCCCGCTTTGGATCCTCTGTCTGTCTGTCTGTCTGTCTCTCTCTCTCTCCCTGCCCCCCCCCCCCACTTATGCTCTCTGAAAAATAAATAAAACATTACAAAAATTTTTAAAATAAATAAGATGTGGAGCTTGGAACAGAAAGCCTTATTTAAGGGCTCGTTCGAATGTTTATGACTGCAAATGACCGCACTTGGGCCCGCCCTCAGTCACTCGGAGAGGACATGGGAGGGACATCATCCCTGTGGATGAGGCCCGCCCCTCGTCTGAAGAGGGAAACAGGCCCAATGAAACCTAGTTGGTTCCCTGAGGGATTGTGGTGGTATTCTGGTAAACTGACAGAAAAGAAAATCTTCCTCTGCTTAACTTTTCCAAGGATAGGCCAATAGCCAACACTCTTTCCTGCTATTTGGGTAGACAAAGGTTGAATTCTGCATAACCGAAACGTGTAGAACGGGAAGAACACTCTATCTTCATTTGCTCAGTGCTTGAAAATTATTGTTTCAAGTGTTTTTTTTTTAAAACAGTGGATTCCATATCTCTTTGGTTAATGCGAAATGAATAACACTTCAACTAGTCCAATCACCTCACCAATGCAGAAATCTTGTCTATGATTTATTCCTCCCTTCCTCTCTTCTCCCCTCCAACAGACAGTTTGGATGCATGTGTTGAGGACAGTGCAATAAGAATGGATAAAAATTCACTTGGTTCCTGGGGCGCCAGGATAGCTCAGTCAGCGAGGTGTCCAACATCAGCTCAGGTCGTGATCTCCTGGTTCGTGAGTTTGAGCCCCGAGTCAGGCTCTGTGCTGACAGCTCGGAGCCTGGAGCCTGCTCCGTATTCTGTGTGTGTCTCTCTCTCTGCCCCTCTCCCGCTCATTCTCTGTCTCTCTCGAAAGTAAATAAACGTTAAAAAAAAAAAGTTTAAAAAAAAGTAAAAAAATTTTCGAGTGACTCCTGTGTCCGGTGGGGGCAATAGCCATGTAGACACAGCACAGTAAACTGGCACATGAGATCTGAGCACCATGACTGGTGCATGATAGAGTTTACTCAGTACATTTTTGTCCACAAAGAAAAATGAAGGAAAGATCACACCCTCAGTAGTTCTGCTCTCTGCTTTTGAGGTAAGACTTTTCCACTGGTGAGTGATTCTTTCAGAAAAGTCTCCCCTCGTTGAACTGATTTCTGGGTCTGTGTTTTCACCAGCTGGCCCGTGTTTTGCCTTCTTCTTCCCCCTCGAAATACCGGTCGTCCCTTATGAACCATCTAAATGATCACCTTTCTCTGCCCCTCCCATCCCATAATTCTCCCGCTCTGTTGGCCAGGAAAGAGAAATAGTCCCTGCAAGCTGCTCCACAGAGTACAAGTCTTGGGTTTGCTCGGCTTTACTTGGGTTTAACTTTGTAAAGGCAAAGGTTCAAAGAAAACCCGGCTGAGATGTCCCCTTACTGGGCCTCCTGCTCTGCTGCCAGTGCACATGGTACCTGCAATCCTGCAGCCCACCTGTAGTGTATCTTCTCAGGCCGTCCTTAACTCCCCAGGCCACCGT
>NC_064809.1:45627390-45658342 GCF_023721935.1 Panthera uncia
CCGACCCACCATAACACACCCCCCCCCCCCCCCCCCCACAACGCCCCCACCCCCCCCCCCCCCCCCCCCCCCCCCGCGAAGCTGAGGCTTCACTCTTTGCTGTGCTGGGCCTTTAAAGATTCATCATAATTTGGAAGTAGTAAATATGAGCACAGCCATGAAACTTTAAGACCATTTGTCCCAAAGCGGAAGGGAAATGGACACACTGTTCAGCAGCTGAAGGACTGTGAAGAGAATACTCAGCTGTGATTCCAAATTTGACTTGAGCATCTTTCTCTCATGACTCTGCCATGTGACACAGACCTTTCTTTTCCAAGTCAGTCCCCTCGGTGGCTTTATTACCTTAGTAGACTTTAGGTCCCTTGTCTGCCTTCCGAGCCCAAGCTTGTAACTCGCTTTTGATCATCTAAATTTCAGTTTTAGCTCCCAGAAGCGCTTGTTAGTTTACTAGGTCACAAAGTTTCTTTAAAACAAAATCAAACATTTTTAAATTTATGAGGCTGAAGTTTCTTGGCTATAGATGGGTGATGATGGCAGCAAAAGGGAATCAAGTTTTAAAACTTGCTTTGAGGTATTGAACAATTGTGTTTGTAGTGATTTTACAATCCTGTGGGCATTTATTTTTGAAGTTATCATTTGAGGCTATAGGTTGGCCACTTATATTTTCTCGGTCAATTTCTCCTCTAAGTTTTGTGTCTCAGCTCGGCACAGGAGTGCCACTCTTTGAAATAGGGCAGTGTTGCTTTGTGTATTGGTTTTCTGCTCTCTGTTCCATTATAGGATTTTAAATTTTTTTAAAAAATTTTTCATTTTATTTTTGAGACAGGGAGAGACAGAGCATGAGCAGGGGAGGGGCAGAGAGAGAAGGAGACACAGAATCCGAAGCAGGCTCCAGGCTTTGAGCAAGTGGTCAGCACAGAGCCTGACACGGGGCTCAAACTCACAGACTGTGAGATCGTGACCCGAGCTGAAGTTGGATGCTTGACTGACTGAGCCACCCAGGCGCCCCCCCTCCCCCCCTCCCCGTTATAGGATTTTAACAGATAAAGCCAGAGCATGCCTCACCTATAGACTGAAGAGGCAGCACCTGTTCAGAGTGGGATGCAGAGTCAGGGAAGCCCCTCTCCCTCTTCCTAGCTCTAGAAATGCAGAGGCAGTGTTTTCCTGTTTTCAGTATCATTCCATACTCCCAGGGTGTCAGCCCTAATTAGTAAGACTGTAGAAGTCAGAATAGTGCATGTCTCTTACCAGCACATAAACCTTTCAGAGCTTTGAGTTTTGCTCAGTTGCTCAGGTGGAACACTCATCAAGGTGGCAGAGAGGAAGGCAAACCCACATCAATGGGTTAGAGAGATAGAGGGGAAGAAAGAGTGAAACCGAGCACCATTTTAACTGTTTGCCATGTGGCCTGGAGGAAAGCCCATATGAGTGATTTATCTCTGGAAGCCTTCAGTTTTCCATTTTAGTCTCTCCTCCCTTATAAAAGATCTCTTAGAACTTCACTGGCATGAAAAAAAAACCCTAATCCATATGCTGATGACTTTCTAATTAATATCTCCATTCAGACATCAACTTGCCTTCGTGGCATCCCATGGGATGACTAATGGATACTTCAGATTTAATATGGTCAACCCAAGGTGCTGAGATCCTCGGCTCAAACTTGCTCCTTTTACAGTCTTCCCCTTCTTAGTAAATGCTAACTCCAACCTTCTGGCTGCTGAGGACTAAAACCTTGGAGTCACCCTCCAAATCTGTCCCTCACATTTCATATTGTTTACAACGGCAGTCTCACTGGTTCTACATTCACACCATATCCCAAACCTGATCACTTCCCCCTACCTCTGTTGCTGCTATGCTGATTCAAACCACTGTAATTTCCTCCTCGGGTTATTGTCATAGTTCCCAGCCAATTCCCTGCTTCTATTTGACTCACTAACACCCTGTTCACAGCACAGGAGATGGAGTGATCCTTTCAAAGTGAAGTCAGACTATGCCCCTCCTCTGCTTCAGATCTACAAATGGGACCCAAAAGGCCCCACACAACCTGTCCTTTTATCTCCCTGACTTTATCTCCTACCACTTTGCCCCATGCTTACTCCTCCTGGCTACTCTGCCTTCCTTGCTTCTTATGAAGGTACAGGGCATACTCCTGCCTCAAGTACTTTTCATGCGCTTTTCTTTCCCTTTGCAGTGCTTCTCCTGGGCAAACCCGGGTGACTTATTTCTTTGTCTCCTTCAGATCTTACTCCCATCTTACCTTCTTGTTGAGGCCAATTCTGATCATCCTCAATAAGTTGTGTCCCCGCCAAATACTTCCTGCTCTGGTTCTTTCTTTTGTTTTTTATCTTATTACTCATCACCGTCGTGCCACTGTCTGGCATACTGTAACAGTTGGCTAGCGCTGAGTAACAAGCCCTCCCAAGTCCCAGTGACAACGATTGTTTAGTTTTTCTGGCTAGCACATCTGTCGGTTGGCTGAGGTTTAGGTGATCTAGGCTGGGTTTGATTTCGTAGTCTGGTCTGGCCTCCTCCTTGTGGGTAGGACTCAGGTGGGCTCCCTGTGATTTCATCTGGGGGCCCATGCAAAAGGGGCCGCAGCTTCCCCGGGGAAAGTTCCTTTCATGATGATGGCAGAGGTACAAGACAATAAGCTCAATCTGCAAACAGATTTTGAAGACATTTTTAGCTTCCTTTGGTAATGATAGCATATTGATGGTCAATTTGTGTGAGTGTGTATGTGCGTGCACATGTGTGTGTGTGTGTGTGTGTGTGCGTGTGTGTGATATATTTATCGTCTCTTTTTTTGTCTTGAGATGAAATGCTTATATTAGTCAGATAGGACCCCCTCCCATGGCTCACTCTGTCACTACCTTTGTTCAAATATTACCTTTTCAGAGTGACTTTCCCCTGACAATGATTTCAGAGCTAGCACTCCTTATTCTATTTCCTTGCTCCGCTGTATTTTAAAATAGCACTTATCCCTACATAGCTCAATAGCAAATATTTGTTTGCTTGTTTCCTTCGTCTCTCCTACAAGAATATAAGCTTCATGAGGGTAGAGACTGTCTTGTGCACCAATGAATTCTCAATACCTAGAACAGTGCTTGGGGCCTAGAAGGCTTTCAATAAACATTGCTGAATGAATTATGAGAAACCGTTATAAAAGAGGTCTAAGACTGTGTTAGAAGAGAGGGCTCTGTCCCTGGATTGTGTGGTGCTGAAGCTCTTTTTGACACAACATCAATATTTTTGGCATTTGTGGTTTTTTGTTTGCTCATAAGACACTGTGTGTGCCCCTGTGAGAGCATCTCTAAATTGTTCTTGGTACTGCATGAGATGCTTTGATTATTTCTGAAGCCCTTCTCTGATCCGTAATATATCTGTACCTCTTGTCTGCAGATACTTTGAAAATGGTAGAGCTGAGCTAAAAATATTCAGAAGTAGCTAAGCAGTCAGCATTGCTTCAACTTTGCACACTGACTGCTTCTGTGTCTTATCCTTGCATCTGGCATCAAAACAAAAATCTTTAACATGGGAAGATATTTTAGTCCTAAGCAATCTATTATTGTCACAGATAATGCACAAGGCAGCTTTTGAAAACACCCAAATAATGTTCTCTAACCTGTCTCTCTAGGTACCCACCTTGCTCCTACAATGAGAATGTTACAGTCAGATTCATCCCAAAGAGCCTTACTTTTATGTAATTTAGAACTATAATAATTTTTAAAAATCTCACATATTTAGATAGCATTTGTCCCTTTATGGAGCACTTTTCAAATTTCACGTATTATTTCCTTTTACGTCAAAATAGGCCCATTTGACCTAGGACAAATGAGGCCCCGAAGAGTTCATTGACATCTTCAAGGTCACTTGGCTAACTGGTGACCGAGTCAAAAATCTCCATCCTCTGCTGTACAGACTGTGAACACTGAAATATTAAAGTAACCTCATCTGATACCCAGTATTGACTTCTTATTTCTAGATTTGAAAATATACGGCAAGCTTAAAAAATAAACTTGAGAGGAATAAAAGTGTGCTTTGGCGAGGCTTTCAGTCCAGATAATCAATTATGTGCTTTCTCTACGACCTGGTCACCATATTTATGAAGATAAAACCAGGGTGGTTTTAGTGGAATAGGATGGGTACAAAAGGACAGCATGTATTGTCAAGCGAATGTATGTAAAGGGAAGTGGGGTTTTGTTTTGTTTTGTTTTGCTTCGTTTTGTTTTCCAGCCCCTATCTTTCTCAAGCCCTCTCACATGGAGGCTTAGTCCGGGCCAGCACTTGAGCCAATCCTGACCGGAGTATCAGTAGCCTCAGACCTCTGGATGATGGGACCTAGGGTTTTGTTTGTCATGGATTAAGTGTCCGCTATGAGCTCTGGGCAACCAGATCCCCATCGAGTCCATATCACCTTTCGGCCACAGCAGGGGTCAGTTCCCATGACTGGGTTTCTGTTTGGAGCCCTGGCCTGAACATCAGACCATTTATGTGGGACCCCAAAGCCCCATCCAGCGTCTACCAGCTCACATCCTGAGGAGGTGGTTGGGTTTTGCTTTCTGTGGATTCAGGCACTGGTTGGGAATATGGGTGGAGCGACTGTTGGCAATGCTGCTACAAATGCCTACGTCACTTTAGACATGATTTGTGGTGTTCTTTGCTAGAACCTCAATGCCTGGCATCCTACCTGGAATGCGGTAGATAGTCAATGAGTAAGCGCCTGAAAAAACAAACACGGTCCCTGGATTCTTATGCCCATTCATTGGAGAGATAGGATATCTGTCTGAGAAAAAACCTGAATTACATCATCCTTTTGGACTTTCAGTCTTGGGTTCTCCATCTGCACTCATGGTACCAGTTTACAGCTAACTTATCACTGCCACTTCCAGACTCATGGGCAAGCATGTGCCTCGCAAGGGTCTGTGATTCACTCACCCTCTTATCCAAGATGGCTGCCCAGCTCCTACCACCACTGCTTGATAGTGAGTGGAAAGAGCTCCCCTTTCTGAAACCAGAAAGTATGCCCTTACTAAATGAATTCTAAAAGTGCTTTTTGAGGAGAAGGAAGGAGAAATCTCTGGCTCATGCTCAGGATTTTGAAAGCAGAATTAGATTTGGCAGTAGGAAAAAATTCAATTCCATTTAACAGAGATTTATTTATTTTTAAAGTTCTTTTATATGCCTGGAACCGCGAAGTTGAAAAAAAAGGAGTCAGTCATGGACTCTGCTCTCTAGGGATTAACAATCTAGTGACTGAGGAAGTCCAAATAGTAATGGAAGTAGGTGCAATAATTCTAGCATGAGGCAGATTTAGCGAGTGCTATAGCAGGACAAGAGTGGAACACCTGTGGGGCTCAATATTTATCATATATTTTTGGAAGACTAAGGAAGGGAGACATCCTAAAGTACTATAACTTCTCTGTGCTGTCTTCCCATTTCTTTTATGGGATCTTCTCTTTACATTAAATTTCAGTAAGTTGAAATTTTGATTGGCTAATGCATTCCCATCTTCAAAAACCAAAATAATTTCAGTAGATGTACATTAAGAAGTCTTATTCTCACCATGTTCAGGAATTTTGCTCTCACCATGCCCCATTCAGACCATTCCTCCCGCTCCTGTACCCTGCAGGTAGGTTTTTGCAGTGGTTTCTTGTGTATTCTTCTGGGCTATTTTATGTAAATAAAGCAGATAAGAATACTCATTTTTATTCCATCTTTTTTCTTCCACAAAATGAACATTATATACAGTGTCCATCTTGCTTTTTTCTCCTTCACAGTATACCCCAGAGATGATTGTATGTCAAAAAATAAAGAGCTTCTTTATTCTTGTTTTATAAATGCATAGAAAATCCTGCAGTTCATTTAGCCATCTCCCTATAGATGGACACTTGGGGTGCTTCCAACCGTTTGTTAAAAATTTGTTGCACAAACCATTTACATACATCAATTCATATGTGTGCAGGTGTATCTACAGGGCAAAATACCCAGAAGTAGGACTGCTCAGATATCCACTCTCTTTTCTTTTCTTGTTTTTTAAAATCAAGTTCATCATTATTCCCAGTCTCAGAGATAATGTACTTTGCCATACAGACTCTCAAAGACCAAAGGAATGGATCTCTTAGGGTTGAATTCTAGTTCTATGAGAAAATATTAAGTGAGATCTTAAGACCATTTCTATATCTTAAGATATATAGGAAGCCACTTGTTTCTACAAAGTTCACTTATATGATTGACTTTATTATCAGATCCTGATTTCCAATTCCATCAATGTTTGTTCTGGCCAGTTAGTGGTTTGCGTTGCCTTCATTCACCTGTTCAACCAACAAATGTTTTTTGTGCACTTACTAGACCTCAAGGTCTGATAGATATTGGAGTTAGAGTGGACTCATACTTGGTCTCTGTTCCCTAGCTCATAATTTGGATAGAGATTTAAACACCTAGATACACATTTAGTATGGCAGTTATTACTACACACATATATGTAGGTTGAGCTTTTTCCCCAGCAACCCCACCTTCTCTGTGTATGTTCTTGGCAATCTGTTGGCATCCCCCACTGCCAGTTGCAATATGATCTTCATAATACACAGAAATTGGGGTCAGAAACCTTGGGTTTCGGTTTAATCTATGTTACTAACAAGTATTAGTAACATGAGTACCTTAGTAACATAATAAGCTTGTAGTTTTTCAGAATATCAAAATCTCTATCTGAGATGTGAGTATAGAATGATATCAGTGCTTAAAGGTGCTGTGCAAATTATTGTTTACATTCTTTCTCTCCCAGGGAACAGAACTGTGAGTGAGAACAACCAAGGATTGTGGGAATCATTTCAGCAGTAACGATAGTATTTGTTTCTGGACTGACAGAGCCTTTCCCTTTCCCAAGTAGATTCGTCCGGGTCACCCACAGTCAGAAGCAGAATTTATAGTCTCCTCCACCAAGTGGGCTTGGTGTGCAACTTATGGAGGCACCAATACTGGCCTGTCTGCCCTTTTCGTTGTCAGCGTTGACTTTATCACCATTGAGCCACTGAACTGACCATCTTGCTCTCACCAAAGTGGGGAGAGCTTTTTGAGATAATGTCTCTGGAACGCCACCATTATAGTTGTGCCCAAAGTATTCCTGCACACTGGCAATACATCAGTGTCAGCACATGGTCAGAACCAGGTATCCGTACCTGGATGTGGTGAGGAAAGAAGAGATTAGCAATATTAGCAATCTGCAACCATCCCTAGGAGAGTAGGTAGTACTAATAAAGCCCAAAAGGCAGACCTGCCATGGCAGTGTGGATCACAGAACAGTCCTAGCCCTTGATGAGGTTGTGCCCCACCCTGAAGCAGGGAGGGGGAGGAATTCCGTGTCTTCTTCCTTCCTCCTGTTCTCTAGTCTCCTGTTAGTATTTTTCATTAACTAAGCCTGGTGAGAAGACACTTGTCAAGGGAGCTTGGGGAATATATTTTGTTGGAGAAAGTCAGGGGATGAATCTGAGAGCAAATAGGCAAATTACCAGCATAGAATCTCAACTCCTTCTTAGAAAGTGTTCCCACCAAGAGGGGAAGTTTGTCTCTAACTTTCTTCTTGTTCCTGAGGCTGAATATTTTTGTCTTGAGGCCTCTCAGGTTTTAAATTCTTTGTTACTCTTTTTCTCCAGCAAGCCCACTGCGTCCTGTGCAAAGAGTGCTTCTGGAAGTCTCCACTTGGGACCATCGATACACGCTATTCTACCTGTTTGCTTTGATGCCTTCAATTGTCTAGCTAGCCCTTTCTTCAGTGGCGTGGTTGGCTTCCAAGGTAGGAAAGGGGAAAGAAAGACAGAATCAACAGGTCACCTACAAGGCCAAATGCATTAACTCTTTGAATCATAGAGAAGCCAAAAAATTCTGAGAAGGAGCAGGACAATTGGTGAGGTTTCATGGTGATTATTTCCTATCACTCCCCCAGTGGGTTACAGGGAAAACCTCTCTAAATAGCTTTAGCTTTAGCCATGATCTTCCAGCCTTGTTTAGAATGATAGAATTTTAGAGCTAGAAATGTTAGAAATCAGCAATCTCAACATTTTCTTCTTCATTTTATAAAGAGTAAAAATGAGGTCCAGCAAGGTTAAGTGACAAGGTCACAATCACTTAACAAGTTAGTGGTGTGAGCTGATTTCCAAATGTTCCTCTTCCATCTGTACGAGTCAATTTTACTTAGGTTCCATATTAACTCGCCATCTTAGTGTTATTTAAAGGGTCTAAGCAATTCTTCTCTTCCTGCTTCAGAGTTTCTCCTGTTGAAGATCCCTTCAGGGAGTCTCCTGGCTTTCTTTTGCAGAACACTTTCAGCAAATTTTTATTTTTCTCTGCTGCCTCCACCTCACCCCATACAAGTTATTCTGAGTCCAGAAAGATCTAGAATGAGCTCAGGTTTGAACTGGTACATGCCTTCTCTTATTCCACCGAGGGGTTGTGTGGCTTTCCCTTCCCCAATGTTGTTTGTGGTTCAAGCATGCGAAGGCTCTTTCTGTGAGAAGAAGTTCTACAATTTTATTACCAGTAAAGTAAAATGGAAAACCAATACTATCACTTTCACTGTAGGTTTTATTTCCCTGGTGATACATGAAGAAATTGGCTCAGTGAAGAAGCCAGCTATAAGGGTGGAAATCAGCAGATTGAGGGTCCACTGGAGCCCAGAGAGGGTGTGTAGTCAAGGGAAGGAGGAAAGTCTGACCCTTGGTGAGAGGGCTAATCTCACCAACTCAGGCAGTGGCTTTCTGTAGTTTAGTTTTTATCTGAATAGGGAAGGAGAAGAAGGTGAAGACACCAAGAGAATAAAGAGGGAAAGAAAGGAGAGAGGGCACAACAGAGACAGAGAACAAAGGAAAGAAGAAAATGGAAGAAAATGCTCCTATAGGAGTGAAGAGGGCATGGGAGAATAAGAATCAAAGAAGGGGGCTATGTGTCACTCAATAGCACACTTAATGTAAATATGACTTCTTTTTTCTAGTCTGCAGAATAAAGATTAATTATCTTTTTTTTTTTCTTATAAGTGTGAGGTAATCAGACTCAGGCCATGTTTATTTGTAGAGAAACCAGAGTGATCAAAAGACTAGGTCAGTCCAAAGTTTAGCTGCAGGGACTAATGCACTAAGATTCTACATGGGGCCAAAGGTGGGAATGGGGAGGGCAGGGAGGAGGACAAAGGGGAAACTACCTCAATCTCCTGGGAATGGGGGCTTGCATAGACCTGGTGCTCAGCACGCACTTGTTAAACTGGCGTTCCTCCCTTTGCCACTTGCTCTGATGCAGTTATGGTGACACTAACTTAGAAACAGTGCAAAGATTGATTCATATATTTTTTTCAATCGTTGTGGTCAATACTTGGTTGGAAATTGGGCATCATCAAGTTTGGAAGGTAGAGAAGTGGGTGGGCGGAAAAACTTCATGGATTAACATAGAGGTAGGAAAGCATTTGCTCTTCTGGGTGGTAGTAGAGAAGGAATCTTCTAGACTGCGCTGGCGCCTTAGGTTTGTATCAAATGGAACACGATTGCACTTTAATTACCTGAAAGAATGAAAAGGATAACTGGTTGGATATTTTCAAAGTGCTTTGCAATTTTGTGCGTTGGTGGGGCTATCAGTCATGATGCTTCAACTGGTCTGTGTCCTGAAACTTGGAATCATTAGTAGATGGAAAAAACAGTTGGAGCTGATTTATCCTGACAAGACCATCAATTGGCTCCTCTTACATGGATTCCCAGGGCTGCCCTGGCTTCCTGCCCTTCTCGAATCTGTTTGGCATCTCTATGCATTTCTTCAGTTTTGAGACCTGCCACCCATTGTTCCACTACATCCTATTTTTAACTGGAGGCGGGAAGAATGCTTCTATCGCTTGAAGGCAAAGGACCCTAACCCAACTAATAGATGTCCTACTGTTCTACCAAACCATTGTCTTCCCTCACTGGACCTTCTGAGTCCCTAGATTTTCCAGTAATAAATACTTTCTGTACCTTCAACTTAATGGTAAATTTAATAATCCCTGGACTCTCTCTCAAACCCCTGGATGAGCCACTTTACCCTTAGAGGTTGCAAATAATAAGTCTGCAAATAAACATATGGATCCGACTAGAAAAAAACAGCACATGATGGAAGAGGTGAATTCCAATTCTGAAACTAACTGGCAAGTTACTAACCCTCTCTGGGTACAATTATTTTCCTTTTCTGTGATATGGACTTCACAGAGTTGATAAGAAAAAGTGACTGAGGCCACTTATGTGAGGAGTCACATGCCTCCTGACACATCATGGGGCAAGTGTCCACATTTTCCTGTTGGAATGTATGTGCCAAACCCTTGTGCTTGGGGGAATGCGTTTAGTAATATCCGTAGCAAATCCAGACTTAGGCACTTCATAATCCTTGGGAGTGTGGGCACTTGACCAGAGTCACTGAGCTCAAAGCTTCTGACCAGAGGATCCAGAAAAACACCCAGGAATTTAAACACAACAGAGGGGCAATGAAGTAGTGAGGCGGAGATTAAAAAAACAAAAGGAGGGCCCCATAGGGAGATAGACATAACAAGAGAAAACACATTCAAGGCAGAGCACAGGAGAGACATACAGAAACTTACAGCCAGAGATAAAATATGTCTCTTGAGTTTTCTCTGATCCTGAACTCCCAAGCTGGTTTGTCACCTAATGCCTAAGGGCTAGATTATGGGAATATCGAACCAGAGCGCCAGGCTAGAAAGCCTGGAGATAACATGAAGCTGCACAAGCTACAATTTCTGCAAACTACTAAAGCTTTCATTAGGCAAACTTTAATTTGTGTGCGTTCTCTCCACTGTACCTTAAAATAAATGTATTCTTTATGATCTGGAGAGATGCCTACTCGTCTAATTTGGAAGAAATATAAATGTTGGTAGGATCGTCTCCGGGGAACGTTACTACCTATCATCATTAAGGGAGGAAGTAATGAGAGAGCGGGAGATTAACTAGTTAGTTGGGGAATCTACTAGAAGAAAGGAATTGACACCTCAGGGCCTAATCTTGAAAATTGTTCTGGCACAGACAGTAACATGCTGAGCAGAGGAAGAATGGGATGGGAACTGCAAAAAAAAAAAAAAAAAAAAAAAAGATCAGAAATGTTAATCAAAATATGATGAATATAAAGTGCTAAACTATTTTAAATAACAACAGTTTTGCTATGACATCTTCATTCAGTCACGTATTACATTTATTAAAAACGTTTCTATTCCTCAAGCTGTTTTCAGCACATGGGCCAGCTAGAGAAAGCTGAGAGTTAAGTTGGCCGCGGCTGCGGCAGAACTGCTCCTGTCTCTGTGCTGTATGGGATGCTATTCTCCACGTCAGCAACAATAGCTAAACACATTTCTGAATTATAACTGTCATAGGGCTCCTTCCTGGGTTCATCGGCCTTGCTTAGCATTTTAAGTCTCTCCTGCTTAATGAAATGTCATCTTTTCATGGACGGTGAGCAAATAATTGTTTAAAGCAAATCAGAATGTGAAAGGTGGAGGTTTTTATGACTTGGAGTTTAATTCGTCGTGATACCTTGACTCATGTCTCAAGCTAACTAAAGGATGCCACACTGCAGGACATGTAACCTTTCACCACCACACACTTCACCAATTACAGCAAATTTCCCTTTATCCAGAGTAGCTGGAGATCAGTGGATTCAATTTCCAGTATGCTGATTAACTGGGTATTGCCACATAATCCAATCACCAGAGAATAAAATTTGTCTTCTCTGGATGATGGCTTCAACTCTTTTACCCTCCTGTTCCTTCTAGTCTCTCTTCAAGTCAATCTTCTTGAAGAGCAACTCATTTCTTTCCAGCTTGAAACCTTCGATAACTCCCAGAGCTCATGGGATAAGTCTATCATTCCAGGTTGTTCATGATTGTTCCCACACATCTATTTTCATCTCTGTTTTTCTACCCTTTGTGCTCTTCTTCATAAAAACCCTGACTTTCCTCATGCTTGATGTTCCCTCCACATAGGATGCCCTTCTGGCCTGTTTCTGCATATTCAAATCCTACCCGTTCTTGAAGAATCAGGTCAATTCCCTCTTCTTCTGAAAGCCTTCCTAAACGTCTCCTCCCCCATCTCCTTTTTAAAGCCTACATCTTCTTCTTCTGAAATTGCACATCTTTGATCTCTGCCTCTCCTGGGAAATGACTTTTTCCTTTCGGTCATCCTCATTTACATTTACTCTATCTTACCAATAAATCACAAGTTTTTTGAGTGTATTATCCGTGACGGATGCATCTCTGTTAGCCCCCAAGATGCTATCACATGCCTTGCACACAGTAGGTGTTCATTAAATGAATGAGCCAACAGAACCATAATTTCATCACTAAAATGGATCAAAAGGTGCTTCTCTCTTTCTTAGAAGATTCATAGAACACCTCAGGATTTCACAGTGCTTTTAATTTACTATGCTTAACATTAACTATCATTAAAGAAGCTGCAAATAAGTCTGGTTATTTGAATTTTCTCGTTTCGATTTCTGAACAACACAGAGAGCAGGTAAATTTAACAACCAGGCGACTGACAGAAGTTACAGGAAAAATGTGTTTATTGACCTCACATAAAACACAGTAAATGGCACAGGGAATTAGGATAAAATTAAGTCCATCTATACATGAAGTGATTTTGTCTGAGAGAATCTAATTAGTCATGTCAGTGTGACCAGAATCTCAGTGTTGGTACTATCCACCCATGATCACTCCTTGAGGATAATGACTTTAAGAAAGGCAGCCATACCCAGGGACAGTACCAAGAAATAGGCAGAAGCGAGGCAGATTCCTTCTTAATCACCAGAGACACAACTGGGGATTGAAAATTCACTGTGGTTCCCTGCCTCAAGGGCTACAGGGCATGGCATTTATTTCAGAGTGGGCACAGTCACTGTTCATGATGCCATGCAGAGTCATGCATTTGCAGATAAAAACAAGAAACAAGCTGGTCACCAAGCATGGGTGAGAGGACAATGTTCTCAATGCCAGGCCATGCTGTGAGCAGGGTCAGGTCAAGGAATCTGAGAAAGAAAGAAAAGGGAGAGCAGGAGCTCATGAAAGGCTATGATCAGGGTAGCAATGGGTTAACTGCTAAATAAGTTAACAGAAATCAATCAAAGAAAAGTGGATGTCAGGAAAAAATAGGAGACCAGCCCAGGAAAGTAGTTCACATTTTTGAAACCTGCAGAAGTTGAAGGAACAAAGGAAGATGGGTCATCAATATGGAGCAATCTGGAGGATTCTGGAGTTTCCTCTTCAGAAAACAGCTGTATGGTCCCAGCATCCAGGAAAGGAGCCAGATGCCAGGGGAACTTGCTATTTGGGCCCCAGCTGTACTGACATGCTCTTTTATTCTGTAAAACCCATTCTGAGGTCTTCTGCTGTCGAGTTGGGAGCAAAGGATGCTCACTGAAAGCTGGTGACAAAAAGTTGTAGGGTAATCACTGGAGATGATTCTCTAGGCAGAATGATTTTCCCAACACAGAGACATACAGTTGTTTGGAAACAGACCCTCTGGAGCATTAAGCTTATCAGGATATCTACTAGGAATTCTCTTCCTTAGACTTTTATCTCATCTTTCTTCAGAGGCTGTGGGAACACAGATTCTCTTAGAATCCTCTCCAAGCTCTCTGTTTTGGCCTTTGACACCGACTAACGGTGACTGTGGTTCTTTCCAAAGCTCGTTATAGTGTTTTGGTAACAGTTGGCAGCAAGGGGACCCAGGTCCACATGCCCTCGCAGAGAAGCCCTGGCCCATCCCATACTGATTTCCAGGTGGACAACTGAGTGCAGTTTGTTATGTAATGGAACCTTCAAAGTCATAGATTCTGTAGTGTTAAAGCTTGAATTCTGTCTGTTAAATCATATCCACGTGGCCATCAGAGGTCACACCAACTCCAAGTCAGGTGTTTATGCTCCCAGCCATAGTGAAGAGGAAATTCTGATCCATTTTCCATGCAGTGGAAATTGATTCTCAGAATGATTACCGCGAGGGTATATAAGGATGGGTCAAGACGTGACCTTGAATAATTTGCCAAACCACTCTGAAACCCAGCTTTCTTAGTTGGAAAATAGAGACTTATCACCCCACTCAAGGGATTATGATGGGGATTAAATGTGTAAAAATGTGGATAGAGTATTGGGTGCATGAGAGGTCCTTGCATCAACAAAAGAAAGATTCAAGAATGTTCAGTTTTGGTGCTATGTTTCTTTGCATTAGGATTCTTGGAGCTTGGTTTACTCCTACACAGTCTTTTTTTTCTTTATTAATGTTCTACTGGTCATAAAAAAGTTTATGAGAGGAACATGTACTTACTAGACCAAGAATCAAGATATCTAGATTCCAGTTCTAGCCTGCTGCCTGCTAGCTGGATAATCCTGTGTAAACGACATACAGTCTACAAGCATCAATTTCTTCCCCTCTAAAATTCAATAATAGACATGATTTCCATGTCTACCTCATAGGACTATTGTGAAGATCAAGTAAAATAATAGCAGAGCAGATGTTTTCACCATTAACACTGGCCATGTATTGACTAAGTCAGTTTCCATCACTCCTTTAATCTCCACAGTAACCCCACTCAGCAGATACAGCTTTTCTCATTTGAAAACCTGAGCTTAGAGAGACATTTAGTGGCTCACTAAAGCTTAGCAGTCGCTGAGCAGTAGGGCCAGGATTCAAAACCAAACCTCTGGGCTCCAAGTGCTCTTCTCACTATTATGTTGGGTCATGTGAAATTGCTACTTTTGTAGGTGAAAATCGAATGTCAGTGATTTCATACGGTTAAACCTGATATAACACATCTGTATAAAGAGCTATTTAAATTCAAGAGAACAGAACCATTGAGTTAAAAGGCTTAGGTTCTGTTTAACACCATTCAGGGCAGTGTTTCCTTATACCATGTAAAGGACTGGAAAAGGGTCATAAATTTCCCATTTGATCCAAACTGGAATTGGCAAAACCCTGTTCTGGTTGGGCATTTCACATGATAGTTAAGCTACAGTTCATTCACAGGAATCAAGCTCTCTTGGTAGCACCATCCTCAAAGTGGGGTTGATATGTCATATGGTCTTCAATATCTACTCATTGTCTTATGGAAAATTGTGAATCCATTATAAACCTGAATTCAGGTGCAGACAGAGATACTAAGTAGTCCATTTAAGCATTGTAAAGTATGAGACTTGAGCAAATGTCCTTTTATAAAATTGAGATTAGTTTTTAAATGTGGACTTAGATTGGTCTGTTCATGAAAATTGCTGTTTTGGGGAAAAAATCCCCAAGTATTTGCTCATAGGAACCTTGGAATCCTACGAAGCATGCTGATTTGAGCTTCTCTTCACTCATGCTGGAAAAAGAACTGTGAATTGGTTCTGGGATGGGCTTGGCCTAGTGTTACCTGGACTGGGTGTAATATCAGATTGGTCAGCTAACCTCTGGGGAAACGTATACAGAGTATCATGATTGCCTTGTCTGAATCACTAAGGCCAGATTATACCTCATGGGTAATGGTGGGGATTTTTCCCTAAAGATAAGAAATATTCCTACTCTTGGTCATCCTGAAGCCGGGTAAGAGGCCAAACTGGCGCAGGGATCTGGACCAGGGAAGAGGGAATCTTCTCACTGTGGGTTTAAGGGGAACTAGGGTTCAGGATTTCAAGGTAGGGAGAAATCTGGATATTCCTATAGGATTTAATTCAGCTGGTTACTACCCAAAAGTGACCTTGCATTATTGAATTAATTTCTGAAATATTCCAGATTGTGCTATTCAGAATAGATACCCAGGCCATTGTTATTTGAAAGTTAAGAAGGGAACCCATGAAGGGTTGAAAACATGTATACATCTGGGTTACATGCCTATATAATGAATGTTACCTGTCATCTAATTACATTATGAATCACACAACATATTCCATACCATGCTGCCTTATATTACACAGCATGGCCCACTTAAAATGCTTGTATATATTCTGTATACAAATATGTGTGATATTTTGTATGCAAATCCTCATTTTCCTGTTTACGGGGCATCCAGGCCCATTCAGCCCCTACATAGATATTGATAATTTTCCTTATTGACACAGAGGAGCTTTTGGTTGTCCATCAATTAGAACTCGAGGCAATCTATTTTATGTAAATTCTATTTAAATCACAATCAACTCTTGTACCTCAGCATGGAGTTATTTATGCCAGAATGTTAAAATGTTACAGGGCAAGGATCCACCGTGGGGATACAGAGTCAATCTACTTAGCCTAGGAAAAGTGTGAATTATATAGCCTTGGAAATAAATGCCCAGGGGTTCACTGCTTAATGGAATTGTAGCCAGGTTTCAGCCTTCCCAATGTTTAGTTGATAATAAGGCAGAAACCAGATTGGTGGGTAAGTTAAAAGGCAGTCCCCCCATCACCACCAGTTCTAACAAGAACGGGAGAATCAAATGCCATGAACATACAGAGCAATGCATCAAGATGTTGTGTCCTTAATGCACTCACTTTCACATCCATGATGTCATTGATTCTCAGATTCCTTTTACCAACAGCATTGGAACTCTAGCCTGTGTTTTAGGAGACTTAGACTCTCTTTGAAGTTCCATCATTAGCTTGCTGAGTCAGAGAGCAACATGCTGAAAGGTGTCTGGAAGTTTCTTCTATCTGTGACATTCCATGAACTGTGTCCACTGTCTCATTTAAGTTTCATATCAGATTGGACTTAGAAGTTAAAAGACTTGCTCAAGATCACCCAGTTAAGAGATGAAAGGTGGAGGGGCACAGCCGATGCTACAGCCAAGGGTTTCTGACAACAGAATTCTTCTCGAGGCACCATTACTCTACAGAGAAGGAATGTTTATCCAGAGACAAGCCCGCCTGTATTCTCTACTTCCTCATGCCTGACCCAAGGGACTCACTGTTTACCCATGACAAAGATAGAGTGTGCAAGGGTGACAGCAGGGGGCTTCATTCATTAATTCAAAATGCGCTCATTAAAAAAGGAGATATGGGCTATCTATTTTGATTTGGAGATCATGGCAGCCTACACCTGGGCCTATGTAGTCTAGTGAGGTAGACAGACAGATAAACAATGTGACAAGGGCTGTGATAGAGGGAAGCACAGGCTGCTGAAAGTACTGGATTTCTGGTCATCTCTCTTCAGCGATGCCACAAGCTGGAAAGTTAACCGTTCAAAGGCAACTTTACTGGGGAAGCCCATAAATGGTAAGCACAAAAGAGGATGGATCCAAAGATCCCTTTGTGATCCACTGCTATTAAAGGGATGTCATCTGGCCTAGATCCAGAGGTTCCCCAATACACTCCAGGTGTTCCTCAAATAATAGATTGGTCATATCTTGGAAAAAGTTCTCCTTGGGTCACTGAGGGCTGGAAAAGTTTAATTCTCCAGAGTCAGCGTGTACTGGTAGAGATAGACTAGGTTATGCTGTTAGTAATAAATAACCCCCAAATCTCAGTAGCTTAACACCATAGAAGTTTACCTCTTGTGTGTTGGCCAGAAGCTATGCTCATTGTGGTGTCTTGAAAGTTGGGACCGGTAATTATTACCTCTCTACCTATTCTTCCACAATCCCCAAGGCAGGAAAAATGGGATAGAGAAATATGTGTCGTCTCTTAAAAACTTTCACCTGTAAATGGTACATTGCACTTCTGCTCACATATCACTGGCTACAACAAATCATATGGTTGTGTCTAACTTCTAAGGAAGCAGGGAAACGCAATCCTACCTTGTGTTGGGAAAGTGGAGAGAACTGAATATTTGTGAATATCCCTAAAACTAGTAGGGTTTTAAGAGCCTACAGCAGAGTCTTTACCTTTCAGGATTTCACACCAGCCTGTGAGCTCCTGGAGGCCTTGTGCATCTCTGTATTCCAAGGGCATTGAATGCCAGGCAGGGAATAGACTCTCAATAGATACTTGTTGAATGAATTAATAGGTGAATAGAAAAAGACTCTTTCTTAAACGAAGAACCCTTCCCACTGGTGGCCAGAAAAGTCTACATCACCTTTTATATATATATATTTTTTATATATTTTTTTAATTTTTAAAAGTTAATTTATTTTGGAGAGAGAGACAGAGCAAGTGGGGGAAGAGAAGAGAGACAAAGAGAGAATCCCAAGCAGGCTCCAAACTGTCAGCACTGAGCCCAATCCAGGGCTCGAACTCATGAACCATGAGATCATGACCTGAGCCAAAGACAAGGGTCAGACACTTAACTGACTGAGCCACCCAGGAACCTTTAACCTTTTATATTTTTAAATTAAGCTTCAGGGACCGAGTTTCATCCCTATTTGTGCTCTTCTAACATAGTTAGAAAGACACCTTGAAGGCCTTTATAGTCCTGCCAGGAGGCACAAGCTCAGGTAACTGTATTTTGAGCCTCACTGATGACTTTTGGGAATTACAGCCATCGCAGCCACTTGTATGCCAGTTTAAGGAAGATGCTGGGAGAAGGATGGGCAAGAAACCAAGCAACTTCCGAATGTGAGAAATGATGAACAAAGCATGGCCCTGGGAGGGCAGTGAGGGATGTGGATTATCTTCCCCAAACAATGATGAAGGCGGTGACTAAATCTGCTGAGACCAGAGCTCTGGCTTTACTTGAATAGACACCCTTAGAAAGGCTCCCAGAACAGATACTCTGTTTTCCAAAGTAGCAATGCTAGTGCCCACTTTCTGGACCTGGGGTAATGGCCAAAATCAAATAATATAGCTGGATTCAGAAGGCAGCCAAGGTGCTGGATGACTGCTAGAGCGTATCTATGGCAGCCTCAGAAGTCGACAGACCAGGATGGGTAGCAAACAGGCCATGATCTAATACGCTCCTCATTTATCACTGCCCTTTGTGTTACACAGTGTTGAAGCTCTGGCAGTGATCTCTATCTTTGTTGTGCTGCTATAGACAAAAAGATTAGTGCACAGCTATGGTTGTGTCTGCAAACAGACCGACAAGATGCTTGGAAGAAAGAACCCCCTTGGTCCAGGGCTGTGTGCAGAGTGTGAACTTGTTGCCCATTTACAAGGCACAGAAGCCCCAGTGAAATGTCTTCCCTTTGGGGTGGGAGGTGTTATACCTAAGACAAACAGTACAGATCTTTCCCTAGAGATGAATTGGGTGCCATCCCAGTGCCTGAAAGGTGACATAACTTATGGCCACCTTTTACTGCTACCAGGATCTTCAACTTTCCCCAGTGTATGCCCCCCCTGGTATGACTCACCCTGCTGAGCTTCTATGTTTGCACACAGGCCTGCTGTGCTCTCCTGAGGGGCTGACCAATCATGCATGTGTGTCTAAAGTGTTCTGCAATTATATTTGAGTGGAAAGAGGACCAAGATGGTACACAGAGATGTGTGTGAAGACAGGAATTTTATTCTTTGTTCCAACCATTTTTTTCCCTGGCTGGATTCAAGCGTGCTGCGATTCTCCGCAACCTGAAGCTGGTGAGACATCTTCCCCAGTCCTTCTCCTAACAGGTCTGGTTGGGCTGCCTGGGCAGACATCTGAGTTGTTGCCCTTCCCTATGCCTGATGTTCAGTGGGTGAGGGGAGAAATTTGACACTGGATTACTGGAGAACAGCACTGTGACACTGGATCACTGGAGAGCGGGGTCATCTAGGAAACCCTACTTGATGTTACAAAGCTCCCTAACTTTATGAGCCATCAGAGTCTTGGAAAATAAGGGGAGTTTCAATTTCTTCTGGAGGAAGGATAATCTGGTTGAACTGACCTGCTTTGAATGAACCTTTAGAGATAATAGAGACTCTCATCCAAATTATCTTATGATCTTGATACAAGAGTTTCTTTTTTTACATTTTCTGAAAAGGCCTAAGTAGTAAATATTTTAGGCTTGGCTGAGCCCATATGGTCTCTGTGTTCATCCTCCCCTCCCTTCCTCCTCCCTCTCCTTCCCGTAAAAAACATGAAGACTATTCATATAGAAATTGGCCTTGGGGTGCCTGGGTTAAGCGTCTGACTTCGGCTCAGCTCATGATCTCACAGTTCGTGAGTTCGAGCCCTGCGTCAGGCTCTGTGCTGACAGCTCAGAGCCAGGATCTTGCTTCGGATTCTGTGTCTCCCTCACTCTCTGCCCCTCCCCTGCTCTCTCTCTCTCTCTCCTTCTCTCGCTCTCTCTCTCTCAAATATGAGTATACATTAAAAACAATTAAAAAAAAAAAAGAAATTGGCCTTGGGCTGGAGTTTGTCCACAGGCCTGAGGTCCCTGATTCATGCTCTAGAGCATAAATTAAAAAAACCATCTAATCTCATACAAGACATGATGGCACTTGCCAAAGACTAAGTCAAGTGGGACCACAACTGTAAGTTTGTGGCTCTAGACTGGGTCAGTTGTAAATTTACATAAAGTACTTCTCCATCAATCTGATAAATCCTCCCAGAGATATGTTCCTACCGGTCAAGGTTTACACACACATCCAGAGGTACCTGGTTAAAAGATGAATAACTTGAGGGTTGGGACAACTAAGATTCATTTCTCTAGATGGTTTCCTAGATTAAGAAGTGAATTAAGGAGTGCCTGAGTGGCTCAGTCGGTTAAGCCTCTGACTTCGGCTCAGGTCATGATCTCACAGTTCATGAGTTCGAGCCCTGCATCAGGCTCTGGGCTGACAGCTCAGAACCCGGAACCCGCTTCAGATTCTGTGTCTCCCTCTGTCTGCCCCTCCATTGCTTGCACTCTGTCTTTCGCATTGTCTCAAAAATAAATAAACATTAAAAAAATAAAAAAAAAAGAAGTAAATTAAAAGGGAGGGGCACCTGGGTGGCTCAGTTGGTTCAGCAGATGACTCTTGACTTCCTCTAAGGTTATGATCTCACAGTTCGTGGGTTCAAGCCCCACGTCAGGCTCTGTGCTGGCAGCACGGAGCCTGCTTGGGATTTCTCTCTCTCCCTCTCTCTGCCCCTCCACCGCTCACACATTCTCTCTCTCTTTTTCTAAAAAGAAATAAATAAACATTAAAAAAAATAAATTAAAAGGGAATGAAATGCAAGGCTGGTAGATTAAGATACTTTCTGTACAAGAGTAAATATTATCAATATCTCTGGTTTGGATAGGAAGAACTAGAAAAATAAGTCAATCACAACTTTCTGCGCCTCTCCCACCCCCAGTTAAACCTTGGATCAAGTGTGTTGTAAAAACACCCAGATAGGTTTGGGCAAATCTGAGACTTTAGTGGATGGAGCTCTCCTTCCCCAGGAGTAGCCTACTGAGGCTGCAATCCTGTCAGAGAAGCCCTATAGTAAGCCATACATGACAGGAGAAATGGCAGAGAGCAGTGCTGACCTGTGTGGGCCTGGCCCGATAGTCCTTTGGTTCTTACAATTTGCACGGACATGTAGGGGGCCGAGAAGTTCCTACGACCCTCAACTGGGAGATAGAGGGTATTGTGGGTGGAACTAGGTGAAGAGCTCAAAGGAAGGGGTGTTAGTTTCCTAGGGAATGCTGTAATGAAGGACCAAAAACTAGATGGCTTTGAACAACAGAAGTTTATTCTCTCACAGTTCTGGGGGATGTAAGTTCGAAATCAAGGAGGCCATGCTTTCCCTTTCTTGCCTCATCCCAGCTTCTGGTGGTGGCAGTGGATCCTTAATGCTCCTTGGCTTACAGCTGCATCACTCTAGTCTCTGCCTCCGTGGTCACATGGCATTCTCCCCGTGTGTCTCCATCTTTACTCGGTGCTTTAGTGCCCTCCCTAATAACTTCATCTTAACTTGATTGCCTTTGCAAAGACCTTACTTCCAAATATGGTCACATTCACAGGTACCAGGGGTTAGGACTTCAACATATTGAACACGGTTCAACAGGTAACAGAGTAGAACAACGGTCAAGTGAAAAGACGCTCATATTGTCATCCAAGCAAGTGACACAGCTGGATCTCAACGGATCTGCATGTTCAGCAGGAGCCAGAGAAAATGACCAGCCAGCAAAGGGATTGCAGTGGCTTCTGCTAGGCTGAGACAAGGACATGAGCATACCACAGTGAACTCTAGCAATGCACCCAGCAAGAGATGGAAGGCAGTGTACAGGCTGTATATGTCCACCTTCCCCTGATTGCCAGCACCACAAAGCTTCTTAATACCTGGGGCCTTAGATCCTCTCTTGGTTAAAGACAAGAAGGGCAAGAGGGAGGAAATAGTGACTGTCAGATGATCTTTACCCTAAAGGGATCAAGCTCAACCTGAAAGAGACTTTCAAGCCAGAGCACGCTGAATTACTATCAGTAAGTTTAACTTTCTCCCCTTACCTCCATCATCACGAATAGAGTACACATCCTGATGAGCACTGAGTAATGTATAGTATTGTTGAATGATTATATTGTCCACCTAAAGTTAACATAACACTGTATGTTCATTATATTTCAATAAAGTGCAATAAAACTCCAAAAAAAAAAAGAATAAAGGTTTCACAGTAGAATATAAAGCTCTCTCCATTTCTACCCCCATCTGAATGAAGACTTTGGTGTCCCTGTACATATTAAACCAATTATTACCAACCATATGCAAGACATCGCTATTGCATGGAACAACAAGGACGTGATCGCTGCCCTCATGGAGCCAGTGCTGCTCTGTCATTGTAAAAGTGCAGGCCATTCCCTTCACCCTGTACTGACCTACTTTCTCCCCCTACCACTACCATGCAGCTCCAGCTGTCAGAAGCAGGCTTTTAATTTTCTTTTTCCACTCTTGGCACAACTGGGTTTCAGTAATAAACGCAGATGTCACGGGTTTCAATAATTTCAACCCTAGCCTGTTGGCCACTGAGTGGCTGCTTGATTTTCTCTCATTTCTTCAGTGTTCAGAATGGCTCTTAGAAGACAGCTTTCTCCTGTCAGTCTAAATACCCTCTCTCTCGAAAAGTCACTTATCTAGTACTACCCACTCAAACCAGATTTTTAAGTGCTATTATAACTACTTTAGGTTACACCCATAGGTCATCAGATCCTTGATTCTAGCTTCAAAATCTCATATCCATGTCCTTCTGTTATCCTCACTGAATCTGCCTGCCAATCCTGCCACTGGTCTCCCTGTTCCAGCATTTTCCCTGAAACCAACTGTCCCCATTGCTACTAGATGCTCTTGCCAAAAACTGCGAGTCTTATCTTCTCTTTTTTAAAGCATTTAATATATACAATATATAAGCATTAATATATACAAATATTGAATCATTATGTTGTACACCTGAAACTAATATGATGTTGTAGGTCAGTTATATCTCAATCATTTTTTTTTTAAATTATATATGCCATATAGTTGAAAATTTGTGGGGTTATTTCATTTACCAAATTTCACAAGTGAGATATAAGAATAATATAAGTAAGTGAAGGCACAAAAGTAGAAGTTGTTGTTGTCACTTTGAGAGTACAAGTAATGAGGACTAAGAGAGTAAAAAAAAAAAAATCCCAATGCTGACAATGGCCCTCCAATATATAGAGAATTAGGGAGCAAAATACTGATTCGCTGATCTCTGCTAATAAATCTGTGCTAACAAATCTTTAATAGAAAATGGGCTTAAATATGAAAACAAGATGCATTTTCTGGGAAGTAATCTCCCAACACATGCCTTGTATGAAGAAGAAGGAGGAGAGAGGTAAAGGAGAAAAAGGAAGAAGAAGGAGGAAGAGGAGAAGAAGGAGAAACCTTCAATGGCCCTTTATTGCCTACAGGGTAAAATCCTAACTTCTCATGGGTAGACAACTCACACACTGACCCCACCCTAGATGTATGGAATTCTCAGAGTTCCCCAAACAGATCAAACTGCTTTGAGTCTTTAGAGTTCTGTTCTTGGTCATTGTGCTGGGCCGTGGCCTGAAAACGTCTATTTATTCTTCGAGCCTCCCTTTAGGTCAGTCTGCTTGAGCTTTGCTAGAAATGACTTTTGCAAGCCTCCCACAATACCCTGTGTTACCAGAGAACTTACCGTATTGAAGGGGCATTGTTTATTCATTTATGTCCCCTGTTTGACATCCCTTCATTTATAATTGTTCATTCAGTTAATATTTGTTAAGTATCTATTATGTGCTAGATTTTGAAAAAACACAGTCCTAGCCTTTGAAGAGCTCCTATTCTTCTGAGGGAGGCACCGGTTAAATTTAGAATGCACAGAGAGCATTTTGGGGTCAAGAGGAGGGACTCATTCGTCTTTATGTCCCTGGTGATGAGCACATGTTCGTGTGTACACATCCCTCTGTAATGCTTGTGAATGAATGAATGAGACAAGGGGGCAGAATGTTATAGTATTGGCTTCATGAGTATACTGAGAAATGCTTTTTGGATATTATTTATTTCCAGTTCATCTGAAAGTCTCTCCTTTCCTCTAAATGCCCTTCTGTCTTTCCCACTAGAACTCTCACTTCCATGCCCAAGAAGGCTTTTTACCAGATTCTCCTTATCTCCCTTTCTCTTGCATTCTTATTCTGTCATCATTGTCTTTCCCTCACATTCACTGCCAGGTAGATTTCTCATTCTTCTCTAGACAAAGAGAACTTCCAGCCTTTCTGGGGAAAAGAGAAGTGTCTCCTGAGGCTCTTTCCTGTCCTGTTTCATGAGACTGCATATTCTCATTATCACACACGGTAGTGTACTCACAACCAAGGTATGGCAGAGCAGAGTCAACCTACCCTCATATAACAGAATCTCATTAATTTCTCTTTTGCCAAAAGACTTGAAGAGGGCAAATGTGCTACACACAGACATGCATGTGTCACCCCAGATGGGGAAATCCATGGGTACACATGCATGACAGGATGTAGCCATGCCCGGTCACCCAAAGTGGCACCCCCAGCTCCCGAGATCTCTGGCTGGCCCCTGTCTGCATTCCTACAGACTTCTCTGCAGCTGCTGGAGCTACCTAGATTTCCCCTGCTTTGATCCTTGTCCTTGGTTTTCTCTTCCTATTCTCTTGGGTCAATAACCTCTCTTCTTTTGCAATACCCATACTGTGATAAAATCCATATTTACTGATACTCTTAATTCAGTTGTCACTCACAATTTGTTAAAAGTTAACTGTGCTCACCACTATCCTGACACTGTGCTTTTCTATGGGACCCCGTTTTACCATAATCATTGTGCTGTGAAGATTCTGCACTCATAACAGGGTAAATCTTACAGCCTGGTCCTCTTAGGCCCACAACATGAACCGATGCATTCAAGTCAATCCAAGACATAGACTAATAAATAGTGACTCTAGAAGCTTCCAAACAGGACTAGACAAAGATGGATGACCTGCAGCTAAACCTCAGGAAAAGACAATGCCCCCTCAGGCATCTTGAATCAGTCAGGATGAGCTAGATTATGCTGTGTTAACAAACACTCCTCGAATCTAAATAGTTACAATAGCAAGGTTTTCTTTCTCACTAATTCTACTGGTCCACCACTGGTTGACCACACTCTGTTCTGTACCTCCACTTTAGGGCCCAAAACAACAGAGCAGCCTCTGGCTGGAACACAGCAAATTTTATGGCAGAGTTTTGAAAAAGAGATAGAAAAAAAGGTGGCTCTTAATGGTTCTATTACGTTCACCCACATTTCATCAGCCAAAGCAAAGTCACATGACCAACACCCAGGCCAGCAAATAATTTGGTCGGTAATACAATCTATCACATGTTGGACATTTAAACTGTCCTCTGAATAACTCCTCTCTTCCTCCACCAAACTATGTCTTCATTCAGCTTTGGGTGAAAGATGCTGACATATACTCAGTCACATTCCCTCAGGATGCTGCCAGAATTGTTTCTTCAGTTCATACCATGAATCATATCACATCTCTGCCTAAAACCCTTCAGTACCTGTCCATTGCTCATGGGATAAAGTTATAGCTCCCCAGGGTGGCCTATGAAGATCTTCACAATAGGGCTCCTGCCAACAATTTTATCTCCAGCTATGCTTTCCTCTTAACACCCTGTGCTGCATCTAATTCTAAATAGCCTAAGGTTGCGTTTTCAAAAATCCCATTTTCATGGCTTCATGTCCATTTTAACGGTCCTCCTCCCCCGCACCTGGTATACTCTTTCTGTCATCAGCCTGGAGAAGTCTTATCTATCTTTCAGTAATCAAGGCAAATTTTACCTTCACTATAAAGTTGAGACTCCCATCCTGAGTTCCCCAAAACCAGACTACCCAGGGAGAAATGGCAACTGTTCGCTTTGTGCACCTACTACATCTTATAGAATTGGAGCTTTTAAACTTTTCTGGTTGTACCCCTCTAAGAAATATATGAGATATCACAATCCAGAACGCACATACATATACATACATATAATGCATCATATGTGTGTGTGTGTGTGTGTGTGTGTGATTGATCCATTTGTGTGAACTCCTGTTCACACATAAAAGCAGAACAAGAGTGTTAGAAATAATACCTGCCTTTACAACTTGTGATAAATTTTTTTATTTTCTATTCTTTCTATTTCATTTAACAAAATGCATCTAGGTCCCACTACTCGCTAACGAGTTACAACCCACATTTTGACAAATACTGCTATATAACATAGATCTTCAGAACACAGTGCTCAGTAAAAAATTTAGAAATAGACTGTGAGGTGTGATTCAGTACCATTTATTTCAATTAACCCCCCCCCACACACACACGGAATAACAATATACATTTTGCAAGAACACACACAGAGAAAAAAGATACACTTTAAAATGGTTGTGAGGCAGGGAGGAGAATGGGAGTGTGGTATGGAGATACAGAGGATAAATAAGTGAATAAATGGATCAATCAATAACTGGTGAGGCCTTGCAAGGACAATAATAATAACAATAGGTATTGACTTTGCATCTAAGGTCCAAAAGAAACTGAAACAAGGATTCACTGTTACAGAAACTTCTTTAATGATATCCAAGATCTTTTTCTTTGTCTTTGGTGCTCTACAGTTTCATTACAATTTATGTAGAGCATGTATTTATTTTTACTTATCATGTTTCGGGTGCATTGTATGTCATAAATCTGTAGATTTGTGCTTTTCTTCAGTTCTGGAAAATCCTCAGACATTATTTCTTCAAATATTGCCTCTCTTTCATTCTCTATACTCTTTTTCTTTGAGACTCTGATTAAATAGATACTAAATGTTCTCTTTTCTCTTCCACATCATTGAACCTCTCATATTTTTCATCTCTTTATCTGTCCATGGTATTTTATGAATACTTTTTTCAACTCTAGTTTACAGTTTACTAATTCTGTGTTTAGATGTGTATAATTTGTTGTATAACTAAAATTCCATTCGATTCTTCTTTCATGATAGTTTCTTATAGCACACTCAACTTTGTGACCCCATCCTTTATTTCTATAAACATTTCATACATAGCTATTCCACACTCAGTAACTGACAATTTTATATTCAGGAGCCCTTGGGGGTCTAAATTTATTTTTTGTCACTTCAGCTAAAAGTGAATGATAAACAGGAGAGCCTTTGAATGATCCTAAATTTTCTGAGCTGTCTAGCAGTGATGTAGCAGGGACCAATGACTCATATTCTCGTAGCCAGAAGGGCTACAGCTTCCCATGCAACCAGACTTCATCCCTTACCCGATCCAAAGATGTTCCAGTGGAGCTCAACTTCAATAGAACTGGTGGGTCCCAGGATTTGCAGGTGCCAGATAGCTGACATTTCCATGCACTGCCTTGAACAGATGACCCCTTAACTAGACCATTTGGCAATTGAATCCAAAATTCAGACAAAGTATTGTGTTTTTTTGTTTTTTATTTTTCTTCTTTGTTTGTTTGTTTGTTTGTTTTTTGTTTGTTTGTTTGCCTGGGTTTTTTTAGTACTCCTCCCCTACAAAAGAAGAGAGAGTAGCAAGTGGCATTGCTCAGCCTCACAGTGAATCCAGCTATGCCTTTGCCCAAGAGCATCTCTCTCTGGAATGTCAAGAGCCTGAAGGACTCACTTGCTTACTGCTCTTCTGCTGAGAGTTTCTGCCTGAATAGATGACTGCAAAAGGGTATGCCAAACTCTTAGACCATGTGACCCAGACTCTCATTTGTGGTGGTTTTTGATTGTGAGCTCATTTTTGCTTGCTTTTATCTGTGGGAATTCTGAGGGCCTAAATCAGGGCTATTTCCCTCCAGAGAGGATCTATATACTTCCACTTAGAGGTAACATCTTATAGTGACTTGTGACTATGTTAGCTCCCTTCAAAAACCTACAAGTGTCATAGGTTTAATTTCCCCCATTTAGCTACTGGCCCAGTGCTAATATCCTGATGGCACTGCTATTGGGATTTGCCCTTAGGGCAACTCCATTTTCCCTATTTGCTTAAAGCTCTCCACTTCCACCAACCAGTTCAGCTCACTTTTGGGAGAGGGCAATAGGGAGGGAGGGTGTGAATAATTCATGGAGATATCTTGTGAGTCAAGCAAAGAATTGTAAAATGTGTTATATCTGGGATCTAGTTGTTTCGTAATAGAAGGGTCCTTTCAGGGTATCTGATCAGCCATATCTCAAGAAGCAAAGGTTTTTACACATATCTGTCTCCCCCAATTGGACTATGAGCTTTCTGAGAAACAAAATATATACAGCACCTAGCACAGTGCCTAGATTATGATAAACCCTCAGAAAATTTTTGTTAAAAGAATATATGCTGTAACAACACTTTTCTTTCTCAAAACATACCAAACATAAACAAATGTTTTGTTTACCAATCCTCCACCCAAACATATAGCAAATAGTCCTTAGTCAGAATGTTATCTTTTAAATTTATTTCTGAATTCCTACTTTTCTGAGGGAAAGAGAAGGAAAGAATCATTGAGGTTTGTGTTGGGTCTAACCTATCATTCCCAGCCTGTCACACAACTTCTCAACTCCTTTTCCTCCCCCGGAACAAAAGATGATGATTATTACTGTGAAGTTAAGAGGTGGCAGAGAACTTTATAATAAAGTCCAGTTTGCTCAGGTGCCTGGGAATCTTTGGGGATACAAATGGTGTATGCATTTTAAATACTCATATTACTCACGTTTATCACTATTGGTATTCAGAGTCCCCTGCAGTTTCCCAGGCCAGACATTCTGATTTGTCCTGCATTTCCCGATCACTAGCAAAGTAAGGATTCTCTGTAACTAAGTCTCGGGGATTGGCAGAATTCCAAGGTGGTATTACTGCCAGGATAATAGTGCTTAATAATCAGTTACGCTTATTCATTAGTATTAACTCTCTACCCCCAGCACCACCTGCAATCAGTTACATGATGGCAGACAGATGCTTTCCAGATGTTCACAAGGCCACTTTTGTGGATTTTCTTCACTCTCATCAGGCAATCTGTGTAGATGCCTGAGGTGGAGAGAAGGGCTGAGACCGGGGGCGGAAGGATGGTTAGAGCAATGAATGAACACACATTTTTTTAAAAAGATAAGGCATGCAAGCCAGGCCTGTTGCTAATTAACGTGGGGTTTGTTGAGAACATGGTGTCCGGGCTGTGGCAGACAGAAGGTGCACCCCATCTGTGATAGCTCTGGCCAGGGAAAGACTGGTGACAGGAAGCCGCTGTTCCCTTCTGGGGGGCCCCTCCCACTTCCCGGTGAGCATATTGCAGCCCCAGGTGGTGGAATGGTGGTGAGTCTCATGGCAACTCCAAAGACTCCCCAGTTGTCTGAGAAGTGGGGATTGTGAGCATTTGGGTGAGGCACCTGTCCATCACTAGTTTGGAGACCCAGGAACAGCTTTTCTAGAATGTGAAAACTGAAGACTCTTAACATCGCAACCTGGATAAATTACATCTTGGTGATGGAAACAGCTCCATAGCAGTGAAGGGATCTGGTCTGGTGAGGCCCATTCTGCAGCCCAGATTTGTGCCCTGACCATGCCTTTGCACTGGTGGAGCTGTGCGTCCACAGGGACAGACAGGGCAGAGCGACACCCTTACCATGCCACACTCTGTAGGCAGAGCCTGGAGGCTGCCTTTCTGGAAGCTCCGCTTTCTGCTTCCTGAAGCAGATGGAGAAAGGGAGTGAAGAAACGGCTCAGGCAGCCACTGAGCCCAGGTGTTAGACAGTGGTAGTAATTATAATAATAAAGTAAAATTGTCACTAATTATTGAAGGCTTGGCAGGCCCGTGTTTAACCCTCACAACAATCCACTTCGTATCGTGGCATTATTGTTCCCATTTTATAGATGCAAAACAAGTCCACATGCACATCATTTGTGTCAGTCCACATTTATTGCTAAAAGTTGCAGGTCAGAATCCAAAGCTATATTGTCCAAGCCCTAAGTGTGCCTTTATTACCCTGTTCTACAAAAACTCGCTATTCCTGACTCTAGGATTGTTTATTAGTGATTGTGATAAGTTGGCAGAAGGTTCAATGCAATCTTATTTTTGGTAGGGATGTTTAGAATGAAAATATTGTGTAGTCAAAGGGCAAAGAGTACTTTTGAGCTGAGAGCTTGTGAATCTATGTAGTGTCAAAACAGAATTCAAAGAGCTTTACTCGTTATGAATATTTTATTGAGCAAGGAACAAATGGTTTGTGAACTTCAAACTTGAAGCTGGTATGAAGCTCAGTGGCATGATATTACGGGATGGCTTATAAAGTGAAATGAGAAAGTTGTTTAACCTTTATAATGATTGGTTATCGCAGTGGGGGTTTCCATATGGCAGGGGGTTGGTTAAAACTGATTATCTTATATCATTTTAGGAAGATGACTTCAGTTTCATTTATGATTATCACAGGCATTTTACAAGAATAACTTAAGTTTTGCTTATGTTCACGAAGTAAGCTAGACTGTTTTGCTTATGTTGCATAACTGGTTGGAAGATTTTCAAGACCAGTCTCCATTTTATTTTATTTTAACAGCAGGTAGGTTTAGGGAAAAGATTGGGGGCAATATGTTTGTAGATGTCACGTATACATATTTTTTTTTAGGATTTAGACTAGAGAAACAACACAACACACACACATACACACACACACACACACACACACAC
>NC_064809.1:45658442-45671052 GCF_023721935.1 Panthera uncia
ACACACACACACACACACACACACACGATCTTCGTAATGGAATAACTGATTTGGCTTCCGGTGTTGTTTGCCTTGGCTGCCTGGGAGCGAGACGGCCTTGAGGACAGAAGTTTCAAACATAAGAAGGGGAAGAGTCTCAGGAGAAGCATAGATAGTTGTGTGGTTTGGAGCCAAAGCCTCTGCCTCCAGGGCTGCCCTTCAAGTTCCTCAATCTCAGAGAACTTACCCTTCAGTTTTCTAGGTGTGGCCGACTGTGCCCCTAGGCTGTTTTCCCACTGGAAAATCCCTTATATCTGTACAAAGACTTTTCAGTGTCAGCGGGAAGTACCAGGGCCATGAGGGCTGTGAACTCAGATGCACAGAATTGCTTGATTGAAGCCCTTACTTGCTGCACGTGGAAGGGCCTGAGCGCCGAACACTGAATACTGAACTCCCAGCATGCTTCCAGTCTTCTGGCCAGAGGCACCCCCAAAGACTGAGATGTTCACTGGGAATGCCTGGCTTGCTCCTTTCTCCATCACTACACATAGTGTGGCTAACACATACCGGGCACGGATAAATGTTGCTAGAATGAATTAATACATGGGTAGCTCATTCTGTGAACAAGAATACAGACACCAAGTCATGAGGAAACATTTCACACCACGTTAAATAACATTATTCATTATCTGTTGAGCTTATTTTAATGTCGATCTGTGTAAATCATTATGAGAGGTATAAAAGGAAAACACATGGTTCCTATCTCTAAGAAATGGAAACTGTAGTTAGGAAGGCCTATGATGACTGAACGTTTTTCCCTTTACCTGGATTCTTTTCCCTTGATCTCATGCCTACATTCTCATCCTTCAAGACCCTGTTCACATGATGCTTCCTCCCTTAGGCTTCTCCCTCCTCTGTATTCCTAGAGTATGTTTGTTTCTGTATATGTGTTATCTATTATTTCAGGTTATAAACTTCTACAGAATTTCATTGGTATCTGAATAATTGCTTTATTTTCTTATCCTAGAGCCTAATGTAAACTTAGAACATAGCAGAATCTCAAAGGCTCTTAAATTAATAAATTATTGAACCAATGAAAATATACTAACAAAAATTTTTTTTGAAGATGATATCAGGGAATGGAGATAAAAGGAGAGAATCCAGAATGCTGTAATGGATGGAAAAAGAATCATGAAGTCTATCTAAGGTGGTGCTGGGGGAGGTCATTGAGAGGACATGACTGCTGGTTGATGAGCTGGACCTTGACAATCAGAGTTACCTTGTCTCCTCCCATCTTTGGAAATGTGCATTCTGCATGCCTTCCCTTCTTCCAAAAGCTTCCCCAAGGACATAGTCTTGAGATAATGATGTGGTATATGAATCCAGGTAAGACATCTATATAAACTTTTAAGATTCTGGTGGTGGAGGTAGAAATGTACTCATCTTGTAGTCACTGATGACAAGCCACATATGTAAGTTCCCTTCCTTATTAAACCTGCCAGCTACCAATCTGGAACAACCTGACTCTTTCTTCAGTCTTGCTCTTTCCTGGGAGTACAGAGCTTGGTTTGAAATTTCACCTGGGAAGCTCCTGAGGGTTTGAACCATCCTGGGGATGAGACGGATAGCTCAGGGATGGAACGGAGCCTTTTCTGTGATGTCTTTGAGAATGAGAACCTTAAAGGCAAGATTCTAAGGGAACTTCACCATGGATTTTGGGGTCATCGGGAATGTAGTGCAGCTTAGAATAGAGAAGAAAAATGTCTTTTAGTTGCTGTAGTGACCTAGGAAGGTGTGAATGTACCAGGGTAGAGCGGGGGGTTTGGATAGGAAAGGAACACCAAAAGAACAATGATTTGATAAGTGGAATGAGCTATGTCATGGGTAGAACCACTGAGAAGTGAAGAGAGTCTAGAGTCTTCATGGTCTGGAATGAATAGTGGGAAAGGTTAGCCTTTCCACTGGGCCCATAGAATCCAGGGGAGTGGTAGAAGCTGAGGGTGTTCAGAGAGAAATAAATGGGAGGGTTTGACATACACTGAAAGACTAATTATATTTAATTTTGGACAATAAGGACCCAAGATAAAGTTTGATAAGTAGATTTAGGCTATAAAAGGGTTTAAGAACTTTCTGGTCAAAATGTCACTGAAAGGTCACTCTTTGAAGCTTTTCAATGACTTTCTACAGATAGAAAATTTTAAAAAGAGACAATTTCAAAGTCAAAGCTATGCTCACAAACATCCCCGTGCAGCACCAATAAAACAAATACAAAGTGCCAAGTGGACTGAAACTGGGAGACTGCCAGGCTATGGGTCCAGAAATAGGCAGAGGCAGCCAGGGGGTTCAGCTATTGCAGAGTAATATAGACAAAGGGAGCCCCATTCCAAGTGAGGAACCAAAGTCTGTGGTTGTGGTGGGGCTGCCATCCACCAAAAAGCGGCTAATAAAAGTTTATCTGATTGTTTTTTGGAGACTCTGGTTTATGTCAAAGTGGGAAGAGGCAGACTTAGACTTTCACCTAGGACCAAGGCCAAGAAAGTATCTGATCTGAGCCATGCAATATGAGTTCTAGTTGTACACTGAGAGCCCCAGGAGGCTGCATGGAGGCAGCCAAAAAACTGCTAGTCCAGAAAGGATACAGGGAGAAGGATAAAATGGATATATATATATATATATATATAGAGAGAGAGAGAGAGAGAGACAGACAGACAGAGAGACAGAGAGAATAAACTCTCAAAATAGGACTCTAAACTGACATTCCCAAGACATGAGAAAGTAATGCTAAGAAAAAGAGAAAACAACCAACAATTGGGAGAGGAATTCATCCCCACAAAATGCAAATATACAGCAATCTAAAGAGGACTTTAAAATATGAATGTTCAGTATCTTCACGAAGATAAAGGAAGGAAGAATATCCCCCCCCCCAAAGAACAATAAATTATGACACAATAGAGTGATAAATAAACAAGAAGAAATATTTATAAAAATGAAACAACTGGAAATCCTGGAGGTAATAAATGATCACTGAAATGGAAAAAGTGCAATACATAAGATAAATTCCACACTGGACACAGAGTGAGAATTAGTGAATTAGAAGATACCAGTAAGGAAACCACCTATTATAGTGCAGATAGAAGTATGAAAGGGCAGGGGGAAGATGATGGAGTAGGAAGATCCTAACCTCACCTCGTCCCACAGACACAACTAGATAACACCCACATCAGTGTAAATAACCCAGAAAACAACCTGAAGATTGGCAGAACAAACTGTCCACAGCTAAATATGGAGAAGAGGCCACATTGAAGAGGGTAGGAAGGGCAGAGACACGATTGGGAGTTAAATAGACCCACAAAGTTGTCCATGGGAAGAAGGAACACTGCAGGTGTGGAGAGGGGAGAGAAATGGGCCCTCATACCAAGCACCCAAGGCACAAGATCCCACACAGGAAGACAAATCACCATATTTGGCTTTGAAAACTAGGGGGGGCCTAACTTCAATCAGGGGCTTAACACCTGGCTTAACATCATAGCATGTGCTGGAGGGGCAAAGATATTTAAGAGACTTCTCCAGGGGTAAAGGAGGTGAGGGCTTCATTTCCCTCCTGCACCCCACAGCCTAGACACATGGATGCCTGCACAGTGCCAACATTCTCCACCTAACTTGCTAACGGTTTACCCAGTCCTCGCATTCCCTTGCTGACACACCACTTTCAGCGAGGCCTCAGCTTCCGGTCTCCTCCCACAGAAGACCTACATAAACCTTGCTAACACTGTGCACCCTCCCATTTTCTCCTGTGGACCTGCCCCTTCCAATACACCCTTGGCCAGAGCCCACCCAAAGTGGTGCCACAAGCCTGGCAGTGTGCTAGCAGCCCTATCAGGGGCCAGTACCACTTCAGAGTGATTGCTGCCCCAGAGGGAGGGGAACATAACCACATAAACCAGTATGACTATTGCCCCAGAAGTGGGACAGACAGCTAGTCTGACTACAGGCTTACCCACTAATGAAAGCTTCTCGAGAGACACCACAGGGAAAATATCCAGCAGTTTGGTGCTACTGCATCTCTGGCAAAGGCTTGATCTGACTTGACTCGAACCCAAAGTGACCCTAGACTGGCTTAACAAAAGCACAGGAGCCAAATCCTGCCCACAATAGGCAAAGAGAACCATTGCAGATGACTGGATTACAGGCAAAAGTAGCTCAGCTACAACAGTAGGACACAGGAAACACACACAGGAGAAGCCTCTGAAGTGCCAGATTCTGGTGAACATAGACATTGCACTTCTGGGTATTACAGTATCTCTTCTTTATAATGCACTGCTTTCAAGAGCAGGAGATGTATCTGACCTTCCTAACATGTAGGAACAGGCACAGAGCATTAGACAAAATAGGGAGACAGAGGAATATGTCCCAAAATGAAAGAAAAGGGCAAAATCACAGCAAGAGAGCTAAATGAAACAGAGATAAGTAATACATGTGATAGAAAATTTAAAGTAGTGGTCATAAAGATACTCACTGGATTTGGGGATTTGAGAAAAGAGTGGAGGACTTCAGTAAGACCCTCAACAGAGATAGAAAACATAAAAGAGAACCCATAAGAGATGAAGAACTAAATAACTGAAATAAAAAATATACCAGATGCAATAAATAGTAGACTGGAAGAAGCAGAAGAGTAAATCAGTGACCTGGAGGACAGACTAATGGAAAGCAATAAAGCTGAATGAGAGAGAGAAAAAATAATAAATAATAATAAAATGAAAATAGACTTAGGCCACTCAGTGACACAATGAAGTATAATAACATCTCTTTATAGGGATCCCAGAAGGAGAAGAGAGAGAAAAGGGGGAAGAAAATTTAACTGAAGAAATAATAGCTGAAAACTTCCCAAATCTGGGAAAGGAAACAAATATAGAAGTCACAAAGAGCCCCCCACCCCCAAATCACCCCAAGGAGGTCCACACCAAGACACATAGTAATTAAAATGCAAAAAATACTGATAAAGAGATAATTTTAAAAGCAGCCAGAGAAAAGAAAACAGGTACATACAAGGGAACCCCCTTAAGGCTATCAGCTGATTTTTTAGCAGAAAATGTGCAAGCCAGAAGGGAGTGGCATGATATATTCAAAGTGCTGAAAGAAAAAACCTGCAACCAAGAATATATCCAGTAAGTCTATCATTCAGAGTAGAAGAAGGGATGAAGATTTTCCCAAACAAAAGTTAAAGGAATTCATGACCAGGGTGCCTAAGTGGCTCAGTTACGCATCCAACTCTTGACTTCAGCTCAGTCATGATCTCATAGTTTGTGGGATCGAGCCCTGCATCAGCACAGAGACTGCTTGGGATTCTCTCTCTTCTTCTCTCTCTCTCCCCTTTCCCATTCTGTCTATCTAGAAATTAATTAATTAATTAATTTAAAAAAAAAAAGAATTCATGACCTATAAACCAGCCCTACAAGAAATGTTAAACGGGAATTTTTAAGTGGAAATGAAAGGGCATAAGAAGGAGTAGGAAAAGTAGGAAGCACAAAAGCAGTAAAATTAAGTATATCTATAAAAATCAGTCAAGGGATTCATAAACTAAAAGAATGTAAAGTATGGCAGTATATACAAAACATGGGGAGGAGAGGAGTAAAGAATGGGCTCAAACTTAAATGACCATCAACATAATATAGACTTCTACATGCATAAAATGTTATATATGAACCCAATGGTAACCACAAATCAAAAACCAGTAGTGGCTATGCAAAAAATAAAGAGAAAGGAATCTAAGTACATTACTGAAGAAAGCCAACAAACCATAAGAGAAAAGAGCATGAGAAGAATGGAACAGAGAACAACAACAACAACAAACCCATAAAAAAAGTAAAAAAAAAATGTCATTACATATATACCTATCAATAATTACTTTAAATGCTCTAATCAAAAACATAGGATGATGGAATGGATAAAAAAGTAAGACCTGTCTATATGTTGCTTACAAGAGATTCATTTCAGACCTAAAGACACATGCAGACTGAAAGTGAAAATGGAAAATCATTTATGATATAAATAGAAATGAAAAGAAACCTGTGTAGCAATACTTATATCAGACAAAATAGACTTTACAATAGACTTTAAAAAGAGACAAAAAAGGACCCTATATAATCATAAACGGGATAGTCCAACAGGAAGACATAACAATTGTAAATATTTATGCATCAAACATGGAAGTACCCAAATACATAAAGCAGCTAATAACAAACACAAAGGAAGTAATCAATAGTAACACAATAATAGTAGGGGACTTTAAACCCCACTTATATCAATGGATAGATTCTCTAAACAGGAAACAAGGAAACAGTGGCTTTGAATGACACTTTGGACCAGATGGATCTAACACATATATGCAGAACATTCCCCCCTAAAACAGCAGAATGTACATTCTTTTCAAGAGCACATGAAACATTCTCTAGAATAGATCACATATTTGGCCACTAAGCAAGTCTCAACAAATTCAAAAAGATTGAAGTCATTCCATGCATCTTTTCCAACCACAATGCTATGAAACTAGAAATCAACAACAAGAAAAAATCTGGAAAGAACACAAATACATGAAGGTTAAATAGCATGTTACTAACAGTGAATGGGTCAGCCAAGAAATTAAAGAGAAATAAAAAGAATACATGGAAACAAATGAAAATGAAAACACCACTGTCTAAAATCTTTGGGTGCAGCCAAAGTTGTTCTAACAGAGAAGTTTATAGCAATATAGGCCTACCTCAAGATGCAAAAAAAAAAAAAAAAACAAAAACAAAAACAAAAAACAAAAACAAAAACAAAAACCCAAACGCCTCAAATACACAACCTATCCTAATACCTAAAGGAGTTAGAAAAAGAAGAACAAATAAAACCCCAAACCAGAGGGAGGAAGGAAATGATAAAGATTAGAGAGGAAATAAACAAAATGGAAACTAAAACCAAACCCAAACAAAACAAAACAATAGAACAGATCAATCAAACTAGGAGCTGGTTCTTTGAAAAGATTAAAAAAATTGATAAACCTTTAGCCAGACTCATAAGAAAGAGGGAGGGAGAGAGAGAGGGAGGGAGAGAAAGAGAGGGAGAGAGAGAGACAGACAGAGAGAGAGAGAAGTACAATAAAAAAAATCAGAAATGAAAAAGAAGAAATAACAACAGACAGCACAGAAATACAAAAGATTATAAGAGAATATTATGAAAAATTATATGCCAACACACTGGACAACCTAGAAGAAATGGATAAATTCCTAGAAATTCCTAGAGACTCCCAAAATCAAATCAGGAAGAAATAGAAAATTTGAACAGACAGATTACCAGCAATGAAATTGAATCAGTAATCAAAAACTCCCAACAAACAAAAGTCCAGGATCAGATGGCTTCACGGGTGAATTCTAGCAAGTATTTAAAGAAAAGTTAATACCTATTTTTCTCAAACTATCCCAAAAAATAAAAAAGGGAAGGGTGCTTCCAAATTTGTTCTATGAGGCCAGCATTACTCTGATACCAAAACCAGATAAAGACACTACCAAAAAAAAAAGAGAACTACACACCAATATCTTTGATGAACATAGATGCAAAAATTCTCAACAGAATATTAGCAAACTAAATCCAACAATACATAAAAAAAATCCTTCACCACAATCAAGTCGGATTTATTCCTGGGTTGCAAGTGTGCTTCGACATTCGCAAATCAATCAACCTGATACATCACATAAATGAGAGAAAGGGTAAAAACCGTAGCATCATTTCAATAGACACATAAAAAGCATTTGACAAACTACAACATCCATTCATGATAAAAACCCTCAACAAAGTTTAGAGGGAACATACTCAGCATAATAAAGGCCATATACGAAAAACCCACAGCTAACATCATACTCAATGGTGAAAAACTGAGAACTTTTTCCCTAAGATCAGAAATAAGACAAGGATGTCCACTCTCACAACTTTATTCAACATAGTACTGGAAGTCATAGCCACACCAATCAGACAAAAAAAGAAATAAAAAGCATCCAAATTTGCAAGGAAGAAGTAAAACTTCCACTATTCACAGATGACATTATACTATATATATAGAAAACCCTAAAGACTCCATGAAAAAACCCTACTAGAACGATCAATAAATTCAATAAGGTTGAAGGATACAAAATCAATATGCAGAAATTGGTTGCATTTTATATGCTAATAATGAAGAAGCAGAAAGAGAAATTAAGTAAACATTTACAATTTCACCAAAAATAATAAAATACCTAGAAATAAGCTTAACCAAGGAGGTGAAAGGCATATATTTTAAAAACTATAAAACACTGATCAAAGAAATTGAAGAGATACAAACAAATGGAAAGATACTTTATGCTTAAGAGTCGGAAGAACAAATACTGTTAGAATGTCCATACTACTCAAACCAACCTATTAAATTTAATACAATCTCTATCAAAATGCCAACAGCACTTTACACAGAACTAGGACAAATAATCCTAAAATTTGGAACCACAAAAGACCCCAAATTGCCAAACCAAACCAATCTTGAAAAAGAACAAAACTGGAGGCATCACAATCCCAGGTTTCAAGATATACTACAAAACTATAGTAATCAAAATAGTATGGCACTTGCACAAAAATAGACACACAGGTAAATAGAACAGAATAGAAAGCCCAGAAATAAACCCACAATTATATGGTCAAGTAATCTTTGACAAAAGAGGCAAGAATATACAACAGGAAAAAGGCAGTCTCTTCAACAAATGGTGTCAGGAACACTAAACAGCTACATGCAAAAGAATGAAAGTGAACCACATTCTTACACCATATACAAAAATAAACTTGATATGGATTTAAGACCTAAATTAGAGACCTGAAACCACAAAAATCCTAGAAGAAAGTGTGGCAGTAATTTCTGTGACATCAGCTGTAGCAACATTTTTCTAGATATGTCTCTTGAGACAAGGGAAACAAAAGCAAAAATAAACTATTGGAACTATGTACAAATAAAAAATACTGCCCAACAAAAGAAACAATCAGAAAAACTAAAAGACAACCTATTCGATGGGAAAAGATATTTGCAAATGATATATCAGAGAAGGGGTTAATATCCAAAATACACAAAGAACTTATACAACTCAACACCAAAAAAACAATCCAATTAAAAAGTGGACACAGGACATGAACAGACATTTATCCAAACAAGACATGGATGGTCAACAGAGACACAAAAAGATGCTTAACATCAGTAGTTATTAGGGAAATGCAAATCAAAACCACAATGAGATATCACCTCACACCTGTCAGAATGGCTAAAATCAAAAACCCATGAAACAAGTGTTGTTTCATGTGTGGAGAAAAGGGAACCCTTGTGCACTGTTGGTGGGAATGCAAACTGGTGCTGCTTCTGTGGAAAATGGTATGGAAGTTCCTCAAAAAATTAAAAATAGCATTATCTTATGATCTAGTCATCGCACTACTGGATATTTACCCAAAGAATATGAAAACACTAATTTGAAGGGATCGATGTACCCCTATGTTTATAGGAACATTATTTACAATAGCCAAATTATGGAAAAAGCCTGATAGATATGAGTGGATAAAGAAGATGTAGTATATATATACAATGGCATATTATGCAGCCATAAAAAAGAATGAAATCTTACCCTTTGCAACCACATGGATGGAGCTAGAGAGTAAAGTGCTAAGCGAAATAAGTCAGTAAGAGAAAGACAAATATATAATTTCACTCATATGTGGAACTTAAGGGGGAAAAAAACAAAGAAAAAAAGAGAGAAACCACAAAAACAGACTCTTGACTATAGAGAACAAACTGGTGGTTTCCAGAAGGGAGATGGGTAAGGGATGAGTGAAATAGGTGAAGGGAATTAAGAGTACACTTATTTTTATGAGCAATGAGTAATGTATAGAATTGTTGAATTGCTATGTTATACATCTTAAACTAACATAGCACTTGTATGTTAATAAACAAATAAATTAAAATCCTAAAAAAAAGGGTATGAAAAGACCCTTAAAAGATGTGGATAATAGCATATGGAAAAGGAACTCTAGAAGAGGAAATAACAGAGAGCCAATATTAAAGAGATAATAACTGGGGCGCCTGGGTGGCTTGGTCGGTTAAGCGTCCGACTTCGGCTCAGGTCATGATCTCGCGGTCCGTGGGTTCGAGCCCCGCGTCGGGCTCTGTGCTGACGGCTCAGAGCCTGGAGCCTGTTTCGGATTCTGTGTCTCCCTCTCTCTCTGCTCCTCCTCTGTTCATGCTCTGTCTCTCTCTCTCAAAAATAAATAAACGTTAAAAAATTAAAAAAAAAAAGAGATAATAACTAAATATTTTCTAGAATTGAATAAAGACATGAATTCTCAGTCTAAAAGTACACATGATGGACTAAAAATAAATCCATACCTAGACACATTGTGGTTGTATTGAAACATACAAGGTATAAGGGAAATTGTTTTAGATATACCAGAGTGAGAAAAGCCCAAATCACTTTAGAAAAAAGGAATTTCTCTTATACCATCAGCAGGCCACTCATGAACAACAGGAAAGGCAATGAGGGAAAATTCAGAGTTCAGATGGATTTTAAAAATCTAGTTTTAAAAATGTCATATAATGGCAAAAACAATGATGAACTGAGTTTATGTTACACCGTCTTCTCCCCATTTTCTGATCCTTGTCAGTGGACCTGCAACCAAAGGATACCTCAGGTTGAACAGCCAGAACTAGCTGCCCTACTCGGCTGGTTAGCGGTTCTTAACTGGGGGAAAATTTTGCCTCTCAAGGGATGTTTGCAATCTCTGGAGACATCTTGGATCCCCAGGACTTGGGAGGTGCCCCTTGCATTTAGTACGAAGAGTCCAGGGCAACTGTGAGACATCCTAAAATACATATTAAAAGACATCCTAAAATACATGCCTCAAGAAAGAATCATCCCATCCAAAATGTGTATAGTGCCCCTGTTGAGAAACCCCGAGTTAGAATAAAGCATGAAACATCATGACTCCCCAAACTAGGAAAATATATTGATTAATTAACTACGGATTATCAAAAAACATTAGCAAAATATAAAAGATAGGAATAAATTCTAGCGACAGGGGTGATTTGTGAGTGGTAAGGTCTTTCTCATTAAGGAGGATAACAACATAATAATTTGTGACTTTATTAAACACGTGAAGTTAAGAATGTTCGATAAAATTTGGGGGAAGTTGCTTGCCTGGCTGGCTCAGTCAGTAGAGCATGTGACTCTTGATCTCAGGGTGGTGAATTCACACCCTGTGGTGGGCATGGAGCCTACTTAAAAAAACGGGGGTAACAGTCAAAATAATAGAAAATCATATGCAGTTTCCACCTTGCAAATGAAGAAAAGTAGGATGATAGTCAACTTTATTAATTTAGCAAGAGGCAAGAAAAGAGGGACAATGAAGGAAAAAGTGTGGAAAAGAAAACACAAAATAAGATGGAAATAAGCTTAAATATACTAACAGATACAAAAAATGAAAAGGATTAGTCTCACTTATTATGGACCTCAAAAACGCAGTGTATAGTGATATATAAAGGTTGATGATACTACTTGTGTAGAGACTATATTTTTAAATGAATGTTATTAATGGATAAATGCATGCAGAATAAATATTTAGAAACATGAATGGAAAATATACACACCACCTTCAGGTCAGTGGTTTGTTTTGGGGTGGGAAAGAGAGAAATGACACTGGAAGAAGAGAATATGGAAACTTTAGCCTTTTCTGAAATGTTTTATTTGAAAAAGAGGAAAGATTTGAAGCCAGTATGAAGAAGATGTTAACAACATTTGGGTAGTGGGTACACAAGTGTTCATTATGTTAGCCTTCATACTTTTCTAAATATTTAAAGTATTAAAAAATTCATTAGAAATTAATTGAAAATGGAATTAAACAGTCCCAAGAAAAGACAACAAAAGGCAGCATTTTGACAGACTTTTAGAAGTGAGCCTGCATTTTTTATGATGACATTTCTTTGAAAATTTAGTTTCATTACGTGTTAAAAATGTCTAGTAATTATTGTAGACTATTGTATTTCATTGTATATTATTCCATTTCTATCAGATAGTCATAGAACAAATAACATAATAATTTATATGAAATAAACCAACAAATTGATAAATAAATACATCCATAAATCAGTAAACACATAAATAAAACCTCTCGAAGTTCTCCCGTAGGAGAATGCAGGGTCTGGAGGACACAGTGGGAGGAAATTATAAACATGACATGTATAATGGGGAGAAGTCTCCTCCTGTCCCAGCTTTGCCATGTGGAACTGTGGGTGTGTCGCTTAACCACCAGACCTGATTCCTTGTAAAAACTAAAAGAGATTAATAATACTTGCCTGATATGGTTGAAATAAGGAGGAAAGCGCCGTGGAAAGTTTAACAGGCAGAGTAAGGTATCTGAAATAGGAGAAGCAAGCTGAACTGAGTTGGCTATGCAAATTCAGGTAGGGGAAATGGGGATAGAATGCATATACCCCAAATGGTGGAGTGTGGAGAGGGGAGATGCTTGTAGAGGAACATTTCTACTCCCTATTTGATGTGTACCTTAGGCTAAAGCAGACTAAAGCTAATTGCAAGCATTC
>NC_064809.1:45671152-45912886 GCF_023721935.1 Panthera uncia
ATTTTTTTATTTTTTTATTTTTTAATATATGAAATTTACTGTCAAATTGGTTTCCATACAACACCCAGTGCTCATCCCAAAAGGTGCCCTCCTCAATACCCATCACCCACCCTGCCCTCCCTCCCACCCCCCATCAACCCTCAATTTGTTCTCAGTTTTTAACAGTCTCTTATGCTTTGGCTCTCTCCCACTCTAACCTCTTTTTTTTTTTTTCCTTCCCCTCCCCCATGGGTTTCTGTTATGTTTCTCAGGATCCACATAAGAGTGAAACCATATGGTATCTGTCTTTCTCTGTATGGCTTATTTCACTTAGCATCACACTCTCCAGTTCCATCCATGTTGCTACAAAAGGCCATATTTCATTTTTTCTCATTGCCACGTAGTATTCCATTGTGTATATAAACCACAATTTCTTTATCCATTCATCAGTTGATGGACATTTAGGCTCTTTCCATAATTTGGCTATTGTTGAGAGTGCCGCTATAAACATTGGGGTACAGGTGCCCCTATGCATCAGTACTCCTGTATCCCTTGGATAAATTCCTAGCAGTGCTATTGCTGGGTCATAGGGTAGGTCTATTTTTAATTTTCTGAGGAACCTCCACACTGCTTTCCAGAGCGGCTGCACCAATTTGCATTCCCACCAACAGTGCAAGAGGGTTCCTCCTCATCCTCTCCAGCATCTATAGTCTCCTGATTTCTTCATTTTGGCCACTCTGACTGGCGTGAGGTGATATCTGAGTGTGGTTTTGATTTGTATTTCCCTGATGAGGAGCGACGTTGAACATCTTTTCATGTGCCTGTTGGCCATCCGGATGTCTTCTTTAGAGAAGTGTCTATTCATGTTTTCTGCCCATTTCTTCACTGGGTTATTTGTTTTTCGGGTGTGGAGTTTGATGAGCTCTTTATAGATTTTGGATACTAGCCCTTTGTCCGATGTGTCATTTGCAAATATCTTTTCCCATTCCGTTGGTTGCCTTTTAGTTTTGTTGGTTGTTTCCTTTGCTGTGCAGAAGCTTTTTATCTTCATAAGGTCCCAGTAATTCACTTTTGCTTTTAATTCCCTTGCCTTTGGGGATGTGCCGAGTAAGAGATTGCTACGGCTGAGGTCAGAGAGGTCTTTTCCTGCTTTCTCCTCTAAGGTTTTGATGGTTTCCTGTCTCACATTCAGGTCCTTTATCCATTTTGAGTTTATTTTTGTGAATGGTGTGAGAAAGTGGTCTAGTTTCAACCTTCTGCATGTTGCTGTCCAGTTCTCCCAGCACCATTTGTTAAAGAGACTGTCTTTTTTCCATTGGATGTTCTTTCCTGCTTTGTCAAAGATGAGTTGGCCATACGTTTGTGGGTCTAGTTCTGGGGTTTCTATTCTATTCCATTGGTCTATGTGTCTGTTTTTATGCCAATACCATGCTGACTTGATGATGACAGCTTTGTAGTAGAGGCTAAAGTCTGGGATTGTGATGCCTCCTGCTTTGGTCTTCTTCTTCAAAATTACTTTGGCTATTCGGGGCCTTTTGTGGTTCCATATGAATTTTAGGATTGCTTGTTCTAGTTTCGAGAAGAATGCTGGTGCAATTTTGATTGGGATTGCATTGAATGTGTAGATAGCTTTGGGTAGTATTGACATTTTGACAATATTTATTCTTCCAATCCATGAGCAGGGAATGTCTTTCCATTTCTTTATATCTTCTTCAATTACCTGCATAAGCTTTCTATAGTTTTCAGCATACAGATCTTTTACATCTTTGGTTAGATTTATTCCTAGGTATTTTATGCTTCTTGGTGCAATTGTGAATGGGATCAGTTTCTTCATTTGTCTTTCTGTTGCTTCATTGTTAGTGTATAAGAATGCAACTGATTTCTGCACATTGATTTTGTATCCTGCAACTTTGCTGAATTCATGTATCAGTTCTAGCAGACTTTTGGTGGAGTCTATCGGATTTTCCATGTATAATATCATGTCATCTGCAAAAAGTGAAAGCTTGACTTCGTCTTTGCCAATTTTGATGCCTTTGATTTCCTTTTGTTGTCTGATTGCTGATGCTAGAACTTCCAGCACTATATTAAACAACAGCGGTGACAGTGGGCATCCCTGTCGTGTTCCTGATCTCAGGGAAAAAGCTCTCAGTTTTTCCCCGTTGAGGATGATGTTAGCTGTGGGCTTTTCATAAATGGCCTTTAAATTCTTTTTATATGCTGTTGAATTCGATTTGCTAGTATCTTATTAAGAATTTTTGCATCCATATTCATCAGGGATATTGGCCTGTAGTTCTCTTTTTTTACTGGGTCTCTGTCTGGTTTAGGAATCAAAGTAATACTGGCTTCATAGAATGAGTCTGGAAGTTTTCCTTCCCTTTCTATTTCTTGGAATAGCTTGAGAAGGATAGGTATTATCTCTGCTTTAAATGTCTGGTAGAACTCCCCTGGGAAGCCATCTGGTCCTGGACTCTTATTTGTTGGGAGATTTTTGATAACCGATTCAATTTCTTCGCTGGTTATGGGTCTGTTCAAGCTTTCTATTTCCTCCTGATTGAGTTTTGGAAGAGTGTGGGTGTTTAGAAATTTGTCCATTTCTTCCAGGTTGTCCAATTTGCTGGCATATAATTTTTCATAGTATTCCCTGATAATTGTTTGTATCTCTGAGGGATTGGTTGTAATCATTCCATTTTCATTCATGATTTTATCTATTTGGGTCATCTCCCTTTTCTTTTTGAGAAGCCTGGCTAGAGGTTTGTCAATTTTGTTTATTTTTTCAAAAAACCAACTCTTGGTTTCGTTGATCTGCTCTACAGTTTTTTTAGATTCTATATTGTTTATTTCTGCTCTGATCTTTATTATTTCTCTTCTTCTGCTGGGTTTAGGCTGCCTTTGCTGTTCTGCTTCTATTTCCTTTAGGTGTGCTGTTAGATTTTGTATTTGGGATTTTTCTTGTTTCTTGAGATAGGCCTGGATTGCAATGTATTTTCCTCTCAGGACTGCCTTCGCTGCATCCCAAAGCGTTTGGATTGTTGTATTTTCATTTTCGTTTGTTTCCATATATATTTTAATTTCTTCTCTAATTGCCTGGTTGACCCACTCATTCGTTAGTAAGGTGTTCTTTAACCTCCATGCTTTTGGAGGTTTTCCAGACTTTTTCCTGTGGTTGATTTCAAGCTTCATAGCATTGTGGTCTGAAAGTATGCATGGTATAATTTCAATTCTTGTAAACTTATGAAGGGCTGTTTTGTGACCCAGTATATGATCTATCTTGGAGAATGTTCCATGTGCACTCGAGAAGAAAGTATATTCTGTTGCTTTGGGATGCAGAGTTCTAAATATATCTGTCAAGTCCATCTGATCCAATGTATCATTCAGGGCCCTTGTTTCTTTATTGACTGTGTGTCTAGATGATCTATCCATTTCTGTAAGTGGGGTGTTAAAGTCCCCTGCAATGACCACATTCTTATCAATAAGGTTGCTTATGTTTATGAGTAATTGTTTTATATATCTGGGGGCTCGGGTATTTGGCGCATAGACATTTATAATAGTTAGCTCTTCCTGGTGGATAGACCCTGTGATTATTATATAATGCCCTTCTTCATCTCTTGTTACAGCCTTTAATTTAAAGTCTAGTTTGTCTGATATAAGTATGGCGACTCCAGCTTTCTTTTGGCTTCCAGGAGCATGATAAATAGTTCTCCATCCCCTCACTCTCAATCTAAAGGTGTCCTCCGATCTAAAATGAGTCTCTTGTAGACAGCAAATAGATGGGTCTTGTTTTTTTATCCATTCTGATACCCTATGTCTTTTAGTTGGCGCATTTAATCCATTTACATTCAGTGTCATTATAGAAAGATATGGGTTTAGAGTCATTGTGATGTCTGTATGTTTTATGCTTGTAGTGATGTCTCTGATACTTTGTCTCACAGGATCCCCCTTAGGATCTCTTGTAGGGCTGGTTTCGTGGTGACAAATTCCTTCAGTTTTTGTTTGTTTGGGAAGACCTTTATCTCTCCTTCTATTCTAAATGACAGACTTGCTGGATAAAGGATTCTCGGCTGCATATTTTTTCTGTTTAGCACACTGTAGATATCGTGCCAAGCCTTTCTGGCATGCCAAGTTTCAAAGGAGAGATCAGTCACGAGTCTTATAGGTCTCCCTTTATATGTGAGGGCACGTTTATCCCTTGCTGCTTTCAGAATTTTCTCTTTATCCTTGTATTTTGCCAGTTTCACTATGATATGTCGTGCAGAAGATCGATTCAAGTTACGTCTGAAGGGAGTTCTCTGTGCCTCTTGGATTTCAATGCCTTTTTCCTTCCCCAGTTCAGGGAAGTTCTCAGCTATAATTTGTTCAAGTACCCCTTCAGCACCTTTCCCTCTCTCTTCCTCCTCTGGGATACCAATTATGCGTATATTATTTTTTTTTAGTGTATCACTTAGTTCTCTAATTTTCCCCTCATACTCCTGGATTTTTTTATCTCTCTTTCTTTCAGCTTCCTCTTTCTCCATAACTTTATCTTCTAGTTCACCTATTCTCTCCTCTGCCTCTTCAAGCCGAGCCATCGTGGTTTCCATTTTGTTTTGCATTTCGTTTAAAGCGTTTTTCAACTCCTCGTGACTGTTCCTTAGTCCCTCGATCTTTGTGGCAAGAGATTCTCTGCTGTCCTGTATACTGTTTTCAAGCCCAGCGATTAATTTTATGACTATTATTCTAAATTCACTTTCTGTTATGTTATTTAAATCCTTTTTGATCAGTTCATTAGCTGTTGTTATTTCCTGGAGATTCTTCTGAGGGGAATTCTTCCGTTTGGTCATTTTGGAGAGTCCCTGGCGTGGTGAGGACCTGCAGTGCACTTCCCCTGTGCTGTGGTGTATAACTGGAGTTAGTGGGCGGGGCCGCAGTCCGACCCGATGTCTGCCCCCAGCCCACTGCTGGGGCCACAGTCAGACTGGTGTGTGCCTTCTCTTCCCCTCTCCTAGGGGCGGGATTCACTGTGGGGTGGCGTGTCCCGTCTGGGCTACTTGCACACTGCCAGGCTTGTGTTGCTGGGGATCTGGGGTATTAGCTGGGGTGGGTAGGCAAGGTGCACGGGGGCTGGAGGGGCAGGCTTAGCTCGCTTCTCCTTAGGTGATCCACTTCAGGAGGAGCCCTGTGGCAGCGGGAGGGAGTCAGATCCGCTGCCGGAGGTTTGGCTCCGCAGAAGCACAGAGTTGGGTGTTTGCACGGAGCGAGCAAGTTCCCTGGCAGGAACTGGTTCCCTTTGGGATTTTGGCTGGGGGATGGGCGGGGGAGATGGCCTTTGTTCCCCGCCAAGCTGAGCTCTGCCGTCCGGGGGCTCAGCAGCTCTCCCTCCCTTTGTCCTCCAGCCTTCCCGCTTTCCGAGCAGAGCTGTTAACTTATGACCTCCCAGACGCTTAAGTCGCGCTTGCTGTCGGAACACAGTCTGTCCGGCCCCTCCGCTTTTGCCAGCCAGACTCGGGGGCTCTGCTTGGCCGGCGAGCCGCCCCTCCGCCCCGGCTCCCTCCCGCCAGTCCGTGGAGCGCGCACCGCCTCGCCGCCCTTCCTACCCTCTTCCGTGGGCCTCTCGTCTGCGCTTGACTCCGGAGACTCCCTTCTGCTAATCCTCTGGCGGTTTTCTGGGTTCTTTAGGCAGGTGTAGGTGGAATCTAAGTGATCGGCAGGACGCGCTGTGAGCCCTGCGTCCTCCTACGCCGCCATCTTCCGGACTCCCCTCTTTCATCTTTTTTGATCTAGCTGTGAAAGGGCGGGGCTACGCCGGCCGACTCCATCTTGTTCTGCGTCCTTCACCTTGACCACGCCTCCTCCCCTTGAGTAACCTCCCGCTCACCTGCCTAACAGGACCCGACCCTTCCCCAGCCAATCAGCTGAGGCCACAGCCATTACCTCCCCAACTGCCCCTAGACCCCAAAACCTTTGTCCTTTCTCTCTCCCCCGTATCTCACCACTGCGTTGGTGCAGGTAGGGGATTGAGCTGGAGCTAGCTTGAATAAAGGCTCTTTTGCTTTTACATCGGACTCGGCTCCCTGGCGGTATTTGGGGATCACGAATTCTGGGCATAACAGCTGGTGTGTGAGGCATAGTCTTTTCCTGGCAAAAGCCAGGCATGCGAAAGGCCAAACCCAACCAAGAAAGCACACATCAAGTTTCTGCCTGCACCATGTTCCTGGCATGTAATTGGTCAAAGCAGATCCTGTCACCAAGCTCAGTGTCAGAGGATGGTGGTGGTGACTCTGAGGTGGGAGACAGAGAATGAGTATTTACGGAACAATGAAGAAACAAGCTGATCTACTGATGAGGGAGCATAAGGCAGGCTGGGGACAAAGTACTAACTAGCACCCCCCCCCCCCCCCCAGGTGGGATATGTGTGATATTCCTTGGACACGCCTGGTTACCCAAAAGCAGGAAAGGACAAAAAATCAAATGGATTTTAATAAGAGTCCATCAGTTTGCAAGAAAAAGGCAATCCCATCAATAGCTTAAAGTCTGGGAACTCCCTATTGTCTTAATGTTAATGTTTTGCTAGAGGGAAAAACAACCTTAGCTGGATGAGTCTTTAGCATAGGAAAATCCCTTCTGGAACTCCTTCTGCCCTGACTCCATTAACCAGTCACCCCCCACATCTATAGTGCACCTTTTCCAGCCCTTGGGTCTTGCCTTATGGTTTAATAAAATCACCTTTTTGCCCCAAAGACATCCTCAAGAATTCTTTCTTGGCTGTCAGCTCCGAACCCCACAAACCTCACTTTCACCCCAAAACCTCATCACTACTATACTCCTAGTGATGTCTCCTTGTGATGCTGCCATAAGCACAGGTGTAACTATATTTGTTCTACTTGTTGGCTATTTGTCATTTGTTTTGGAGGATATATAAGAAATTTAGATTTACGTTGCTGCCATTATCCTATGGAAACTTACAAGACCTTTGTTTGAATCAATTTAAATATTTTTTTTTACTTATTCCTAAGTAATAATATCCATAAAAGATTTAATGTGTTAGATATATTTTTCTTATTACGTGACTTTAGAAATACATTAAAACCTCAAGAAAATTATTTTTCCTTATACTGCGTACAATCCTCTGGCTTACCAATTGGAATACATGCACAAGGGTGGATAAGCACTATTACACTATAGAACTTTCCTAAAGCTCTGATGTATGTGCCCCTTGTCCTTTCTATCCAAATAAGAAATACAATCCATGCAGTGTCTCTTCATCCTATGGATTTTTTTTTTAACGTTTATTTATTTATTTTGAGACAGAGAGAGAGACAGAGCATGAATGGGGGAGGGGCAGAGAGAGAGGGAGACACAGAACCGGAAGCAGGCTCCAGGCTCTGAGCCATCAGCCCAGAGCCCGACGCGGGGCTCGAACTCACGGACCGTGAGATCGTGACCTGAGCTGAAGTCGGACGCTTAACCGACTGAGCCACCCAGGCGCCCCCATCCTATGGATTTTAATAGCTTGAGTGATAGGTTTGGCTTTAGCAAGTAGCATGCAATAGTAACAAACACGTATGTGGCAAAGGTGTTTCAAGTGCTTTATGTATTAGCTAATTTAATCCTCACACAACCCTCCCAATTTGGCACTCTTGTTATCCCCATTTTACAGATAAGATAACTGAGGCACAGAGAACCTAAGCAATTGGTCCAAAGTCACGGATTTAATAAGTGGCTCAGCTAAGACTCAGACCTGAGAATATGGTTCCAGCGCCCGTGTTTCTTAACCACTCTGATGTTTTAGCTCTCATGGCAGGCCCTCGTTAAGGATTTGTTGAGCAAATGGAGACACAAAATCCACTGCATAGTTAAGCAGAAAAAGCCAATCAAAGTTTAGGGCCATTATATGGTGTTTTGGAGATGCTGGACACCTTACAGCACAGCCTACCTGTCTGAAGTCTTAGGATATGTTGTTTGTTTCAAAAATGGATATCAAACAGCCTCATCTTCCAACCAGCTATTAAAGCAGTACTCTATTTAGAAAGAAGTAAATGTAATGTGCATCTTTTTTTTTTTTTGTACTTTGCCTGCAGACAGGCATTAACTCACCACTAGGCAGAAATGAACATCCTCCTCTTCACTGCTCTACTGCACTCCTTGCTAAAACAATATCAAATACCCCCACGAGAGATTTATGCAGATCTTGAATGGGTTAAAAGCTTCAGGCACAATCCTAAGGCACCCTTAGGAACAGACGGTCTCCTTTCTTTTTCCTTCCTCCCCTGAGGCGAACATTAACTCAGCTGGCTCCTAGAATTTATTTGTGCTTAAGATAAATTAACTAGAACCAAAGAGCCTTTCTGAGGTATCCATACTAGGCCAGTATGCCCTGAAGACAGTAATCCATTTCAATTCCAATATCTTTGCCTTTTGGGCCACATGATGGGACCCCACAGTGTTTGCCATGGTCCTTGGGCCAAGCACCTTGCAGGTTTCTGGAGCTGGGAGCCCCTCATGCTTTGAGCCTTTAATATAGATTTCTCTGTCTGCTCACCTGTACATAATTGTGAGGGGCACCAGAGCAAGAAAGAATAATGTGACCTTCCAGGGCCGTAAAAACAATTGTGTCCTCTGTGAATGTGTAGGTTGAGTGATGATGCAAATTAGGACGTTAGCTTATTCTTCAGGGTGAAGTACTCGAGACCTTGAGTTACCTTGAGAATATTCATCATTATTTCTTCATACTCAGTAAGAGCTCTGCCCTGCCCTCTTCTTAATTAAAGAATTCCTACATCCTTGTAATAAGATTGCACCCTGTGCTCTCATCTCCTACCCCACACCTCAACTCTGTCCCCTTCTCATCTCAACAAAGGTAAGGATCAAAGGCACATCCAAGCCTGACCAAAAGACAAACAAAAGGTTTATTTAACATCCATTAAATGAGTATTTATTGGGCATCTTCTAGATATTTGGGGAATTTTAAGAAAGGCTTGCTGCCCCATGCCAGGTCCTGAGAAGGTAGGCAAAGAAAGGAATACTGGATTTCGTTTCTGGTCTAGCTCTGTGAGCCGGGTAAACTAATTTCTCAGTCGTTCATCTGCAATTCAGGGATAATAACGATTGTGTTGTTTTTAAAAGAGATTGTATTTAAAAGAAGTTCTTTATGTATGAGGTGTGGCACAGTTATACTTAACAAACCCTCAACAAAGGTTGGTACTACCCTATCCCCTTTCCTCCTCTGCTTTCCTCTGTCTTCCCCAGGTGTAGAGGGAGCAAAATAGTGAGGAGACAGTCCTTGACCTTGTGGGGCTCACAGTCCAGTAGGGGAAATGTTTGTAAAGAGAGAAACTCTAATAACATTTCTACAGAGAAGGATGAACAATGTGCCATGGGAGCTCAGAAGAGGAAACAACTTATTTTTAACAAAATTAAAGCTGGAGAGACTTTAACAGTATTCTACCTTGTTTTCCTTATTTTACAAGTGAGAAAACTCAGGCTCAGAGAGGTCACATGACTTGTTCAAGGTCTCCACGCATGCGTGGCAGATCTGGGAGTGAAACTCAAGACTCTAGATTCCCAGCATGGTGCTTATGTCATATAGGATATAAGACAGTCATTGACACAAGAAAGAAATAAGTATTTCTCATTAAACAGAAGAGTACAAGCTGGAATTGGAGTAGATAGGCCTACGAGCTGGAAAAGGTCTCTAGAGCTGAGGTAACCAAGGAATCATGTCTTATGCCGGGCAGAGCCCATGCCTGCCTGGGAACTTGAGTACACTTCACGGTGTGATCTTCATTCACATCCCCTCACAAAGTAGGTTTATTGTCCCAGAAGCCAGACCCAAGAGTAAATTCTACAGGACAGTTCATTCTAAGGAGGGGGAGGGGCATGGTAGAAGGAGAGCATTAGGAGGAGGAGGAGGAAGTATGTCTTTGACATTGGAAGTCACCAGGAGGGACCTCAGGAACTTTGGCTGTGACAGGAGCCTACAATCTGAAACTAAACCGTGTTTGAATCTGGAGTCAGAGCTTTGTTTCATCCAGATCCAAATTAAGATGCTGGGTTATGCAGGGTTTTGAGGAATGTCTAAGCATTTTTCGTGCCTAAGGAATTGTCTTCAGAGACCCCGACCAGGGACTTCAAATGGCTCTTCCTCTGCACTCCTTCCCTCCACGGGGAGAGCTGAGGAGCTCCAAGGTCAGTCTGTAGGAGGGAGTTAGAGGACTACTGTTTTGTCTTCACATTGTTACAAGTGGCTTCAGGATTAGCCCGGGAAGGACCAGGTTACCTCAATCTTCTCTAGCCTGCAAATGTCTCATTGCATTGCATGTTTTTAACTCCAGAGCCAAGAGAAAAGCAGCCTAATTATTGGGGTGTCGGAAAAAGGAGGAAGATACAATAATCACCCACCCACCTTGCTCCTAAATTCCTACCACTGGTTCCAATATTAGGGCACGCTCATAATTCAGGTGTTCTACGGAGATGTTGTTTCCACTTTTTGTTTTGTAGAAGAAATTACCAGAATTGATAACTGATCTCTGGGTGGCTTCCACCCTCATGGTGTTCTTTTCCCCTCTGTCCTCCCTATCCCCAACCAATCAGGGCAGAGGTGCCTATCAGAATGGGGGCATTTTTCTTTCTAAGACTTCTTTCTTCTTAAGACCAGGTCAGACTCTAATCATTCTTATTGGCCAAGCTATTCATCTTATTTAAGAAGTCAGTGTTTAACTAATAGCAGAAATAAAAATACTTCTCTGGTTAGGTTTTGCTGGTCATTACAAGATTGTCTCCTATTTTTGGTATAAAAATAGTCAAAACAGACTCATTCTCAGAGTCTTGACTACAGTATTAATATGACTTTTTTTGTTTCTTTTTCTAAGGGGAAAAAGAAACGAAAACAATTATCCTTTTGGGAAAATGTCCAATGTTTAAGCCAACATCTACTTTACAATTCTTCATCTCCTAAGGCTATATAATTACAGTAAAAACTTTAAGGAATCTCCAATGTATCCATTTGTTCTTTAGGCTTAAATTTCCTTCCTCAGCAATAAGGCAAAGAGAGCAGGTCTGTCTGCCTTCAGCAACCTCCTTCTCTTGGTGTGGCATCCAACTGCACTTTAGATGGACTGTCCATGGCTTTTAAAATTCCTTTCTCCTTCCAGGCTGCTCCTTTATTCCCAGTACCCTGGCTTCTGTATAGAAAAATGTGGCCGTCCTATGCTTTTGCCATTCCAAAGCTCTTAGGAGACCCACAGAACAGAGGCTATGGAAATCCCCAATATTCTGCTTCCCTTGGGCTTTATCAAACATGGCAGCTGAAAGGGAGAGCCTTTCAGACTTTCTTCAAACTCCCAGGAGGCTGGCAGCCTGTGGTTTGTATGCAGATTGTAAATGAGCCTGAGGAGTTTGCACACCTCTAATTTGTCATCACCTTGGAGAAGTCAGAACTGGTAGGTAATGCGAGCACGGTATTTGCGAAAGCAAGGGTTAGGATGCAGGGGACTGCACTGTGCCTCTGAGGACTTCTGCCAGCACCAGACCTGCTCAGCAGAGCTCTTGGGCTACACAACAGGGCTGAGGATCCTCCCCTGATTATCCCACTCTGCAAATGAAAGCTAGATAGATAAAAGTGCTTTTTTTTTTTTAATTTTTTTTTTTAACGTTTATTTTTGAGACAGAGAGAGACAGAGCATGAATGGGGGAGGGTCAGAGAGAGGGAGACACAGAATCTGAAACAGGCTCCGGGCTCTGAGCTGTCAGCAAAGGGGCCCGATGCGGGGCTCGAACTCACGGACCGTGAGATCATGACCTGAGCTGAAGTCGGCGCTCAACCGACTGAGCCACCCAGGCGCCCCTAAAAGTGCTTTTAAGAGGTGAAGAAAGTCTGTGTCTTAAAGCTGGCTAATGCTAAATTATGGGGGAGCTCTGTGGAATTTCTTTTTGATTTATATAAATGATGGAAATGTAATATGATCCATGTAATGAACACCTGTCACACTTCATCTGCTGGCATCGATGCCTCACATCTTCCTTAGTTTCTGCACGCTCCCCCTTCTCATTTACAGCCCTATCTGCAGTCCCAGACCCCTGTCTCCTTCCAGCATTCTCCTTTCTAGCCTTGGTGGATTTTGCTGGCGAGGAGCTCTGGATATCAAGCAGAATGCGTCAGAGATCATGCATACTGTCTCAGGGAAGACTCTTAATTTGTACACCTATTGCCAGTGAAAAGCAAGAAGTCGTACTTCCCCGAGGCCTGGACATTACTTGAACATCCAGGGGAAAACCAAGGGCAACAGCAGCACATTTTATCTGTGTTGGGCAAGAGGAGAAGGCACAGAGAAAATGCTGCCCTTTGATTCTATGGAGAAACACGGACAATCAATATGAAAATGGTACCAAGAGGCAGAGGCTTTTCATGTTGTTTTTCTTACTTCAGTTGCTACAAAGAAGGTCAATGGAACTCAGACATTTGGAGGTGATACCTCTCAAATGAGAGTTAAGAACTCAACTGATGGAAGCATGTGCTCTGACCTGGGTTCCTCACTGACTGGATGAGCCTCCGTGGGGGGCTTTCAACCTCTTGGATCCTCAATTTCCCCATGAAGACAAGGGGGTGCAATGAGATTGGTGCTTTTCAACTCCCTACCCATTAGGAGCAGAAAGCTTCTCCAAACCTAAGCACTCCCCTTTCACCCCTCTACTTGTATGTTTTCACTGGTTACTTTTGTCTTTGTCATTTTGTCTCCCCAATACTCCCTGCCACCCGACGATATAGTGAGATGACTTGTTCTGACCCATCTGTCCCTGAAATTAGATAGAGTAGGTCACCACCTCAACTACAGGCTTTAGGGTGTGTGTGTGTGTGTGTGTGTGTGTGTGTGTGTGTGTTGGGGGGGGGCTGAAATAGTTTCCTTCCCCAAACGTCCCATCAATGTCTAAAATTTTGACATTGATCACTCATTCTTTCCTCTTCAAAACAATTTGTTAAAATATCAGAAACCTTGAGAGCAATAGTATAGGTCTAATCAGTCATTGGCTCTTTAAAGTATATGACTGTTTCCTGATAGCAAGTTTGAGAAGAGTAGGGGGAGACTGAGGCCACTGAAGGGAAATAGCCCTTCATATTTTAGTCTGAAGCTGGTGTCTGTGGGCTAGTCATCTGGTGGCCTGGGTGCTAACACACTGACATGCTCCTGTACCCAGCTCTAAAGCTAAACTGCACCCATGTGGAAACTGTCAGCCTCTCGTCATCCCATAATTGGGCATATCCAATGTCCCATGCTCATGGGAGTAAAATCTGAGCCCCAAGTTGCAGAACTCAGCCCACGGCAGCTCTTTTCTGGGCTTGGGATTCAAAGAATGTTAATTTAAGTGTGTGCTACCAGTTGCTTGATACAAAGGGAAAAAAAATCTCAGAACATTTTCTTTAATGATCCCTAAGGCAGCTCTGGTCTAATGAAAGTGGGAGCCTCCAAAACAGAACAAAACAAAACAAACCACCCAAGATGATAGGGAATAAGGCCTGCCCTTCCATATCTGTGAGCGTGTGAGAAGAATGTCATTTTCATTTGCTGTTGCCCCTGTCCTTTCTCTTGTATTTGAATACCCAGTAATACGATAAGGAGCAAGGAAACAAATTTTCAAATATTAACAAAGTTATTCAAGGGAACGGCATTTTCTGTTGCAGCAGCTGGCACATCTTTTCCAGAAAGCTTGCCTGTGGCTGACAGCCTGGTTGGCACTCTCCCACTGAAGTCCTTTGGTGATGGAGAATGGACTGATAAGATTCAAATGGCTAGATTCCAGACAGTCTAGTGAGGGCAAGTTTGCAAACCAAAGGAGCCTGAGGCCTTAGAAGGGCATCAGCTGATTGCTATATCCAATCTAGGAAAAGAGAGATTTAGAAAAGAGAATTATTTAAGGGAAGTGGAATGAAAGCAGCTATGGAAAGTTCTGAACTGAGCATAAGGGATGTTGCTGCCCACCTCCACGTACCCCGCATAGAAACCCACTTAATTAGCAGAGCTGGGCCTGTGGGGAGATGCTGAGCACCAGCCTTCCAGGTATTAGGCACTCTTCTATGTATAATGTGATGGAAACCACTGCTAATTTTCCAGCAAACGCGGGGTAAGAGAATTTTAGCTGAGAGATAACTATGCAGCCAAGAACTGATTTCTGGCTCCTTTTGGAACCACGTATGCCCACATGACTAAGCTCTTACCAATAGACCGCTGGTGGAAGTGTCCCAAGCCACTACCAGATCTGACCGTGAAAAGAGTTCAAGAAGTCCTACACAGACCACACACCCCTCCTCCCTGCCCCAAATGGCTAGAATGGTAATCCTGAGTAATCTTGGGAGCCACAAATTGCAGGTAATAGAGCCACCATCTGCCTGGATCCCTGGATACTGAAAGAATGCTTGGAACAGACAGTCCACCCACTGGTCTGCTCTAGATTATTAACATGAGAAAAAAAAAAAACAACCTTCTATTACTCTTAAGCCTTTGCATTTTGGGGGCCTAACCATTGTAGCAATTTTGACCACAATATCTAATGCATTTGGGCTGCTGTAACAAAATATCATAGGCAGGGTGGTTTTAGAAACTTATTTCATACAGCTCTGGAGGCTGGGAAGTCCAAGGTTAAGGTGCCAGAAGACTCAGTGTCTGGTGAGAGTCTTCTTCCTGGTTCAAGGATGGCCATGTTCTTGTTGTGTTTTCACATGGCAGAAAGGGCTAGGGAGCTCTATAAGGCCTCTCTGGGAGCACTAATCCCGTTCATTAGAGTTCATTTGACCTAAGCACCATCTAAAGGCCCCGTCTCCTAATACAATCACCTTGGGGGTGAAGATTTCAACATGACTTGTGGGGGAACACAAACATTCTGTCTATAGCACTGATTAATCTGTACAACACTCAAGCAAAGCGACATCACCACATTATAGTTAAAGAATTTGCAGCTCTGAGAATTTAAGAAATGTATTTACCCAGTGTCAGGATTTGAAAGTAGAGTCAGGATTTGAGTTGGAATCTGTATGGTTTAATCTTATAGCCCCAGACATTCAGGCCTCCAGAGAAAAAGAGGTGGAAGGAGGTGGTTTTGTTGACAGAGAACGTCTGATTCAGCTAGTCTGTCTACTAACTCAAGCCCCCATTCATACCACGTTTCCACAACTCCAGGTGTGGCCCTCCTGAGCTTTATTTTCGAGACCATGAGAGTTAGAAAGGGCCCTAATAAGCAGCCAGATCAGTGGTTTTCAAATTTCATCTTGGCAACAGATACCCTTCTTCTAATGAAATCTGACTCGGAAGCCTTGTGTGTAGAATAGTTCAAAGCAGAGCTTGTCTCTTTGATGTGGGGTCTGGAGGCTGGCTGGCAGAACGCTCAAGGGCTGTGAGCACTGATGGGGCCAGCCCTTCATTTCACAGGTAAGGAAAGAGTGGAGCACTATGTGTCTTCTTCAAGGTCACAAGGCGTTTTGTAAACAGCAGGTCAGGGATAGGAATCCAGGCTCCTGACTTTCAAATTTGGAAATCTTTCCATGGTACTACACTTCCTCTTTTGAGATACGAGCCCTCGTAACAGCCCCAGATCCAAGATACCCAGTCTCTTTATTCGGCAAGGATAGAATGACATAAGGTCAGAGCTATTTATCGAGTTTGCTTTATTTATTGTGTAACAAATTACCACAAACTTTGTGGCTTAAACAACACCCATTTACCATTTCAGGGGTCTGTAGCTCAGGTGGGCTCAGCTGGTCTCACAAAGCTGAAATCAAGGCATTATCTATTGTTTGGAGGCTTTGGAGAAGAATCCACTTTGAAGCTCATGAAGGTTGTTGGTGGAATTCAGTTCCTTGAAGTTGCAGGACTGAAGTGTCTGTTTTCCTGCCGGCTGTTGGCCACTCACACCTTCTGAAGACCACTCTCCTTGTTATGCCCAGAATTCACGATCCCCAAAGACCACCAGGGACCCGAGTCCGATGCAAAAGCAAAGAGCCTTTATTCGAGCTAGCTCGAGCTCAATCCCCTACCTGCACCGACGCAGCGGTGAGATGCCGGAGAGAACCAGTGAGTTTCAAAAGCACAAAGGTTTGATAGGGGTCTAGGGGCAGTTGGTGAGGTAACGGCTGTGGCCTTAGCCGATTGGCTGCGGAAAGGTTGTGGCCTCAGCCGATTGGCTGGGGAAGGGTCGTGGCCTCAGCCGATTGGCTGGGGAAGGGTCAGAGTCCCGTTTTGCAGGTTGCCGGGCGTGTTTTGATCCGGAAGTTTGAACGGGTGAGTGGGAGGTTACTCAAGGGGAGGAGGCGTGGTCTGAGGTTTCTGCGATTTTCCTGGAAAGGGGCCATGTCGGGGACATAGTCACTCAAGGTGGAGGACACAGAACAAGATGGAATCGGCCGGCGTAGGTCTGCTCTTTCATCCTCAAGTCATTCTCTGTGGCCCCCTCAAGTCAAATCCTTCTCACGCTTCACATCTTTCTCACTTTCTCTTGTGGCACCAGCTAGAGGAAACTTTCTGCTTTAAAATTTTTTTTAATGTTTTTATTTTTGAGACAGAGAGAGACAGAGCATGAGCGGGGGAGGGGCAGAGAGAGGGAGACACAGAATCTGAAACAGACTCCAGGCTCTGAGCTGTCAGCACAGAGCCCGACGCGGGGCTCGAACTCACGGAGTGTGAGATCATGACCGGAGCCCAAGTCAGATGCTCAACCGACTGAGCCACACAGGTGCCCCACAAAATTTCTGCTTTTAAATGGCTTATGTGACTAGGTTCTACTTGGGTAACCTCCCTATCTGGAAGTCAACCCATCAGCAACCTTGATTACATCTGCAATCCCTTTGGTCATGTCACGTAGCATAATCATGGGGGGGGGGGGTGACATCTGGGGGCAAAGATCCTGGAGCCATTTTAGAACTCTGCTAACCCTGTAGATCACATTGCCCTCTCTTGGCGCCTCTGGGAACAATGGTAACATGGTTCATTTTCGGGACCTTCTGTCAGCCTTCTGCCAAATCCTCTCTGCCAACTTCCTGGGTAGATGACAATAGTCTAGTTACACCAGTTTTTCCTTCATGTGGTCTCTAGGATCGGGGTAGGCGTTGAGATCTACCCAGGGTGTGTTCCCAGCACTGAGAGTTCTGACAAGGTGAGCCTGGGCCTGAGTCTTCCTTACATAGAATGTCATAGAACGATGAGTACAACAATCTCCTTCTTTTATAAATGACTCCAGAGGAGAGGGGTTAACCAAAGTTTACAAAATGAGTTAGAGCCCTTAGTTCCATGATTTTGCTGCTCTAGGCCAATACTAGGGTCAGCTCTTTTCACTGCTGGTTCTCTGCCCTGGCCTAATAGATGATTTCAGAAAAGCCTTCCATTGTGTATTCAGTGTGTCGCCAGCCCTGCAGTTCAGCAGGTAAGATTGCATTAGTGAGGCCTACAGGGCATGGGAAGTTGCCTATTCCCAGCATCATGCTGGCTGACTCTGACAGAGCATCCCAGAGAACCTGTCTCCCACCAGCTGTAGAAGAAAACTGAGATGAGAAAGACAGGCAGGGCTAGGAAAAAAGATGCCAAGAAGAGTAGGCAGTACAGTCAAGCTCCCTGGTTTCGAGTTTTTCTGCAAAAGTAGGTTTGTGATGTGAACCCTAAGGGCCAGCCCAAGGTCTGGGTGTGACGCTGGAGGGTCCAAGACTCAAGGGGGGAAGGAGAGGCCTGGTGCAGGATTTGAAAAGGCTGGTGGGCACGACACAGGATAGTTCATGTTTTAGGGAATATCTACATACATGTATAGTATCTGAATTTCTTTTCAGAAGTGAGCCTTAAAAGGATGAAGGATAAAGGAAGTGAAAAATAGAGCAGAAAGTGAAAAATAGGTGGTGATTTTTTTTTTTTTATAATGTTTGTTTATTTTTGAGAGAGAAAGAGAGACAGGGCATGAGCAGGGGCGGGGGAGAGAGAGAGAGAGAGAGAGAGAGAGAGAGAGAGAATCCAAAGCAGGCTCCAGGCTCTGAGCTGCCAGCACAGAGCCTGATGTAGGGCTCAAATCCATGAACCATAAGATCATGACCCGACCAAAGTAACCAACTGAGCCATCCAGGTGCCCCTAGGTGGTGATTTTGAAGTCTGAGGCCAAACTAAGAAAATCGCATCTGCTTGCATTTCCACTAACCAACCAAAGGGCTGATTAAAAAGCTTTGTGACTACGTACTTCTCTTCTAATCACCTTGGGAAATACGCAAACCGAGCCCCCTCTAGTTAGGGACGCCTTCCACCAACGATATCCATGTTTTATTGCTGAGACATTTGGCCCTAATAAGGCAGATGTTTCTAGAGCTAGTCCCATAAACCAGAGGAAGTCAGTCATGCCCTGGGCTTTCTTCTGGGTCTCTCGAATTGTGTGAGGTCCCTGGGTTGACGACACGCTCACCCCCACCAAACAACTCTGCAACTTCAAATACCAAACCGTCTCTCTTCAAAAACACGTGTCATGGAGGAAAAAGATGGCAGAGAGATGGAACTGGACCGGGACTCAAGGGCAGATGCTGGAGGGGAGGTGGCTACGATAGCAATCTTCGAGTCCTTCTCAGGTTCTGTGAATATGCCTTTGAGTTGGGGCTGCAGAGCGGGGTTGAGTAAAGACGTCATTCATAGTTATTGGCTTGGGAGAGGGCAACCCACAGCCTAAGTTTAGATCTGGATGTTTAGACTCGTAAGGGCCCTCTTTTTGTGGCAGAGAAAGTCTCCAGATTCCTGGCTGGAAGCTCTGGTAGGTCCACTTTCCTCCCTCTGCAATACAATATCCTGCCAGCCGGCAGGTCTTTTGGAGAGGGCTCATCTGGACCCAGTGCACCCCAGTCAGGGACGGACAGTGGGGAGGGCCCTGGTGCTATCAGGGACCTTTGCTGCTGGCTTCCGTCATCTCAGGGCTTCTTCTCTTCCCTTTGAAGGGATGTGGTTTACAATGGGCCTATTAGAGCCCTAATTGAATCGTTAACACACCAGCCATTAGCAGCTGCTAATGAGGGAATCCAGGGGATTACAGCATCAATTATCAAGTTTTGACTTCCGAATGTGGCTCTGCCAACATTGGGCTCTTGTGAGAGTCTTTAGAAAATGTGACAGAATGAGAGAGGAGAGCCATGTGCGTGTTGTGTGGCTGTGCCCTGTCTGTACCCAAGATAAGCTCGTACGGGAGGCTGGTCTCCCGTGGCTGCACAGCACGGGTCCTGGGGCAGCCCGCGCATCTGAAGATGGAAAAGAACATTTCATGACAGCTGTTTTCTCCTCCTCCACTCCTCTGCTTGCCACAAATCTTGCCATCTTATCTGTGGTAGTCTCTAATGCCTTCAGCCAAAATTTTCCCCATGTTTCCCATTATTCACATCCTATCTGTCACCAAATCCTTGGAATTTCAGCTTTTAAGTACCTCCTGTCTCCAACCTTTCCTTTCTTCGCCTCCACTCTGGCATCAGTTCAAGCGCTTATCTTCCCGCCTGAAAATGGTCCCAGACCAGGAAGGAAATGCCTCTCTCCCCCTCTAGTTCCTCTCCTTTCCTGTGTCCAAATTTCTCTTGCTCTGAAAGGTAAATTTGATGGGCACTCCTTAAGACCCCTCGGGGATCATTACTGCTCACAAAATAAAACATAAGTTCCTAGCAGGGCGTAATAGGGCCTCCAAGAACTCGATCTTTCCTATGTCTCCACCTCATATGCTGTCATTCTCTGCTTTGCAAATCTAGCTGGAGCCATAGGGAACTGCCTACCCTTCCCCTAAAGGCACCATTCCCTTTGGTGGCAACCATCCTCCCTTTGCACGTGGAGATATGTCTACCTGGAGTGTCCTCCTCTCTAGATGACCTGAGGAGTTTGTACCTATCTTTTAAGCCTCATGTATAAAGTCATCCTAACTCACCCCTTCTTATTTGTGATCCCTGTACGTATTTCTTTCCTAGTATCTATTTATGCTAAAATCATAATTATTCCTTTGTCTCCCCTGATGGACTATGAGAGAATGAAGTGCGTCAGTTTCAATACTTGTTTCTGGAAGCCTAGGGTCTAGCACATCGTGTCTGGCATATCATAGACCACTGTAGAGTGTTCTTGATTAGTGGATTAAAAAATTCATAATGTGTTCCACAGTTCATTTCATGGACTTATATTGACATGCGTTTTATTTATATTCTACGTAGGACTCTTAGTTGTTCACAGTTTAATGCTTTTGAGCGCCAAGAGAAATGCTTCCGCCACCAGAAGTATCTACCGTCTATGACAATAGCTCCGTTCACAGCCTTGGGATCCATGAATATTTATTGAATTGAATTAAAATCTGCAAGGGTTTCTTGAGCGCCTTGTTCTACTTGGGCCCTAGAAGTAGATGCTTGAGGAAAATATCGAAGACTTGAGAGTCGTGCTTGGTTTCAAGGCCTTTCCAATAACGACACTGTCCAGCTGTCTGTGCATAATCACAGGCAGATGCACAAGGCTCTCTGCCCCAAATTGTGCCAGGATGTCATTTGTGAAAAAGGTGTTACAAAGGTAACCCTGGAAGGCTTCAGGGTATTAATAATAGCAGTTCTAGTTCATTCACTCCCCACCACATGGCTACCACTGTACTAAAAGCTTCCGTCTGTGATTTCCCCATACTCAACTGTCACGGTCATCTCGGATGGTGTGTCGTCTTATGAATCCCATGGAAACGACTAAGAAGCAGAGCCAGAGCTTCCACCAAAGTCTGCCCGCTGCCAAGGCTCCAGGCTCCCACCCACGGTGACTACTGCCCCTATAGCCGTGTGTGGTTTAATATAAATCAATCACTCTGTCTGTGAGGGAGGCGCTTTCCGCTGCCTTCCTGCCCCTCCATCTGTTAACACTTTGCAGTCCTGTTGATAGCCAGCACATCAAAACCTGTCAAATGGGACAAAATGAGATAACAACGCGGAGATTAAACTATGGCGCAAAGTCGGTAGCCTTTTTTCTGCTTAGAATTTGCTTTGGCTGGGGACTTCTTAAGTTGGATCAACAGTCTCGAAATGAGGAAATGTAAGCCTCTTGAGGGAAAAGACTGTTGCTCAGGGTGGTCTTCCCTGAACCTAGAAAAATGCCTGGCATATAGTAGGCACTTTACAAATATTTACAAAAAATACCGCAAATGGTAAGAACAGGAATATTTCAGCGGTGTTTAAAAGGCCACGGCCGCTATTCTCTTTTCGTAAACTTATACCAGGAACACCTACGAAGCTGTGCCGCTTTGCATATACTCAGCTCTGTTTTTCCACTCTCTCCTCCACAAGCCCGGAAAGGGAATCCATAGCAGGGTCTGCGTGGCCCGCAGGGTGCGAGGCTATGGGCTGCCCACTTCCCCGAGCAGCCTCTTTGCTCCTAGTGCGGCCGAAAGTGGCATTTCAGAACAGACAGGGCTGGGATGAGCCGAGAGAGGCACCGAGGTGCAAGGTTGCGTGGAGACGCTCACTCTCAGGGCCCGCAGAAGCCTCACTCACCTAACGGTGGGCCTGGCTCCAAACAAACTCCTTCTGTCAGCTGGAGACAAATGTGAGTCTAATTGCCTGGAGAAATGTAACCTTTCCCCTAAAATGCATTACGCTAAATCATTTGTGTTCACCTCACCGTGGGTGAGTTTATCCAATTCCTGCCAGACATTGAAGCAAGTGTCCACACAATGCTGGTTAAGTCATGCCCTGTTGGTTCAAATGTGTGTTTCAAGTGAAACTTTTCTCGAGCCAGTATGTATTTATATACAGTGTTAGGAGGTAATGCAGAGAACTTGCTGTCCTTTGTCCAGTTTCCCCCATTGGCAACACCTTGCAAAGCTACAGCACAGTATCACAAGCGGAACATTGATGTTAATGCAATCCATGGATTCGGTTCAGATCTTCGTAGTTTTACTTGCGCCCATTTGTGTGTGCGTGCGTGCGCGTAGCTCAATAGAGCGCTAGCGTGGGTAGGCTGTGTATCCACTACCACAGTCAGATGGTGAGCCTTTCCGGGCCACAAGGGTCCCACGTGTTTCCTTGCATAACCCTCCATCCTCTCCACCACCCCTCCCATGACGTTTCCGTGGCCTCGCGTGGTCTCGCACAATTTGAGGGCTACAACTATTCCGTTACAGGAAGCTACTATGTTTGCCGCATCCTTGCCGGTTGCACATTTTTGTTGCATGCTTCCTTTTCTTTTCTTTTTTCTTTTCTTTTCTTTTCTTTTTTATGTTTATTTTACTATTCTGGAAATCGACCTCACTTAGTCTTTTCACCTATCTAGGAGCGTTTCCCTCGGACAAGTTCCTAGAACTCACCCTTCATGTTTTGAGTTATGTATGTGTGTATTTGTTTATTTAAGTTTATTTATTTATTTTGAGAAAGAGAGCACAGGCAAGGGGCAGAGAGAGAGAGAGACAGAGAGAGTCCCCAACAGTCTTCAGGCTGCCAGCACAGAGCTGGATGCGGGGCTTGAACTCACAAACCGTGAGATCATGATCTGAGCCAATGTTAAGAGTCACGATGCTTAACCGACTGAGCCACCCAGATGCCCTCTTTTCTTCTTCTTCTTTTGTTTTTAAAGTTTACTTATTTATTTTGAGAGAGACACAGAGAGTGAGAGCAAGGGAGGGGCAGAGAGAGAGGGAGAATCCCGAGCAGGCTCCATGCTGAGCTTGAAGCCTGACACGGAGCTGGATCCCATGAATTGTGGGGTCACGACCTGAGCCGAAATCAAGAGTCAGATGCTCACCCCCAGGAGCCCCATGCTTGGCATGTCTTAATTTGATTACTCAGAGTTTGCTTCATTTACCAGCTTTACTCCAAAGGAAATCAAGGACTTCTTCAAAACATTAAATCCATGAACAGTGGACAAAGCCGGGCCTGGGCTAGGATATTCAAAGTAGGTGCTGCAATTCTCAAAGGCAATTTTAAAAGGGAAGCTGCAGTAGCATTTGGGGGCAATGAGAATGTTACCGAAATAAGTGCAGGTCACCAGTTTGAAGATCGCAACTATCTGGAAGTGTAAAGTCTGGTTTTGTGTATCAGACACCCTGCCCAGCAGCCTATTCTCATATGATGGAGTAAAGGTAAACGAGAGGAGGTCAAGGGAGTGGATATGAGGCCAGGATATTAGCCAGAGATGATAGAACCTCGAGGCACATAGCTCCCTCTGAGGTATGAAGGGCACTTTCAGGCGAGAAGAGGTCCGCCCAGGGGCACAGCCCTGCTGAGGAGGGAAAAGGCGGGTGGGCAGTGCAGAGGAAACCAGGTGGGGTGTGGCCATAGTCTGGATCAGGGACACAGGAGGGGTATGGGAGCTTCCGGTGAATATTGTCAAAAGAAGCAGAGGAGGAAAAGCCATTTAGAATAAGAAAATTGGTGCCCCCGGAAGTAGGGGAATATGAATCGGCAGGGATAGGGTGGCAAGAGGAGGTGGGTCTTGTGTGGACCTCCTGCCAGAGAATGAGGTCTACCAGAAAGAAGCTCATATATGTGCTGGGGGGCTCTACCCCCTCTGGGAGAGTGGGCTGATCCTCTGGGCACAGAGGCTTCCTTTCTGTGTATGCGTGGGCATCGCTGACCTGAGATCTGGGCAAGGGGCCCCTGTCCTGGACCCTGTGATTCTGAAGGTCCCCCTCCAGTCATCTTCTAGTTCTGTCTTCCCCTGTGGGGCAAGGAGTCAGCTGGGCCACAAAATGTACCCACGCAGAGCCGGTATCCCCTGCCATGCTCTGTTATATTCTATACCTGAAACCCAGAATTCCAGCCCAAATGGTCTCAGCCCTTTGGTGAGCCTATCTGCAGGGTCTGTCCTACTGAGGGTAAACCATGCCTGAGACGTGACTATTTGGAGCTATGGGTGAAATTCTACTCTGGGGGCTGGGGTGCCCACAAGCATCTGCATGTGGTCCCGAGTGGTGTAGGTTGGAGCCTGTGGAAGGAAAAGAAACGGGTGAGGGCTGTAGACCTCAAGCTTTCATTTGCACTTGCCCCAGCCCTGTAATAGTTGGGGGCAACCTGTGGGTGAGTCCCTGGAGCAGCTCTAACTATGCTGCATGCTGCCTGGAAATGCCTCTGATCTCATCTGGATTTTCTGTTTGAAATGGAAATTGCTTCATTTGTCAGTTTGTTGGGCTCCCAAGGAATGACCCTTCCAGGATTCCTGAGGTCTCCCCTACACCTCAGTCTTCAGTGGCCATCCTAACGTGTTGAGTGGGGCACTCCACCCTTCCCACCTCTATTTCCTGGCAGATGAAACACAGCTTACACGAAGAGTGTTAGGTACAGCCTTCAAAGGACAAAGAGGGCTCAACAGGGCAGCGTTCCCCTTATTATAACGGAGCTTATTATAACGGAGCGGCTAAAGTACGGCCAAGGTTGAGAAACACCCCTCTGGACTCTGTTTTTAACACAAGCCCCAAATGACTCCCCTGACCCGGGAAGGGTGGAAATACAGCAGGTGGTCCTATAAGGGAAGGCAGGGAGAGGAATAACAGTGACAGATTTTCCTACCTCCAGGAGGCCTCATTTTGATTTTGTTTTTCTTCTTTGTTTTTCTCAGAAGTAGCTGGCAAGCTCTTTGGTCCTCTGCCCCTTTCTCTTCAAGCTGTTTCCCAAAAGCACTAAGATAATTGTCCCATGGCTTGAAAATTCTACAAGTGACCTTCCCCACTCTCCCTCTCTCAGCCACACCCCACCCATCCAGTAATAACCCTCACCTTCTAGTGCACGAGCATTGACTCATTTCCCGGAGAGGTAGGTGGAGCGGGTATCATAACCTGCACCCAGGTCCTAACTTGGTGAGTTTCAAAGGCTGTTTTTCTCTGGGGCATGTGGTTCCCTTCATCCTGTTTCCATTAGTTCATGGGCTTTGCTCAATCTCAGCCCCTCTCTAAGGGCTCACATTCCCAACATGTGACCTGGAAAAGCAAGGATATTGCTGAGGACACTGACTCAAGGCCTTTACAAACTTTTTCCCCTACTGTGAGCCTCCCTGTTGTTTGCTAGGGGCTCATACAAGAAGTTGGAGGCTCACATACAACTATATTGGAAAAGGCACTTGGCCTAAAAGTGCAGAGGGGAAGAGACAAATGATGGTCTGCTTGCCATATGTCAGCCACAGTGGCTAATTAACCAGAGTATAGGCTGCAGTTTTAAGGGGTGGGGCATAAACCAGGCTTTTCAGTTATGTCCATTATTAGGACAGGACTCTGGTTTCCCAAGTGCCCAAAAGACAGATTTTATGGACAACAGACCTGTGGGTTTGATGTTAAAACACAGCCCAAATTCTACTAGGTTATTGAAGGGCTTCTTCAGAAGCACCTAGGAAAAGACTCTAGGATATCTTGGATCCAACACGGCTCTACTGAGGGCAAACCAGAGTAGGGTCATGACATCTTTCTCTGACAAGGTCATGGTAGACTGGTCAAGGAAGACCACGTGGGCTTCGGCAGCTGAATGACAGCGACGTTCATGGTCTAGTTGTAGACAAGAAAGAAACACATAATTGGATACACAGGTATATAGGCACATTCGTAACTAGCTGAGCATCTGGGCCCCCAAAGCACTGTTCAATGAATGTGCAAAAAACACATCTGTACTTGTCTGATTTAGAACCCCACCCGTACATTCTGCTGCATTCAAGTTTATTATCTACGACTAGATGGAAATACAGATTTTCAGAAGACAGGAAACTGGGAAAATCTCCCTCTCAGCTGATACACTTTTCAAAGGCTGGATTCAACAGTGGAATCAGGCAAGATGATATTTAACAAACGCACCTAATAGTATGGGTACAAGAGAGAACATGGCTTAGCAGTGGCTCACGCGAGAAGGGTTGGCAGTTTGTGCCAACAGAATCAGCAATTTTTAAAAATTTTTTTAATGTTTTTATTCAATTTTGATAGAGAAAGCGAGTGGGGGAGGGGTGGAGAGAAAGGGAGATACAGAATCAGAAGCAGGCTTTAGGCTCTGAGCCATCAGCACAGAGCCCTATGCAGGGGTTACAGATGAGGCCTACGAGCCGTGAGATCGTGACCTGGGCCGAAGTCAGAGGCTCAACTGACTGAGCCAGCCAGGCGCCCCTAACAGAATCTGAAATTGTGGTGCGAGGTCTCCTGTAATGCTGCATGAGTTTGGGGCTATAGTCACAGAAGCAGAGAGTCTGTAACTGAGGACATGATGTTCTATTCTGCAATGTCCTGGTCAAATATCATTAGAATTTTGTCTTCCCTTCTGGACATCACCCTAAGAAGCCAGAATGAAGAATCTAAGTTTAATAAAATGACTTGAAATACTCTATCAACAAAAGTAGAAGAAAGATTGATGAGAAATTTTAAGAGTCACAAGAAAGAGAGAGTGCTTTAATGTATGAAGTCTGTCTAGACTTCCTATGAAGCCCTCAAAATGCGTATGTGATTTTGAAAGTTCCAGAAGACCAGCTTAGGCCTCTATGTACAGAAAGCTCTCCAGACCTACAATGCTGGGGTCGGACTAATCCCAGCACAGAATGGAACAGATAAGTCAAGACAATATATAATCGACGTGAATGTTGTCAGAAAGTCCCTCGTATGTAGCAGGAATAGAAAACTCTATATACTCAGTTTGGTTTAAGAAACCACCCAAAGACCTTAATAGCCAAAAACATCTTTCCTGGCCATTGCTTGAAACTTCCCCTTTAACGCCCTATCCCTATAGCGTAAGGCTTTGACTCCTGTTCTATGCAGACTCCCATGGACGTTCTACTGGTAAATTATATATAAACGTGAAAGAAGGAGAGAAGTGAAACGTTTTAAGGTGGGGGATAGAGAGGAGGTATAAAGACAGAGGGATGGGGTAAATTGGGGGGTTTTAGTGTAGGAAACTTGTATCCATTTCTATTTGCCTGCATCAGATCCTGTGAGTGGAGGGGAGACTCCCACTGCTAGTGAACTCAGATGATCCCACATTCACTGACCCCAAGGAAGGGCCCAGGGCTCCACCTGGCTTCACTTCTAGCCTGGTTTCAGTATTTCCAGACACAGGTGGGAGTTTCTGCTGCTGACTCAGAGCTGGGAGCAGACCGAGCACTGGATCTCCTGGGTCCTGCTCAAAGATCCCCCCAGTCAGCAAAGCCCTGCATGAAAGCCCCACACCGGTGACAGCAGAGGGAGCAGGTGCCTGGCCCTCTGCACCACCCATCCTGGCAAGCTGGAAGTCTGGCTGGCATCACACCCAGCTCATTTCCAAGAGCTTGCTAGCTAGCTATTTACTGGGAGGGAGCCTTGGCGAGAGGGGGCAGTTTGGCAGAAATGTTGCCCAGACCCAGTCACCCGCTGTGCTGTGGCAACAGAGGTTTATCGCCCTGATGGAGTTTGGTTTATGATACAATATTAGCAAACTTATTTCTCAGGCCGTTCCTAGCCCGAATGGCCAGTGGCCCAGGGAACAGGCTAGGCAAGTCTTCCATCACCAGAGGCAGGATAGAATGCTTATTGTATTTCCCTAACTCTGTAACAAGGGAAATTTGATTTATTTTAGAGTTAATCCATCACCCTCTGGCATCCTTTCAAGACAGGGCTTGAGCATAATTGCAGGATCTGGAGAAAATGGGGACGTCAAGTTCAATTTATTCTATTAACATTTAAAAAACATTTAATTACGATAAAAACTGAAAAGCATTTAATGTGAATAGGACCACGGCTTTATCTTCTCCATGCATTCATCCCACTAATCACTCTCTCTCTGCTGTTGCTGGCCTGTTATAACTTTGTTCCCTGGCTTTGAGGGTTTCCATGAGTCTCGGCCCCATAGTCACCCCGGCTGGCTACCACAGGGAGCAAGGAGGCAGGATGTCCACTCAGCATGTTTGTGGGCCTAAATCCATCCATTCCTTTCTGGATGATCCTTGCACTATGTTTTCCTCTTGATCTCTACTGTTCATATCTTTTCCAGTCTCCTCTTCCCATAGAGGGCCAAGGGAACAGGTGGGCAGCTGTGGGTGTGGGGAGAGATGGCGGGCAGTCATTTGGCCTCCCCTTAGCTGTTCCCTCAACAAGACCTCAGTCAATGCCGGACTGTCCAGCAGCCAGAGGAGGCACACACATAGAGCACCGTGAAACAGGGCAGCCAAGGATGTGATTTTGAAAAAAAAATATTGTTATTTCATGTCTTTAAAAGTCACCAAGGTAGTAATTATGGGGAAGACTCACATTTTGTTAGATTCTTTTATATTTACTCTACGATTAGGAATTGCTTTTACTTTTAATTCATAAAGGGTTGTGGTAGGCAGACAAATGGCCCCCCAGAGATGTCCCTCTCCTAATGTGGAAGCTTTGACTAAGTTATGTGATATGGTAAAGCAAAATTAAGGTTGCAAATAAATTAGGGTTGTAAATAAATTAGGGTTGTTAATCAGCTGATTTTAAAATTGGGAGATTCCCCTGGATTATCCAGGTGGGCCCCGTGCAATGATAAAGGCTGTTAAAAGCAGAATTAGCTACAGAAGACAAGGCCAGAGGGATGTGGTTTGGAAAGGGCTCCGCCAGCTGTTTTTGCCTTTAAAGATGGAGGAGGGGGCCATGAGCCAAGGAATGTGAGCAGCTTCCAGAAGCTGGAAGAGGCGAGGAAATGGATTCTCCCCTAGAGCCTCCAGAAAGGAACAGTCTTGCTGACGCTTTGATGTGAGGCAGAGAGACCTCTGTTTGACTTCAAATCTACAGAACTGCGGGATAATAAATCTATTATTGTTTTACATCGCTAAATTTGTGGTAATTTGTTACAGAGGGGTTGGAAGCTAATACAGGCCCTCCCTAGATCAGGAGATCTGTGGCTTGCAGCCATATTATCAACACTGGCAGAAATGTTAATTCCCAAGCATCTGCCAGGCGAAAGGCGACACGTTGGGACCAGGTCCTCGCCCTACGGGAACCAGGGAGGCAATGGCATAAGCTAGGTGCTGAGCGAGGGTCTGGAGAGGAAGTTTCTGAAGTTCACTTCCTAGTTGGGTAAACTTGGAAAAAGGTATTTAATGTCTCTGAACTCCATCTCCTCTTGTTATTATGGATCTCATAGTATTATGTTAGGGTTGATGAGAAAGACGAATGTGTTAGTATTTGTAAAGCACATATAATAGTGCCTGGTGTGAGAGAAAGGCCGTCCATGTAAGTGTTAGCTATTAACCTCATGACTGCTATTGTCATCACTGGACTTTGGGGGAACTTAAAGGGTGGTTTTAAAAAGTGGGCTTCAAGGGGTGCATGGGTGGCTCAGTCGGTTAAGCGTCTGACTTCGGCTCAGGTCATGATCTGCCGGTTCGTGAGTTCGAGCCCCGTATCGGTCTCTGTGCCGACAGCTCAGAGCCTGGAGCCTGCTTCGGATTCTGTGTCTCCCTCCCTCTCTGCTCCTGCCCTGCTCACACTCTGTCTCTGTCTCTCAAAAAGTAAATAAACATTAAAATAAATAAATTTATTTTTAAAAAGTGACTTCAAGAAAGGAAAGTTAGATAATAAAAATAATGACTATTTCCCAGCCACTTTCTATGGATAAGCATTGTGCTAAGCACCTATCTTTATACACTATGAGCAAGTCCCAGCACTGATCCCTCTGTACAGGTGCAGAAACTGAGGCTTAGCAACCCAACCTACCCAACAATTAAGAGACCAAGCAGGGATGGAAAACCATACTTTTGGGTTTTTTTTAGCCAGCACACTTACACAATTAATCACAGGCAGGCATGAGCACATGTTGGAGGAAAGTCAAGAAGGGCAGGCAGGTTAGTGGAAGCAGAAGGTTAGTATGATGGAATAACTGGGGGTCAGGCTGGGAAGTCAGCAGGTGCCAGCCTTGAACAGCAGGCTTTTATTCTTTAGGGAAGAGAAAGCCACGGCAGGTAAACAAATGGCGTTGTGGGAAAATGAGTCTGGTAAATGGGTGGCGCATGGAATCAAGACAAGGGGATCCCAGATGTAGACAAAGCAGCTAGGACATTGTTCCACATGCTGAAGTACCGAGGGTCTCCCTGGGGCGGTGCTCCCTGGGTGTCAGGAATAGGTGGGTGAGGGAGATCATACAAAGGAAGCATCAGCATGGCCTGGCTACGACTGGCTGGTCGTAGGGAGAAAAAGAGATGGAAGGGGAGGATATCAAAGGTTTCAAGCCAAAGGGATGAAGTGGAAGCTGAGGCAGGTGGGATTTGGAAGCCTGTGCTTGAATCTGATCATGATTACTCTGATCGTTGGTGCGCGCGTGTGTGTGTGTGTGTGTGCGCGCGTGTGGTGTGGTCACTTCATCTCTCTGAGCTGTAAAATGGGGATCGGGGAGTCTGGGTGGCTCAGTCAGCTGAGCATCCGACTCTTGGTATCGACTCAGGTCATGATCCCAGGGTCATGGGATTGAGCTCTCGGTTTAGCTCTGTGCTGAGCACGGAGCCTGCTTGGGATTCTCGTTCTCTCTCCCTCTGACTCTCTCCCCTGCTCTCTCTCTCTCTCTCTCTCTCTCAAGTTAAAGAAAAGTGGGAATAACTATGCCTGCCCTCCCATCTTACAGGAATATCCGAGGAGGTTCACATGAGACATCGTGTGAAGGTGCTTTGACAAATGAGAAGGTTGTACAAATACAATGCAGTGATTAATATTAGCTGCCTTGGCAAGACAACCAGACCAACGAGCCATACCAGGATAGAGCCTCAGCTCATTTATACTCATCTGGACAACAGGCTCATGTTCAAGTTTTGGAAGACCAGTGTGTCCACGTGCAATTGAGAATCTTCCTTCAGAAACCACACCGAGCACCAACCACTAGCTCCCGTCGTGGCTGGGGCCCCCTCAGGCTTGGCCACCAACCTCCTGAATGAGGCTGGCTGTGTCTTTCCTAGCAACAGAGAAGCTGCTTCTTTTCTTTCCAAGAAAACAGACCCATGAAAAAGCTCAGCGGCCCCAAAGGGAACCCTGGGCATTGCACAAAGGACGAGGCTGTATTCTCCCGCTGAAAACATCATTAAAACACCTCTGCTTCCTTTATCTGAGGCATGGAAGAAAAATGAGTCAAAAGACAACAGAAAGAAAAAGCCCTTGCTTCTCATTTTGTCAATGCTTTTTTTTTTTTTTTTTTTTTTGCTGCCTTATAGCAAAGGGTCACTGCCAAATTGTGTCCGTTGCAAGATGATGCCCGAGTGGGCTGAGAAGGACCTGGCAGGTGGCTGTGACTGTCCTCCGTGCCCGGAACGGTGCGGGAAAGCCAGGCACGGACGTCAGAGGAGGCAGCAACAGGCATATTGCCGCTGACACATCATGGTGCAGGCTGAAGCCCACCTTCTAGGTGGTTCCCAGCCCACCTTCTAGGACAGGTTTCCCACCCTGGCACTAACAACTGGCCACCCTGCCCAAGTATGCCATCAGGGGATGGAGAGAATGGCTTCTCTACCTCTCCTTTCCCTGCCCTGCCTTCCTGCACAATGTCCCTGTCCCCTGCCGCCCTGCCTTGTTCTTTTCAGAGCACGCTGTCTGAACACTGGCATATTCCCCCAATCCATTCTCCACAGAGCTGTTCAGGTCAGGATTAAGCAGAAAGGAAGAACAATAGCAAAACCAGGAAAAGCAAGTAACAGGGAAGAGGCAGTGGAGAGGAGTCTCCCACCCTCCCTCCAAATCCCACCTCTGTGATGGGAGAAGGAAAGTCACCCTGGAGTTTCCATCTCCCTGCAGGGCAGACGCAGGGCGCTAGCCCTAGATCGCCCCGCCAGGCAGGATCTCCACCGAGCAAACCAACAGGATGCCCAGTTTCCCCCTGTCAGACCACTGTTGGCAGCAGATGGAATGCTGTGAGGGTTAATAACACAGATGGTGGCCAGTGAGTGTGGGATTTAAGGAAAACAACCCCACAAAGGGTTTTATGGTGATTTAATTAAAACATTCAGTCACAGAGTCAATACCAGAAGCAACCAGAAAGGAGGAGGCGTGGGCATAGGAGAGAAGAAATGCTTGGGAGGAGATTGGACGGTGCGGGAGTTGATGAGGCAGAGAGCCCAGGGGAGAGGCTGTCCCCGGGACAGGAGGCACGTGTCCTGAACGACAGCACTTGTACCCCTTCCACGAAGCTCCGGGCACCAGGGGAGCTCTGAGGGACTGCACGACCTCTTGGTCACGGTCCATCGGGACCTGCCTGACCTTGCAGACCGGGGATGGCCCGTGGGCAGAGCAGGAACAGTGGTGTTCAAGGCGGAGTCAGAGGGCTCGTGCCACAGTCAGTCAGGGAGTTGAGAAACTTGCAGGGGTTGTTACACGGTGGGAAACCCATTCTGATCGGCTAACAGGAAATGGGTCAGAAAGTTAAAGAATATGTTTCAGCACATTTTGACTTTCAGCAGAGTACCGTGAAGCCTCTCGCTTCCTACAGGTTCTCGTTTTAATGAACCCAGTAGATCAAGATGTTTCCTTGAGGGGCTCTCAGCATGAGCTGGTGGACCTCTGAGAACTGCCTGCTCATTTACTAAGACCTGTCGATTCTAATGCCTTTATGCTCCCCCATCGCCCACTGTTTTCCTTTCCGTGGTTCAGACTCTCATCTTTTCTTCTCCTGCATTATTGAAACAGCCCCCTTAAATGGTTCCCACCTGTGGTCTCATTGCCTTTGCCTCCCAACGCCCCCTCCTCCCACCTTCCAGACCAATGCCAAGAAATCATGTAGCTGATCGGCTCACAAGGCTGCTTCGCGTCCTCCTGTTGCCCACCGTCGCCTTGATCGTTAAGACCCACCTGAGATGGTTGCTAGAATATAAACTCCCAGGTCCCTCCCTTTGAGACTCTAATGTACAGCTCGACGGTGGGGCTCCAGAACTCTATTATAAATAAACATCTTAGCTGATCTTGTGATCAGGACCATGGGGGAAACACCGTGATGGCGTATCTCTGAGCTCTCACTTGGGAGAGAGGTCTGTGTTGGGCTGCTGTGCGAACCTCCGTTCTTGTCTCTGTGCCCTGACAGCTGAGCTGCATCTCTGGGCATCGGTTGCTGGAGCCCAGCCAGTCCAGGCTCTGGAACTGGGATCCAAAACCGGAGGCCTGTTCAGAATACCAACCACCAGGCAGTTCAAGTTATCTACAAACGGATCACCCAACTCTGGGCCAGTAGAAGGCCGCACCAGGGGTAGACCAGCTGTGGAGAGAGAGAGGGTTTTTTTTTCCCCCTTCTCCTTTCTTTCTTACAAAAATGAAAGAATAACAGACTGCAGGTAGAAGAGGAAAAACAATTAAAAAAATACCTATTACACAAATAACTTGTGTTCACTGCCTCCTGTTGTTCTGAGACCAATGGCTTAGTAAGTAAACCAAGGCAGGGCCGACACGGTAACAGCACTAAAACTAGCTTTGCCGTGATTCTCTGAATTGCATGCACCTGAATTTTCAGAGCTCCAGATGGCAGAATCGTGAGGTTGGCAAAATTTGCTCTGACATCCTCAAACCTCTCCCTCTGGCTTCTCCTCTTGTCCCGCGTTGCCTCCCTCAGATGCTTGATGCCTTCATTTGGGATCTAGATACTTGGAGCCCTCCACCACAGATCCCTTCTCGGTAGGGAACTGCCCGCCCAACTCACTCCTATGTCCACCCCTATTCCCATCCTACCCCCTCCCCTCATTTCATGCTTTGATCACTCGCTCTCAAGATGGGAACCGAGCTGATGAGCCGATCCTTACTCAGGTTTCAATGTCTGATAGTAACTCCCTTTTGGAAGTATGTTTTCCTGGGGGTATGTCTGGGAGACAAAATCTTACTCGAGGTTTAATTTATGGGTAAACTTTTAGGGGAGTATTAGAATTAAGAACAGATGGCTGTAATATCCCACCAATGGCTTTAACCATTGTGCTCTAGTCCCTGTCAGTGGGCTTGCGCAGAATAGGTACTTGATAGGCTGGCACAATGCCTTGGGCCACAGAGAGCTGGGTCTCTGACATCTAGATCCCACTGGATTTTCTTGGCCAACTAAGTGTTAATGAAAAAGTTCATATGGCCATGTGTATGTTAGTGGCAGAGGCATGAGCTTCAAAGACCCAGTTCTTCCCACCCTCATTCCGGTATTCTTGTCACTTAACTGCCACACGTCAGTATGCCACACACCGTATTTATTTATTTCTTTACTTCTTTGTGACAGATTTTAAGACCACTTGTTTCTTGGCCTGAGTCTGTGCATTGAAACGTAGACGTGTAAGGTCATGAGAATCAGCATGGACATCGACATGTCTGTTTCTTCTGAACATCACTGGATGCCTCATCCATGGTGACTTTTACTCTGGGTCTTAGTCTGTTTTGGTTGCTCTAACGGAATATGACAGTCTAAGTGGCCTAAACACAACAGAAGTTAGTTTCTCACAGTTCTGGAGGCTGGTGCTGACAGACTCTGTGTTTGAAGACCCATTTCCTGGTTCGTGGAGAGTTGTCTTCTTACTGTAACCGTACCTGGTGGAAGAGATACAAGAACTCTCTGGGGTCTTTTACGAAGGTGCTATTCCCATTCATGAGGGCTAGACCCTTAGGACCTAATCCCCTCTCCCAAAGCCCCTTAACCTACCTCTTAATACCCTCACATTGGGTATTAGGTTTCAACATATGAATTTGGAAGCGACGTGAATATTCAATCTATGTTATTCTATATTCGTTTTTATGATTTTGTCCAACTGTTACCACTGAATTTCATTTAAAGCTTGTGCTTTCCTCCCCATGCCAGTGTGCCCTTCAGTTTTCTCTGAGAAAGAGTGTTTTACTTCAGGATGGAACTTCCTTCAACCAGGAAGTGCCCGTCTAGCTCTGTTTCCTCTCCAGGTCTGAGACATTTGGCTCCATCCAGAGTGTCCTCCTTGACCACCAACCAGGGCTTGACCTTCCAATTCCTGACGTTTCCTCCAAGGACCCTTCCCTTAGCTATAAGTGTCAGGAACCCATACGCCAGCTACAGAGTCATGTCACATTGAGGTATATCAACAGCCACCCAGATTCTCTTTCCCAAGGGGATGTTTAGGACTCCCATGGAGAGCAGAGAGCATGTGGGACTGCTAGGGACAGGGTTGGTGTTACGTGGAGTGCTCTTGGCTTTGATCTATCCCCACCCCCCTGCTTTGTGGGTTCTTAGAATAACTTTGACCTCTGGCTTTCTGACACTTCAAAGAGCTGCGTATTTCCTATTCTGAGTATTTCTAGGTTTGTTATATCCATTAAGTATTTTCTGTTCAATCCCCTCGCTTCCCTTTATCCCCTGATTAAAAAAAAAATCTTAAAGCTTATTTTTCTAAGCTGAATGTCATGGGGCTATTTTCCACTTTGTTTAGTCTATTTGTATCATTATTCTACTGTTCTCTTGCTTGTACAAGCTCCCAATTGAGCATGAACATAGAATTTCCAACCACTTCCAGATCATTAATAAAGCTGTGAAGGAAGACAGGTTCTTACCCCAAACCCTGTGGCACCAATTAGACACTTACCCCAAATGGGCTCCTTGGCAATTTATCATTACCCTATTGCCTTTCAGCCAGTGCTTAATCGATGAGGCTGGGTTCTTCTCCAAGCCAATTTTAAACGAAGTTTCTGAGGAAACTTTCTTGAGACCAGTTGCCTTTCTGGATCTGTCTACTGTCTTCCAGCTGCTCAGTTTGGAACACAAAAACCTGCCAGACCACTGATTTGGCCCTAAGAATTGTTCAGGGTGGTAACATTCATGTCTTTCTGCTTCCAACAACCCAGTCTGCCTTGAGGAAAGGAGGCAGAAAGAGAACTAAATCACTGGGGACTATTCCCTTCTGTATTACCAGAGACCGAATTGTTGCCGAGATGGGATTGGCGGTGGGGCGGGGGGGAGCATGTTTTCCATTCTGGTGAGACCTTGATCATCCAGACCTGCTCCCCGGACCTACCCAGGTGCAGAATCTAGATAAGGATCTAGCAAAGAAGGCAAATGACAAGGGTGGGTGCTCGCCCACCCATGCTTCATGGATCTGAGGATCGAATCCCAGTTATTGAGCATGGCTTATGTTCTGAGAATTGTGCCAGAGATACCCGTACAAAGCTAAGGAAGCTATAGCCTACGTCCTCAGATGGCTCCAAGTCTGGAGGTGGTAGAGTTGCAGAATTCAACAACCAGATTATCTGTCTCTCACCTCTTGCCTGAAAACTGCCGGTCCCTACTAGGGCTGGAGGTATCAGAGGCCCCTGACAAATATAAGTATATCTGAAATTGTATTACCTGACACAGCAAAGCTTTAACATTTAGCAATCATGACTCTTCTCAGGTGGGTTAGGCTACCAGAAAATGAGAAGTGAATGGGTACTCTTCTTGGGCGATTTATTTATTTATTTATTTGGGAGAGAGCATGAGGGAGCAGGAGAGGTGGGTGGAGGGGGAGGGGGAGGGAGAGAGAGTGAGAGAGAGAGAGAGAGAGAGAGAGAGAGAGAGAGAATCTTAAGCAGGCTCCACGCTCAACATACAGCCTGACGTGGGGCTCGATCCCACAACCCTGGGATCATGACCTGAGCTGAAATCAAGAGTCAGAAGCACAACCGACTGAGCCACCCAGGCGCCCCTTGGGTGATTTATTTAAATGAGAAACTATAATGGAGGAAAGCCTGGGGATCTGGGTCAGCTCCAGCACTAGGCATCTGTGAAGGACACCAAAACTAGGTGGAAAGTTCTCGGAGGGGGGGTGGTTCTTCCAGGCCACTGCCTCAAAAGATGGGGCTGGAGTCCTGCACCAGAATCACACAAGTGATTAGGCTGCGGATCCCTGCATCCCGTCTTAGACGCTAACGTTTCTGAGCGTGAATCTGCATTTTGAACCCGCACACCAGGGTGGTTCTAAGTCAGGAATTTTAAACCTGGGGTTCACAGACATGCAGGCAAAGTTCTCAACCTTTAGCACACAAAAAAAATCAGCTGGAGAATGGGATCAAAGGCAGACACTGGAATCGAAGCCTTACAGATTCTTCCTCAGCAGGTCTGTGATGAGGGGGACTGCAGGGAGACTGCCTAAAGTTTTCATCAGCAACCCAGGTCTCTAACGCAGGTGGCTCGGGGACCTCACAATGAGAAACCCTGCCTACCCGTCTCAGGGGTCCTATGCTCTGCGGTCCCTGTCCCTCCGCTGCATTCCCTGATAATTTATATGCGACCTCCCGCATATGGGTCTCTGTGCCACTGTGTCCGGAACGTCTTCTGCTTTGTTCAATCCCCAGAAGGGTTTAAGTCCAGAAAAAAAAGTAAAGATACCCTGAGGTAGATGCAGGCCCCTCTTACCAGTTCCGATACTTCCTTCACCTCTGTGCAAGCAACGCGGAGGAAAAACAATGTATCAGCCAGCATCAGCCAGCGGCTGCAGAAACTTCTCCCTCAGGTAAGCTGTTTGCTACTCAAATGTTGCAGAAGCCCTGTCCCAGCAGAAGCTGGAGGGCCGGAGCTCACTGAAAAGCATTGAAACTGCAGGCTCTGACCCCTTTCTCTCACTGCCCAGGCTTCAGGCATTATTTTAGGGAAGCTAATTTTAAAATTAAATCATTATGATTAATATAATATAATATAATATAATATAATATATTTGTTTTTATCACCCTCCTATGACTTATAGTGAAACCGAGCATCCTGTCTTTTCATTCATCCATGGTGTTCACCTGTGTCTGCCCTAGCTCCAATTCAATCCTCAATCCTAAGCTTTGTTGTATTAGTTTATTTTATTTCCTCTTCCGTCTTCAACTTATGTGTTCCAACAGAAAAGAAAAAAAGGATGTGCAGATGTTGCTTTTATCTAGCAGTCAGGTTGGTGGAAAAAAACACAAAACATCTCAAGGCCAGAATTTTTGGACCAAGTGCCAAGTTACCAACCTACACGGTCCAAGGACACTGCACAATGTAGTGGGAACACTTGGGCTTTGGAGGCTGCAAGACCTCAGCAGCTGGCTCCCGTGTGACTCTGGGAAGGACGCGTACCCTCTCTGAGCCCCAGTTTCCCTGTCTGCATGGAGGCATGCATTCTGGATCCACTTGTGGCCCTGGGAAAGGTGCCGGGTGGCGGTGGGGGGGGGGGGGGGGGGGCTGACGTTTTCTCCTCCAAGCCAGTAGGATGCAGTGTGTCTTTCTCCCTCCCGGTGAATGTCCCCCACCTCTTCCACCACCCCCCCCCCTTTATGGAGCCATGTGGAGGTAACTGACGATTTTGTACAGAAATGGAGGAGGGATTTACACCGTGCACCTCCACCATGAGCCCTGTAAGCCTCCATGCAGGTCTTCTCTCCCAAATCTGTCCACTTCCCTGCTAATCAACAGCCCCTCTTCCTCTCTGCTTCACCCAGTGCCCAGACTCACTGGCTGGGCCTTCTCAGTCTCCCTACTTCCCACACGCCGGCGTGCACCCCCCATCCTCCCTCCGGAGGCCTCTGAAACTGCTTTCTGTCTGTTCACTTTCTCGTTGCTCAGCCCCTGTGCCTCCAGACTTGTAAACCTACAGCCATCGGATGCTCAGAACACAAGGACCTGCAGAGAGAGGTCCCCCCCATTAGCCCCTCATCTTCGCAAACCAAACAGTTCAGCAGTTAGACGCCCTTTCACATTAAGTGCACCTTTCCTCCCCCTTTGCAGAGCTTTTGAATGAATTCAGGCTTTTTCATGTCATACGTGAATAGTGACAGACTGAAGAGGTCCCCGTGGAAAGGGCTACTGCCACAGGCTCCAGCCACCCCAGCGGCTGAGGGAGCAGGAGGGTCACCAAATCCCTAACTCAGCCAAGGCACACCCCCTGCACCCGGGCCAGGGAGCTCAGCCTCTGAAGACAGAGTGTAAGAAGAGCCTGAACATTTCTCACCTGTCCAAGGGGGAAATAAGGCCCACTGCTAGGGCGGTCCTAATGACTAAATGAAATGCCATCTGTAAACCACGTACCTGAGTATCTGGCATCGGGAGCTGTTGAAGGAAGGAGGCTCGATTCGACCAAAACTTAGTTTTCACATTGATTCACTTTCCTGGCAAGAACCCTTTCTTTTCGCTGGGATTCTTTTGCTTCCTTTCATTTCTGTTTCATTTTTTTGAATACTCATGAAGTCCCTAATTTTTTTTAATGTTTATCTATTTTTGAGAGAGACAGAGAGAGAGAGAGAGAGCGAGCAGGGGAGGGGCAGAGAGAGAGGGAGACACAGAATCCGAATTGGGGTCTGGGCTCTGCACGGAGCCCAAGGCAAGGCATGAACTCACAGACCTCGAAGTCATGACCTGAGCCAAAGTCAGATGTAACCGACTGACCCACCCACGCCTCCCACTCATGAAGTCTCAAAACTTACTCTTTTGAAGCCATACTGGCTGAAGTTAATTATCTTTACCGTTTGCAAAGAGTTGCAGTTCTCTGGGCTTTGATTGTGGTCGACCCAGCCCTATGATTTGTATATTTTAACGCCCCTCCACCCCCCACCTCCACACCCCCTCCCTCCCTGTCCTGGCCCCTTGCCCTCACTGTCAGCATCCCACCTTCTCCCTTAGAGCCTCACATTCTATTTGTTGCCACCCACTCCTGGGTTATACCAGTAGTTCCCTCGAATCCAGGGAGCCTATAACTCCTGGCATATCACAGTATGTCCATTTCAATCACTTATCTATGGATAATCTACTTCGAAGATTAGCATGGAGCCAATTTTGACATCAGGTATGATGTCAAGATAATTTTGACATCAGGTATGATTGGTCTTATTATTTTCTTCCTCACTCTGCTTCAGCCACACCAGCCTCCTTGTTGGAACACTCTCCCCAGATACCCATTTGGCCCACATGCTCCCCTCTTTCAAGTCTTTACTCAACTGTGATCTTCTCCATGAGGCCTTCCCCACTCTTCCCCAGTGCCACCCGACCTCTCCCTTACTTTTTTGACTTCTAATGTGTGTGTGTGTGTGTGTGTGTGAGAGAGAGAGAGAGAGAGAGAGAGAGAGAGAGGTATGTAGTTTATAGTGGTCTGTCCCCACTAGAATGTAAGCTCCAGGAGTGCAAGGATTTGTTCTTTTTTTTTCCTCACTTTTTGTATCACCTATATTAATACATATGCCTTTCTATATATTCTATATCTAGAATATACCCTGGCACATATCTAGAATATACCTTAGTACCTAACTACTTGGGTACAGTTGGTGAATGAATGAATGAATTAGTGAATGAATGAATCACTTATTTCAGATCACATATGGGCCCAGAGAGGTGAAATGAGTTATCCAAGGCCACACAGCTACCTGGAGGTAGAATTAGGAAGTCACTTCAGGTCTATCACAAAGTTCAATGTCTTTCCTCTGCCTCCAGCTGACTCCTTTATCAACCACAGTCTATGGTGCTCTGCTTTTGGGGCGCCACTTCAGGTCTGGCCCTCCACAAGGATTAAAGGGTATAATGCCTTTAATGTCTTAATTGTCCGTTCTCTATAAAAGCTGCTTCTTTCATGGTGTTTCAGCTGTACTGCTCTTCCTTCGGCTCTTCAATCTATCTCAGGACCTTTGCACATACAGTTCTGTAGATTGCTATTTGCCCAGCTTCTCCTTTGGCTCCTTCTTCATCCTCAAAATTCAGCTTAAATGTGCTTTCTTGAGAATTTATCCTTTACATGGAATAAGTTTCATTTTTTTCTCTTCATATTTTTCTTGATAATATTTGTCATCATTTATTTGTGGTTATTTGGTAAGTCATTCTCCTCCTGTAGGGCAAGGGCCATTTCTACTTTGTTCACCTTTGTACAACCAGTGCTAACACAGTGTCTGTAATGAATGAATCAATGAATATATTATCAAATAAAAAGGTTGTAGGGATCATTATGCATTATTTCATATTATTCATTATAGTCCCCTTTTGAACACATAATATCTGAAGAAGCAACTACCAGTGGGTAAAAGGTCCTACAAGCTAACTACAGGTTGTCTGAGTAGACTTCACAACAGAGTCTATGGTTGTTTATGTTTGCTTGAGTCTGTTTCTAACTTGCCAAGTAGATCCCAGGCAAGTGACTTGATATGTCTTCATTAAGGTTGAAATCCAGACCTAGAAAATATACATCCTATTGTATGTGTATATATGTAATATTGTAGATGCCTACTTATAAATTAAGTTATATTGAGCTGTGATAACACATTCTAGCCTTTTGGAGGTATCTTGTTAGACTATCCCTAATGTCTGTCTTGTTAGACTATCCGTAATTGGGAAACTATTTTAGGTCACTGAATACATACTCATGGAGAACTTATCCAGTGCCTACCCCCAAGAAGAATATAGGAGCACTCCAAGATAATAGCCCTGTTCTCGAGAAGCAGACTATTTAGTATGATGAACACACTTTATACACAGGTGCCACAAATGGGATTATCCTCCATAAAGGGTGCATTTAGCAGGACCGGCAGTAAGTGCAATGGAATTCGGAGGGAGGAAAATGAATGTGCGCTGGGTCTTAAGGGAAGGGTTATGAATGAGATGGCATTTAGCTGGACTTTGAGGGGTGGGGGAGAATAAATCATAATACTTACTGAGTTCCTACTGTGCATAAGATATCGGACTAAGTCCTACGGCAGATACAAAGGATTATAAGATGGGGTCTCTGCCCTTGGCAAGTTTGTGATCTTGTTGTCGAGCCCAGATGTAAATTAGTGAGAAGTTAAGTAACATTATGAGAGACAAATAGCAGCTTAAGACAACAACAGCACAGAAGATGTCGGAAGGCGTTGTGTGATTAATTACTCAAGGAATGATGTAGATGCTAAAATGTAAACATTGCTCAAGGAATGAGGTAGACACTAAAAGCTCTAGGAGCTCAGAAAAGGTGGGCTAGGAAGACTTCTCAAAAGATATGGGACTTATATATGTGTTGCAAGGATGTGTGTGACTGGCCAAGATGATGGGAGATGAGGAAAGACATTTTCAGGAAGGGGGTGTAGAGAGTGACATCGGCAAAAGTGTAGAGGCAGTGAAGGAAAAACACATGTCAGAGGAAAACGGAATTGACCAGATTGCCTAGAGCAGGTGAAAAACAGAGTAATCAGAAGTAAAAGGGGGGAGAAAGATTAAGACCAGATTCTAAAGGCAGTGAAAACTATAATATCGTGTTTACGTATCACCTTCCATGCAATTAAGGGACAGTAAAGATTTTGCACAAGGGCATGGTGTTTCTGAGTGATTTGTCTGGCAGCATAAAGAATGGCTTTGAAAAGAGCAGCTATTGGGGCACCTGGGTGACTCAGTTGGTTAAGCGTCCAACTTCGGCTCAGGTCATGATCTCACGGTCCGTGAGTTCGAGCCCCACATCGGGCTCTGTGCTGACAGCTCAGAGCCTGGAGCCTGCTTCGGATTCTGTGTCTCCCTCTCTCTCTGACCCTCTGCCATTCATGCTCTGTCTCTCTCTGTCTCAAACAAAATAAATAAACATAAAAAAAAAAAGATCAGCTATTTAGGAGGCTGTCACAGAGGTCTAAGCATGAGGCCAGAACAACCTAGCAAGGTCAGGCGTGGCCATTCACTGTGGAGAGTAGGTAGACATAAGAGAGAGAAACTAGGAGAGAAAAATCAACAAGTTTTCATGGCTGGGTAAATATGGGGTTGAAGAGAGAGTTGGGTCAAATGTGGATCTTGAATGTTTCATGCCTGGATTTCAGGAGGATTCAGTAACACCCACTCACCTACATACATGCACATTCATTCATTTATTGAGTGTGTGCTATTTGTCAGATGTCAGGCTTAGATGTGGAAAATACCATGATGATTAAGACAGGACCCTGACTTCAAATTTCTTGTGGCGTACAGAAAGTCAGTAGCCCATAAACAATTTCAGGGTGCCCAATATCTTCCAGAGATTCTGACAGGCAATGTCGTATAGAGAAGTGTAGGAACCAGAAAGGAGGAACTTTAGATTTCAATCATATGGAGCAGGATGTAGAATTTCATTTTAGATGCATAGAACTCCAGGTAAGAGAAGGAAAACGTCCAGAAGCAGAGGCAAATGTAGGTTTAAAGCTCAGTGGAAAATCCACAGAGAGGGGAAATGTAGACCTGAGAGGGCTTTATTTAAAGTGGCTGTCTCCGAAAGAAAAAGTATCGAGAGAGAAGAGATGGAAGCCAGAGTCTGAACCTTAGGCTACAGTTACATTTAGAATTGACAAATTAGATATCAGACTACAATAGGATACATAGCAGCAGAATGGAGCAGTGCACGTCACTCCAAGTAGAGAGGCTTTAACTCTTCAACAGTGGGGGCTGCTCTGCGGAGGTCAAGATGGGGGGATTAAAGGAAGGTTATGGAAGGGGTTTAGTTAGGCAAGGAACCCTCTGGTTCTAAACTCTCTGACCAAAGACCAGATGACTACACCATGGATATCACAGAAAAACTCCGAGACCTGGTGGGAAATTGGGTTAGATTAATGCTTTTCAACTATGGTTTTTCAAAAGTGTTGTTCTGAGTGGTAGCAAATCATACAAGCTTATAAATGATCTGCTTTTTTATAATATCTTTTTTTTTACATTTATTTATTTTTGAGAGGCAGAGCACAAGTAGGGGAGGGACAGAGAGAGAATGAGACACAGAATCCAAAGCAGGCTCCAGGGTCTGAGCTGTCAGTGCAGAGCCCTACGCGGGGCTTGAACTCACAAACCGTGAGATCATGACCTGAGTTGAAGTCGGGTGCTTAACCGACTGAGCCACCCAGGCGCCCCAAGCTTTTTGATAATAATAATTCAAAGCACGTTAATTTATCCAAATAATAATTTTTGTATTCACTGACTTGCATTTGGCTATGGTTCCTTGAGTGGGAGAGGATGGTAACTTACCTGGAGATTGGGTACAACTCCCTGCCCATGGTATGCCCATCAACATCAGTGGTTCATACAAATATCAATTGTACTGGTGTGTATGGCTGAAAAATGCCGAGTGGGTTAAACAAACTACAGGTTCTTTTGTAACTCAATATTTCTATCACACAGTGATTTAACAATTCAAGGTCATGGGGTTGCAAGCTTCTGAAAGATGGGAAACATGTTTTGGATGCCTGCATCTGAATCCCTTACAAGATCTGATATGCTGGTAAGCACTTGATCATTTCGTACACGAATGAACTGATGGAGGCCTGCAGGAGTGCAGTACCGTTTCAGTGGGACGGAAAGAAATTTTTAGTATTTGGTCAGAAAGGTGATTAAGAGATTGGAAAGTAGAAGTAAAATAAAGGGGGTGGCTCTTGGGATAGCTTCCTATCTGATTGGTGATTGCATGATGCTGAGCATTGATAAGAATGACTTAGGTTGGGTGTAAGAGAGCCCTTCGTGGCAATAAAGGCTGATAGATACTAAGCTAAGAGTGTCAAAAATAGTATAAATTGTAGATCTCTTGAAGTGCTTGGACAATGAAGGTAATCTGTACCTGAGGTTTTAACCCTCTTCCTTTCCCCTCAATGATGTAGCAATCAGGGCCTCCATCTCAAATTTCTTTCCTTGGAACATGTATTGGAGCGAATTTTCTATTTATGACAGTCTTTATACTAACCACCTCTGGACCACTCTCACGGACCTAACTCAGTCTATTATGTCTCCTAGGAAATGAAAATGACTTAGTGCACCTGCATTGGACGCTAAGCTGTGACTGTCAGAGACTAAGGTGCCAACTAGCAATGAGCAGTGAGTGCAAGTGAAAGGAGATGGGGTGTGTGTGTGTGTGTGTTCTATGTGATCGGTTCAGTGCTTCTTCCATTCAGAGGGTTAATGTGCTTGCTCTCTCTTCCTCATAGGAGGACCCAGCGTCGTTGCTTGTTGCGAACTGTAAGTTTTCTTTTTCATTCACATTTGCCGGGACTATGAATCATGGACATCAGTCCATTATACTTCACTTTCCCCAGCTGTTTCCTGCCCTGTTCTCTGTTTACCTTTGTCCACTGATGCAAAACCCTGCACTGTGGTCCAGCATTTACTACAGGTGCTTCTGGGGCCTTTAACAATAGTTGACTTCACTTGAGAGGTGGCACTCTGCTGAGAAAGGGTCAGAGAAACTTGAACACAAATTTTTTCCCTCCCCAACTTGACTTCAATCAGGACACTCTCTCATCTGTCAGCCCTCTGCTCCTTCTTTTCCATCCCGTTGCCTCTCCCAAATTCATATTCAAAGAGGCTTTGAGCATAACACAGATACTATCACACCTAATTATAATTGCACATGGATTTTGTTATATGACATAGATTTTCTTCTAGCCTAAATATTTCAAATTGACCTATGAGAGGTAAAAGGAGTTAGCATGTGATTATTTTCCCCAGCCTCCCCTCTTCTCTCTTAGGTTTATGTTGAGGGGAACACTTTTTTTCCTTCCCTCTCTGTGTCTATTTTTATTCCCTGTACCCTGAACCCTTATTTAAACCTAAAATATTGGTGAATTCCACTCCATGCTCAGTCTTCATTAGCAGAAACTGTGGCTCAGTTCAGCGCAGGTAGGTATGAATTCATAGGATTCCTTAGAGGCCGAGAGATGCAGAGGCTGAGGCGGGACAGGGGGAATGACATTAAACACTGATTTGAATGCTTTGTGCACTCAAAGCATAGTTGTGCTGAGTGAGAGAAAGAGAGTATCTTGAGAGACATGATCCAGGAGAACCCCCCAGGTCAGCAGGACTCAGTGATGGTATGCATATGGCATGGATTCCAAGGAAGGTAGGGAGAAATGGTGGAAAGCATGTAAACTTGCACTTAGGTTGTCTGTGTTCAACCTCCAGCTGCGGATCTTACCAGCTGCTTGGTCTTGCTCATGACCCTTACTGATCTGAGCAGTTTCTTTTAAATTGGGGACAGAAACAGTTCCTATCTTACAAAGTTTGAGGAAGAAACTAGAGAGTGCTTACAAAAGCAATCACCACACTGCCTGGGATACAGAAAGTAATCAATAAGGAGTAGCTATCATTATGTTTTGTCCCTTTCACTATTGTCCCCCTGTAATCAGCAATGTATGGCTATTATTTCTTCAACTATCTCTGTGACAAGTTCTTAGTTCATGAAAATGATGTTCAAAACCAATCATTAGCCTTAGAAAAAAGGAGTAAAGACAAGGACAATTTGTCTCTTAAATAATTCTCATAATTCTAGAGTGGTAACAATTTATTACATTTTCTGCATTATCCAAGGCTTTAATCTGCTGTTGATTTGTCTCAGTGATATCTTACTTGTGATGTATCTTCTATCTATCTATTTATCTATCTATCTATGATCTATCATCTATCTACCTACTTATCTATATCTATATCTATATCTATATCTATATCTATTATATATCTATATCATTTATATCTATATATCTCTATCTCTATCTATATCTATATCTATATCTATATATCTCTATATCTATATCATCTATATCTATATACCTATATATCTATATATCTATATCTATATCTATCTATATCTATATCTACCTATAGGTATAGATATATGTCTGTATGCGTGTATGTATGTATGCAACATACCTAACAGGATGATGACTGAAATGTTTCCTATTGTTTTGGGATTTGTATCTGGAGCACAGAGCCTGCTGGGGGTCAGGATCTCTGCAGCAGGACACTGGGAAGGTAGGGGTAGCTCCCGGGTCTGGAGCTGGAGGGCCAAGGGGTAGAAGAGGTCAAGCCTCAGCTGAATCTTCTCCATCACAGCATTGGGCTGTGGGTAAGCTCATATGGCACTCTGAAGAATTCACAAATGTGTCTAAGGACAGACAGCCCACGACTGGAAGCTCACCGCATGGAGAGCTTCAGTGGCCAATCTGTGTAAGCTAGGGGAGCAGCTATAAGCAGCAGAGAAAGGACCACAACAGAGACCAGCCACGTGAGGAGACACGTGTCCTCCTCTCTCTCCTTTCTTCCCACCCCAACATTACTGGAAGAGTCGGGATTTGTACGGTTAGGGCATAGGAGGTATCTCAGAGTCAGATCACCGTCCCACGTCCCAGGTTGTCGTGAGCCAAATTATGTCCCCCACCCAAAGATATGTTGAAATCCTAACCCCCAGTACCTCAGAATGTGATGGGACTGGGGGTTAGGAAATGAGGTCATTATGGTGGGCTCTGATAATAAGAAAAGGGGAGATTTGGACACAAACATACACAAAAGGAGGGTGATGTGAAAAGACACCGAAATGCACCATGTGATGACCACAGTGACGGTGCCCAAGCCTAGGAACACCTGGGGCCACCAGCAGCTAGAAGATCCAAGAAGTCCTCTCCTAGCATTTTCAGGCAGAGCATGCCCCTGACGATCCCTTGGGTTTGGACTTCAAGCCTCCAGAATGGTGAGACAATAAATTTCTGTAGTTCTAAGCCACCTAGCATGTGGTACTTTTTTAGAGCAGCCCTAGGAAACCAATATACAGCTCAGTGCTGTGGCGAAGGGAGGGAAGGAGACATGATTTAAGCCCACTGAAACTTGAAACTGGGCTGCGTTTTTAAGAGCCAAAAATGACCAGAAAAAGATGGAATCTGCCTCAAATCTTATTGAAGGGTGTGCTATGTGTTAGGAAAAGGAGGTTCTACAGAGCAAGATGGAAGCGGTGACTGGAAAAAATACAATTATTTTATGTATACACCCCACCGAGTTCTGACTGCTCAATAAACCAGTTATGCACAGATTCAAACATTCTCTTCCCACCAGATGCTTGGGAAGCTTGCCAGGATTACTCTCAGGCTGCATGCTTGTTGCCATGACAATGTAGGTAAGAAACAATCCTATAACTTCCCCAGCTTATAGACTAGAACCAGTGGTACTTCTAAATGCTCTAATCGCTAATGTTTTGTGATTAAATCTGTGTAATGATAAACCCTCGGGACTGAATTCTGAGGAAGCTCCAAGGGTAATAATGGAACTCCCTCAACGTAAGAGCTGTTTTCATAGACAGCTTAGAGGAACGACTCCCTTTCACATCGAGCCTTGGCCTCCGGATTAGCACCAGAAAGCTCCGTATCCAAGATAATCTCTATCGTAGTCTAATTCCCAGTGGCCTCCGTCAAGCTCTATCTGGGTAATGGGCTTTCTTCTTCATCCCCGGTACACATCCCACTAAGCTGCCCCATTAAGTTTATGCACCGTCCCAAGAGGCTGTGAGTTGCAAGCTGAGATTCTGGGGTGGATGGCCACTCAGGATTTCTTCCCTGCTCCCTCCTGGAGACTGAAGGCAGGGAGAAAAGGGTGTTGGCAGGTTGGGAAGTCAGTTGTGTTCCTCCTGCTGGACCGCAGCAGGGGCTTATTGCTATAATTAGCACTTCCTGTCTTGTAGAACAGCAAGGGCAGCTCAGCCATGGCTTCCTCATTACAAACTTTCGTTTTCTTCACCGTATGGGAGATGGAATTAATTAGTTATTTTCAAGCTTCTTTGATAAACTGGATGGTTGTTGTTGGTATGCCTGGGCATGATAGCATTGGTGATTTTGGAAATGGTGGCAGCCTTAGAAGAGGAAGCATTGAAGGAGACAGTAAGGGATTTAAGGGATTTGCTTGGGAAGACAAATAGAGACATCAGTCTGAGCTCATCAGGATGTTGTGGTCCTCCAAAAAGAAAAGAGATGATGTTCTGAGGGATCTGAGTGGAGGAAAGGGACCTCTGCCCCCTTTTAATATTTATCTCCCAGAATCCCAGATACTTTTGGTGGGAAACCAGATTCCTTCCTCTTGATATCTAATGTGCAATTGGGCCCTGGATGTTGATCTTGGAGCATTTATTTCTGCTCATTAGTTGCCTCTGCTGGGGAAAGAGGAAAGGAAAAATGGAAGCTAAGATTAAGGAGGTCTCTTTCCTTTACATAAAATGAGCTGTGGGGAGCAGGGGCATTGCTAGATGCTTATGTCTCTAGCATTCTAAGAAAATTCTGTTTCCCTTTAAAAATTGGACCCTGCTGACCACTTTCCCTTTACTGAAATCCATGTTCCTTGGCTTCTGGGATTTCACACTTGTCTGGATTTACTCTCCTCCCTTGGGCTGGTTCTTTTCCCTTTCTCTGGTTTCTCTTCCTCTGCCTGTCCCTGAGATGCTTGTCCGCAGGCTTGTTGTTCTTAGCCCTCTACCATTCTCTATATCTGAGTTATTTCACTCATTTAATTACTGATGACTTTCAAACCTATATTTCCAGTCCAGGAACTGTTTCCTGGGATCCAGGCTCAGAAATCTCACTCCTTACTAGAGAGTTATCTTTATCTGTATGCCATTCAGACATTTCAAATAGAAAACATCTGAAGTACTCTGTTCATTTCCACTCTCCAAATAGCTTCTTCTTTTCTATTGCCCTAGCGTCTACTGGTTGGCAAAACCAGAAATGCAGAAGTCTTCTTAATTCCATCTTCTGCCTCAGTGCACATCCAACCAATCGCCAAGTCCTAATAATGCCACTATCTAAATAGACCTTGGCTTTATCCACTTCTCTCCTTCTCTGCTGCCATAATCCAGATCACCACCATCTGTCCTTCAAGGATGGATGCAAGATGTGTGGATTCTCCAGGCAGGCTAGTTTTTTGGCATACCTTCAAAACAACATCGTGTAAATGTAAATTCACTGTTTATTCAGAGGGATAGCACAGGGAAGGAAGACCCATGGAAGAATTACCTTCTATTGTAAGGGCTGGGAAACTAAAGCTAGTGTACTAGTTACCAGTTTTGTAAACTTTTATTGGAACACAGCCATGCCCATTCATTTCTGTGTTGTTTCTAGCTGCTTTCACAAAAACAATGGAGTTTGGTAGTTGAAACAAACTGGCCAGCAAAGCTTACATATTTGCTATCTGGTTCCTTACAGAAAATATTTGCTGATCTCCTCTTGTTTTCAACAATTCAGCTCTGGCCCCACACTTGCATACTTCCTTGTGCAATAATTCAGAAATCATCTTCTGTAAGTCTACCATTTCTCCGGGTAGGGTTGGAAGGGGGTGGTTGAGGCAGCAAGGTATCCCCCATAACCACAGTGAGTGTTCTCCACAATTACAGCATTCTTTACGTACAATGTTTCTGGTGGGCAGGACATCTGAAAATATAATTGTGTCTACCTTGATACATTTCTATTGATGTTTTAGAAACTTACCTGAGGTGTGCATTTCCCTCCATAAATTGACACTCCAGGCACTACCAAGCAGCTCCCTTTAATTTGGTTCTGATCTTATCAGAGTGTTGCATCAACCTCTTATCTGGTCTTCCTGCCTCAAGGTCTGCTCTTCTTCAAATCAGCTTCCATCATGCGGATAGAATAATCTTTTCCAAATGCATATCTGATGATGCCACTCACCTGACAAGCCACGTTGCAGAGTTTGGACACTTTGCAGTATGTTCTGCACTCTGCAAAATTGCTTACCAGCCCTTTATTTTTTTAATGTTTATTTATTTTGAGAGAGAGAGAGAGTGAGCAAGCAGGGAAGGGGCAGGGAAAGAATCCTAAGCACGCTGTACGCTGAGCCCAGCACAGGGCTCGATCTAAGCGGGGCTCAATCTTATGACCACCAGATCACAACCACAAGATCACAACCTGAGCCGATATCAAGAGTCAGGCACTTAACCGACTGAGCCGCCCAGGCCCCCCATGCTTACCAGCCCTTTAGAATCTAGTCTGAACTCTCCCGTTGCTTACCAAGCATTTACTTTCTGGGTCTAGTCTTGGTTTTGCCTTCATATCCTGCCCCTCACCCTCTCTTTTTATACTCTAGTCATATTTCTCCTCTTTCAGTTTCTAGATGTGGCAAGCTTTTCTCTTCTGGGTCTGCACTAATTATTTTTCTCTGTGCAGAACACTTCCTTCACCCTTGTCTCAACCCGGTGAATTTCAGCTCCTCCTTCCAGTGTGGGTGTAAACATCAGTTTCTCAGCTAGGCTTTATCTGTCCCCTAGATAAGATTAATCATGCCTAATCTCTCTGTACTCCCCTTATCATAACACTAATGACTCTTATTGTTACCACTTGTTCAATTATCTGTAAGTTTCATAAAGACAGAGATCATGACTAGCTTATATCCTGCAAGCCTAAGTAGCAATTAGCAAGCGCTCAAATATTTATTGAGTAGATAAATAAAGGCTTGAATGAATGTATGAGTGCGTGAATAAATGATTTAGTAGCTTTCCTATACTATTCCTTATTCCCTCAGTTCTCATCTAACTGGTAACTAAATCTGGGGCATTCTAATTTTCATTATCTCTCATATGTCTCCTCCTTTCAATCTTATACCTGAACTGTGACTATAATCTCCTATTTCCCTGCAGTATGGTGACTTATTTAATCTCCACAGAGATATCTGTAATAGATATCTACATATTTTCCTTTCCGGCCCACAGTGTAAACTCAAAATCTTTTCATTTGTTTGATCAATTTCTGGAGTCCCATTTCTTTTTTTACGTTTATTTATTTTTGAGACAGAGACAGAGCATGAATGGGGGAGGGTCAGAGAGAGAGGGAGACACAGAATCTGAAACAGGCTCCAGGCTCTGAGCGGTCCGCACAGAGCCCGACGCAGGGCTCGAACTCACAGACCGCGAGATCATGACCTGAGCCGAAGTCGGACGCCCAACTGACTGAGCCACCCAGGCACCCCTCTGTAGTCCCATTTCTTGCCTATCCCTCCTCATAACTCTAGCAACACTGAATTACTCAGAGTTCTTTAGAATATGGTAGGATATTTCATGCCTTCCAACTTTTCCTCAGCTTCCTTCTGTATTTAGCACATCCCACCCCATTTTGTGCACCTAGAGAAAACTTGTGTACTTTTTAAGACTTAGTTCAATGTATATCTTCTGTGCAGCTCATCTGAACTCACTTTCTCTGTTCCCAGATGAACAAATGTCTATCACAGCACAAATACTACTTTTTTGTATGCATTTGTTTCTTCTGGCCTTTCCCACTCTTGGGGATAGAGCTCATATCTGATTCATGTTTATATTCCCAGCAACTAGCCCAAGGTTGGCACTTTTTGCCGATAAGTGAGACGAATGAAGATGATCTCTAACATGCCCGCTACCTACAACATTCCATGCATTGAGGAACCTGTCCAAGATTTTCAGCACATTGAACCAGCATCCTGGGGGACTTTTCTATAATCGCTATGAACTCTTTCCCTGTGTTCAAAGCCTAGGTTTGAGCTCAGCACAGCATATATTACTATTGTGAATACTGCAACCTATTTGATAGGGCCTTGCTTCCTGGTGACTCTTGCTAGTGCCTTGTCTGGAAGGTACAGTCTGGAGCCCGTTTCTACCTTTTGATGATACGCACCTTCTCCCCTTGTTTCCTCTCGACCCCCTGGAAGGGGGAAACTAAGGAGTGGAGGGTTTCAAAAGGAGCCAAGCATGGTGAGGAAGGAGACTTCTGTGTGTTGGATGAATCACATCAGGTTAGCTGTAGCAAAGATGAAAGGTGCAACGCAATGGTGGACTGGAGGGGGTTAGAAGTAATCAAGGGTCATGAGGGCAATTCTAGAGAGACTGCCCTGGCTATAGAACTGCCCTTGCAAGCAGTCAAATTACGTCATGAGCACCGGTCCGGTCTGAGATGTAGAAATGGCATTTTAGGAAGCTCAGGGTACAAGGAGAGGGCACAGTGTTGGTTCTCAGGGCACAGCAATCCAGGACCTTGGTAGAAGAGTGCTTCTTTCCCGCTTCAGCAAAAGCACTGTGACTGAAATGTGGTGCTGGGGTTTAGCCAGATACCCCTCCTAGTTGGAAGAGAATATCAGAGTTCCAATCCTAATGGGGCGTTAAAAGGCAAGCTAGGAACTGGGGCTGGAATGAGGGGAGAATTGCTTTCCTAGAAGCATAGCAGATAATATGAGCACCCGGGTGCTCACTGAGGGAACGTTAGGAGCTAGAGACTAGACCTCGCCTCCACTCACTGGTGGAGACAGCACCCAGATATTACAATCTTTGTTACTCAGTGCTTAGGGATGGGGTAGGTCAGCCTTAAGCTTGGAGTGTTTATAATCAGAATTTAACTTTTAAGGTTTTGAAATCTTAAATGGCCACAGGCACGTAATAATAAGCAATCATATAAATTTACATAGGGATGCAATAATTATTTGGGCCTATCAAATTGGAATGAAGTAGTTTTAAAATATTTTAAGATAAAATCATCGGTGCTGGTGAGGGTATGGTTATACAGACCTTCTAATATACTGCTGATTTTACATTGGTATAACCCTTATGGAAAATAATTTGAAAATTCATGTCAAGCCCCTTAAAAAATGTCTGTTGGTGCTAATTCAGCCCTCATTTTTGCCTTTCTCCTCTTCCTACTGTTAAGGTTTTTATTTGATCATTCATTTTTCTCCAAGGACCCATATGTTTCAGGGAAACTGACCACTTCCTTGTCTCCCTCCCATCACGGATAGGCTCTGGTGGACTTAACCCAATCAGAGCATCCGAACTCCTGGTCCACGGTCACTGGTTTGTGGACAGGCTTAGGGCCTATATTCCAATCAGGATGGATTGCAAAACTCTGGCTTGAAATGCAGGGACAGAAATGTACTCTCTCCCACTAGATGTAAGTGAGAACATCTGTAGCCTTAACTGTGGCTGGTAGCCATCCTATAACCATGAGGGAAGTCAGCCGAGGACAGAGTTGCCTTTGTGGTTGACAGATGAGAGAGGAAGAAAATGGATCCCTGACTACATCTCCGAATCACTGGATCAGTCAACCTGAAATTGGTCTGCTTCTGGAATTCTAATTAACATGTGACAACAAAATGGCTTTATTTTTAAGCCGATTTGAGTTTTGTTTTCTGCTATTTGCCATTGAAAGTCTGCTAACTTTGACTCAGGAATTTCACTTCTAGGAATCTATTCCTATGAAATAATCATAAATTCATATAAAATACTTAAGTTATACCATTATTTATAAGAGAGAAAAATAGGAAACAGCATGCATAAATGTCCCCAAATGGGTGAAGGTTAAATAAATTATATTGTACTCATAGGAAGGAATTTTATGAAACCATTACAAATCATGTTTCTGAAGCATATTTAATGACCCTGGAAAATGCTCACAGTATAAAGTATAAAAAGTAAGATGTAAAATTGGATTCACATAATGCATTCCCATTATCTTATTTACATATAGAGAGATTGAAACCAAAATATTGACCATTGTTTATGGGTAATTTTTATTACCCTCTTTATGGGTTTTGAACATTTAATGTTTTTGAAATGTGCACATATCACTTTTATAATCAGAAAAAATTTAATAAACATTACCAATATTTTTATAGTTTTGACTCTTTGTCAGAGACCCTAAAGGTTATTAACATATGCTAATTTTCCGTTTTGTTGAGGCATATATTTGAGTCATGCCCTGGGAGGCTAGTATGAGGGAATGCTTTTCTAAACTCTGCTACCCTTCCAAAGGCCAGACCTTTTATAGCCCTCAGCCCTGGAGAAAAATTAAGCTTAGGTGGAACTGGGGAAACATCTGTCACCCAACATAGAAGCAAGCGTCCTTCTCAACCAAAGGAAAGCAGTGCCTTGCTTCCTTCTCGAAGCCAAGCTGAATCTGAAGTTATATTTACTCCTTCTGGACTCTTCCTTCTCCCTCCCCTCCCTCTTGCCCAAGTTTGGGACTATCAGGGCATTTTGCAGATGGGGAACCAAAATGCTCCGGGAAATGACTCACCCCCAGCCAGACTGTGATACAGCCACAAAGAAACAGTTTGGAACCAGGGCCATCTGCCTCTTCAGTTAGGGGCTTAATCCCCAAGGTAGCTTATTATCATCAATAGTAGAACTATTTCCCCCCAGACTGGTGTTGGGGGCACCATCCTGCACCTAGATGGCCCTGCTACCATTGTTTATCTAGCACAACCCCAGTGGGGAAAGTTCTAGTACTTGAAGTCTGGGAACAACCAGCCCTATTTCTCCATTCTTATCCAGAAATGATCATGTGAACAGGCAATACTTCCTCCCTTAAAGATTCCGGATCCTGGGGCTTGTGTGTGAGAAGCAGGATCCCCTCCTCTCTTCCCCTTCCCCCCTTCCCTTCCTCTTTTTTTCAACATCTTTAATGGCTCAGGTTCCTTAAGGCTTGCCTGCTGGCCTTCAAGATCATTCCATTGCAAAGTAAGATGTCTGCCTTGTCCATTATTCCCTATAACATAGGCATCTGACTGACCCAGTCCCTCCTCACTGTTGGACTTCTGGCTTTGGCACTGATGCATCTTCTTAGTAATCATTCCCTCACTGGGGCATAGGCATTTGGAGCCTCCCTTCTCATTTTGGCTCCTCCTAGATGAGGAACTTTTTCCAGATGAGGCTACCTTCAGCTAAAACGTACCTTGAGATCAGGGCTAATGATGCTGTTAGGTGCTGGGCCTTCTCAGAGCCAACGCCTTCATGTCTCCACAGTTGCTTTCTCTTTCAGAACTGTGATGTACAAAAATCATCCCCCTGCTTATTCTCCAGCAGGAGAGAGTTGTGCCAAGAGATCACCTCACCAACCGCATCTCCCTTGCTTACCCGAAGTTCTCTCTGTGTTAGCAGCATTCCTTAGCGAGGAGACCACATTTTAGCCAGGACCAAGATAATAGATCATTTATCTTACAGGCTCAGAGACTTCATTCCTGAGACAACACTCTTCCGGGAGGGAGAGGAGTCCTGGAGGAATAGAAACCTGGAGCACACAGCTGTAGAGTGCCCTCATGGAGGGCACTGGAACAGAGCAGGAGCCAGCCTCCCTGAGAACCAGGGACAGGTCCGGCTCATCTCGCTTTTTAACGTGGCACCAAGCGCAGAGCTGGGTGCACTGAAGTTAGCCCAATTCAGCCCCCATCTAGCACCCCTTTTAAGAAGAGGTCGTTTGTAGACTAAACAGACACACTTGCGTGTGTGTGCCTTTGTGAATGGTATCTTTGAGAAGCTGCCTTAGAAAAGTGAATCCTGCCTGACTGCCCCACGGGCATTGTTAGCCTATCTCTGACCTCAGCTAAAGTAAATGTCAATGCTTTTACCTTTGGGCCCTTACTGTCCTTCAGTCTCTCCCTTTAAGATCAGGCCCAACCACATGCATTGCCTTTGCATCACCTTATCTCTGTGTGCCTGAGGATCTGGTTTCTGCGTGCCGGAGCCATGTGGGCCATAGATGGGGGCTTACAGCATATTGTATTCCCCTCCCTCGTGGAGAGTCCCCATGTCCCTGTGTGCCATGTAACTCATCACACCCCCATAGTTATATAAATGCTGCCACCCCTGTTTGCCATCCCTTCCCTCCACCAGACCTGCTGACAGTGCGGGACCATTTCTACTACTGTGAATGGGTCACCGCACCCTTGATGCCTAGCTTCTCCAGATCTCAAAGACAGAACAGAACTTCTGAGGCTTTGAAACCTCCTACTCTCAAGGATTCAATTCTGCATTTACTGAGTGCCTCCACGTTCCAGGCTCAGTGCGAGATGTTGTTCAGCAGCTGTTATCATTATCCCTTGTATAGATGAACAAAATGAGGACTCGAAAAGTTAATAGACTTGGTCCAAAATCACCTGGCTAATGGTGGAATGTGATTCAAATGAAGATCGGCTTGACCTTAGAACAGTATGCTTCCTAGAGCATAGCATGGGTCTATAGTCCTATGAAAAAGCATGATGTCATATTTGAACTTTTCCTACATGATAAGATTTTATGCCTCATCTTCCAGTAGATGGAGTCCCAAGAATGTCTGGATGAGAAGGGAAGTGGTGGTGATGGGGGTGGAGGCCACACATCTGAGTCTCATTTCTACCCTGTCTCTCCCTCCCTTCTTGCAGCTTGTCTCATTTTCCCTGGGGGGAAAGGGAGTCGGTGTTGTGTAGTGATCAAGAGCAAATTCTGTGGATTCAGGTCAACGGACTGAAATCCTGGTTCTGTTACTAACTATGTGACTTTAGGAAAGATACTTATCCTTTCTGAGTCTCAGTTTTCTCATTGGTAAAGTAGGTATAATAATGATACCTAGTTCATAAGTTCATGATTACAAAATATAACACTATGTGTACAGAGATTATTACACGTTGCATAAAGAATGCACCGTAAGTTGGTCATTTGTATCACTAGTAACCAGCAGCTGGAATGAGTGTGCCAACTGGTGTACCCACTTTGGAGAACAATTTGGTCATGTCTGGATAAGTCAAAGGTGTGCATGCATAACCCTATGTCCCAGCCACTGTTCTCCTGGGTATACATTTGCATACGTATAGGAAACCCATGGAGCAATGCTTGTAGGAGCAGCATCTGTTATCACAAAGATGGTAATATAATCTGTATGTTTGTTAGTAGGAGAATGAATAAATCATGATATAGTCATACAATGAAATATTTTACGTCGGTGAAAATAAATGAGCGGACATTATGCAGGTCAACACGGATGCATTTCATGAATGCAGTAAAACAGAGAGTTGCAGGAGAATGCGTTGGGTTAAAAACATGTAAAACAATGACTCTGTATTGATTAGGGATACATACATATGTAAAAGAAAAGTGTGGAGGAATGGAAAACACTACATTCAGTATGGTGGGGAGTGGAAGGGTACATAGGGGCGTCCATTTATTAGAATAGGTTCTTTCTCAAACTGAGCGGTGGATTCACGGTGTGGTAGGCAGAATTCTAAGAGGGTCCTCAAGATTCTCGCCACCTGGTGTACACGTACCTTTTCCCAGATATTCAATCAAACACTAATTGCAGTTCCGTTGAGAAGGGATTTTGTAAATGTAATTAAGGTCCCAAATCAGTTGACTTTAAGATAGGCCTTAAAATAAGATTATGCTAAATGGGCCTGAGGTAATCAGCTGAACTCATGCTGGTGCGAAAGATTTGAAGCACGGAAGGGATTTGACGTGACAGGAAGTCTTTGTTGCTGGATTGAAGATGGAGGGGGCCGGGTGGCAACAAGCTGAGAGTGGCCTCTATTGGCTGAGGGTGGTCGCAGTTGACAGCCAGCACGGAAATGGGGTCCTCTGTCCTACAACTGCGAGGAGCGGAATTCTGTTAACAATCTGAATGAGCCTGGTCCAGGAGAAGGAGCCTGAGGCACAGAGGAGAGGAACAGTGATGAGTGTGCCGATGCTTTGATTTCAGCGTGGGACCCTGAGCAGAGCACCCAGCCACTTGGTGCCTAGACTGCTGTCCCACAGAACTGTGAGCTCACTAACGAGTGTCGTTTTCAACTGCTGAGTGTCTCATGGGTAACGTAAAACTAACACACACAACCTCATAGTCTTCTTCTTCGTATAATTTTTGCACATCTGAGATATTTCATAATATTTTTCAAAAGCAGCTAGAACGGATTTGGAGCCTCGTAGTATTGTCGAGTTCTGGACCTGACCAGAAAGTAGCCTGGTGTGTTTGGCATCCAGTAAAAAGCCTCCAAAATGCCGAATCAGAGGCAATGCATGTCAGCAAGACCCTGCTGAGATGAATTCCACAGCCAGCCAAGGGGTGGTCCACCAAGAAGGAACTGGGCATACACAATGATATTAAACCAGATGAGTAGGGCTCTGTGATATATATTTTTTTAAAGTTCGTGGGATCCAAGCAAATGTTCTATCACGTTGGTCAGAATCTATTTGTCTGTCTGACGGACCTTGGGCTTTTAGGTCTAGTTTTTCCTCCTGAGTGGAGGTTGGGGAGGGGGTCAGATGAGACGTGAGAGATGAAGAAGAGGAGAGGTCTCCCAGAAGTAGTTGTGTCGCGACAGCCCGTACTAGTCCCTCATGAGGAAATGAACTCCATGGTGGACCTGCTGTACCAACCAGCACCCCCTCTTGCCCCATCAATCGTCAAGTTCTTGTCTTCCTCAAAGCCCTCCTGATTTCAAAAAGTGATCACTGGAGTTACAGTCTAGGCACGTGCCCTGGAATGTCCGAGTCAGGCTAGAGTAAATGGACTAAAGTGAGCATGCTATTTGAGGCTCTCTCTTCTTCCCAACTTCAGGGATTATTGAGCCACATAGGATCGTTGTACGAAGGAGCCCCAGACCAGTACACCATCTGCCTGCTGCATAGTTCAAACCAGATGACCCTCTAGCAATGAAACTCAATACTGCCTACAAATGAACTCATTATCTCACCACCCGCCCAGACACTTCCCGTCCGCCATGGGAACGCTTTCATTTGTAACAACACTATTCATCTAGTTTCTCCATTAGAAACTTACAAGTAACCCAATCATTTCAATTCTTTTCCATAGTCTGTTCCATCCCCATTACACCTCTCTAAAAGTTATCACTTTTTTTTTTCTTCCTGGTCTTGATTTAGACTTATTTTATTTACATATAATTTCAAGCTTTCCAGAAAAGTTGTAACCCTTGAATAATTCTCGTATGTCCCATGCCCAAACTAATCAGTTGTTTCTATTTTTCTCTATCTCTCTCATTCCTTACATGTGTGTGCTTTTCATCTGTAAACCATTCCAGAGTAAGTTGAGGCATCATGACCTTCTACAACTAAATACTTCATTGTGCCTTTCCATATTTCCTAAGAAAAAGAACATTCTTTTATATAACTGTAGTAGAATAATCAAATTTTGGAAATTTAACATTGATATAATAGTTACATTTAACCCACAGTCCGTATTTAAGTGCTATCAATCCTCCCAATAACGTTTTTTGTAAGATTTGTTTCCTTTGGTCTAAGGTGTAGCCCGGGATTATACATTGCATTCAGTTTGTCATGCCTCTTTGGTTTTTTTTTTTCTTTTTTTTCTTTAATCTGAAATAGTTCCCCTGCTTTCCTTTGCCTTGCTTGACCTTGACAGTTTTTCAAAGTACAGGCTAGTTATTTCGTGGAATGTGACACAGTCCGGATTTGTCTGATGTTTCCTTGTAAGTAAATTCAGGCTTGGCCATTTTGGCAGGAATATCGCTTTGGCAGGTCTGTGATGTCAGTTCGTCCCAATACTAGTGATATTAACTTTGATTATTTGGTTAAGGTGGCATCTACCAGTTTTCATTTCTGTTAAGTTATTGCTTCTTCTCTTGTAACTAGTAAGTAATTTATGGGGAAATAATTTGAGAATATGGGAACTACCATGTCTTTCGTCAAATTTTCACCCAGTGGTTTTAACATCCATTGATGGTTTTCTAGCTCCTTCATTCCTTTCATGTTTACTCACTGGGGCTGTTTAATAATAATCTATTTATATCTGTAAAAACTTATAGATTCTTATTTAATTCAATAGGTTGTAGTCAATTGCAATCATTCGATGCTCAAATTGCCCTGATTTAGCAAGTGGGAGCCCCTTTTAGCTGACTGTGTCCTTTTGGTGTCTCTCCACCAGTCTTTGACAATTTTCTTTCTTACACAACAAGATGTGTCAGGTTCATCTTGTCCTTTGAGCCTTTTCTCCAGGGGACACTTGTTCCTTTTAATGGTGAATAGTATTTAGAAACCAATATCTAGCTTCTGTATACACCTAGTGGTCCTAAGTGGTCATTGTTTCCAGGCTTTCTCAAGAGACAGAACTAAAATATATGCATGTATATGACAGATAGATTGATATATACATGTATAGTAAAATTACGTGTGCAATAGGACATATTCTTTCTCCTTTTTTTGTATGTCTGATTCTTTCCTCCAAGAGTAAGAAGCCTGACTCTCATGATCTCCGATATATTTACTCATTTTTTCCAAGCCTAGAGTAAACAGAAAATAACTCCAGAATTCCTAATATGTACAACTGCTAAAACTAAGTTTACAAAGTTGAATTTAACATCTGTTTATAATTTTTTTCAGGTAAAATATGTAAACAGTGAAAATGTGCAGATCTTAAGTGTACGATTCATTAAGTGTTGTCAAATGCTTATGTCTATACCTATAGATATCCTACACCTCTATCAAGAGATATATATCTATCATCCCAGAATTCTCTTAGGCTCTTTCCTAGTCAATTCTGCCATCTCCCATTAGCCATCATTTTTTTCTGATCTGTTTTTTCATCAAAGATTAGTTTTGCCTATTCTAGAACTTAATAAAAATGGAATAATATAGAAATATTCTTTCATTATTTTGCTTAGAATAATATCTATGAAAATCATTCAGAATATTGTGTGTGTCCATAATCCATTCCTTTTTCTTGCTGAATTGTATTCCATTGTATGAATATACTTCAATTTGTTTCTCTATGTTCCTACCAAGGGACATTTGGATCAAATGCAAATATTATAAATAATGCTGCTATGAATATTCATATACAAGTATTTTTGTGGACATTTATTTTTTCTTGGGTAGATACCTTAGAGTAGGATTTCTGGATCACAGGGTAGGTATGACAGATTGCATTTCCCAAATGTGGCCACAAGAATATCTTCAGTCCCACATCCTTTTCTGGAACTTCCCCTCTTCTCTATCTAGAGATAGAGTCTATGTCTTCACTACTTGAACCTAGACAGACCGGTGTGACAGCAAAACCAAAAAACACCATGTGGCTTCTAATGCTGGATCATAAGATACCATGCACTGCCCTATGTGTATTTTCCTTTTCTCAATGGTCTTGTACGTCCTATTTTTCAATGCCTGAAAAAAAAGTCACTTCACGTATTTTACAGTTGATGGTATTTTTATAATGAGAGAGAAAGTCTAGTAACTGTTACACCATCAGAATGGAAGTCTAAATTCAGTGGCTTAAAAAAATTACTTCTCTGTATGAGAATATCTGAAGGTAAGAAGTACAGGTAAAGAGGGTCACTTCAGGAAATGTAGTTCCTTCCATCCTGCTTCTTTGCCATCCCCTGGGACGTTGTTTCCATTTGCATGGTTGAAGCTGAACACAGTCTAATCTGAGTACCAGTTCAAAGGAAGATAAACTCCTTGTCTTTGAACTTGGAAATGACCTGGAAGACTCATGCATGACTTTTATTTACATCGATCTCATTAGCCTACTAAGCCACAAAACCATGTATCACTGAAAGGGGAATATACTCTCTGGCTAGCTACATGACCATGGGACAAGACTAAAGTTTATTACTTTGAAGAAGAGAAGAACAGAGTTTGGTGGGTTACTAGTAATCTTTGCCCATTCCTTCAGAAAGATCATTCTAAAATATTTAATGATTGTGTAACTGCTATGCCTAAAATCCTTCAGTGGCTCCCTACTTCAAAATCTTTAGCTGGACATATAAGAAGCAATATGATCTGGGAAAACCCATTCTTCTTTTTTTCTTTAAGTATTTATTTTGAGAGAGAGACAGAGTGTGCAGGCATGAGTGGAGGAGGGGCAGAAAAAGAGGGAGAGAGAGAGAATTCCAACTAGACTCTGTGCTGTCAGCACAGATCCCAACATGGGGCTTGAACTCACAAACCATGAGATCTTGGGCCCGAGCTGAGAGCAAGAGTTGGACGCAGAACGACTGAGCCACTCGGGCACCCCAAAGCCCATTCTTCTTTTCAGGCTCAGGATTTCCCTTAGCCCTTCGCACTTCACCACTTAATGTCTCTGCTAGAGTTGATGCTTCCCCACCCCTGTATCTCAGGCTGTTTCCACCAGTTACAGACTCCTCCCCTTTTTCTTTGCCATCAAATTCCTGCCCATTTGTCAAGACCCTTCCCATTCCCCAGGAAGTGGGCTTTCCCCCAGCCCATTATTCTGCCATTTCATTCACTTTTGCCATATCCGGTGACTCGCTGGTGAATGTTTAACAACCGTCTCTCTGGGAGAAAAAAATAATGATTGCCATTTGTGTAAATGGCAATTCCCATTGTGTAAATACTTCCACGATAGCTGGTTTCAAGCTACCAACTTAACGTCACGGAACGCAGAGGTGGGAATGAGCTAGTATGAGCCAGGTCAAGTCACCACTGACTATATAGAGAGAGATTTTATAGCATTTATCCCATTGCCTTTCAACTGTTTGTTTATGGATAAAGGCTGTATCTTATTTATCATACTTTCCCCAACATCTAGAACCTTAGTACAGTAGCTGACACACAGTAGGAGGTAAATAATAAATGCATGCCTATGTGTTTTAGGAGAGGTTGCAATAGGATGGAAGGAACTAAGAAAGAGGGAATACATACTACTCATTAATCTAGTGGACTTTGCAGAGCTGAGAGAACACTAGCCACCCCATAGTGCCTCTAGTAAATGAAGGATCCCACCCTTGTCCCTACCTCGGTCTTTCCTTCCCTTCTTACCCTAACTTCCAGACAATTTAGTCTAGACTTACAGTTTCTATCTTCTTCATAACTCTCTCTCCTCATCCAGTCCCCATTTGGTCTCTTCCTGATGCCAACATACAATAGCAGTCCTCTCTTACTACGCTTCTCTGTGTTGTTTGGATTTGCCCACCACTCTCTTCTAGCCGACACTGTCTCCTTTTTGGCTCCTTGAGTCACAGTCTCCTTGTTCTTCCTTTAACTCACTAGCCCTTCTTTCTCAGTCTTTTTCCTTGTATCCGTGTCATCTCCTGTAGGTTGACTATTCCCAGATTCTGTCCTTGAGGCTTCTCTCTTCTCACTCTTCATGTTTTGCTGAAGAATGGTATGAATTCTGTGGTTTTAATTCCATGCTTAATGTTCAGCTCTAAATTTGCTCCTATGTGTCAGACATATATACATTTAGCTACCTGCTGGACAGCGATACCTGGATGGCTTCACCCAAAGATTTTTTGTTTTTATTTTTTTTAATGTTTATTCATTTTTGAAACAGAGATAGAGACAGAGGGTGAGCGGGGGAGGGGCAGAGAGAAAGAGGGAGACACAGAATCCGAAGCACGCTCCAGGCTCTGAGCTGTCAGCACAGAGCCCGACACGGGGCTCGAACTCACAAACCGTGACATCGTGACCTGAGCTGAAGTCGGATGCCCAACTGACCGAGCCACCCAGGTGCCCCTTCACCCAAAGATATTTAATTCAACACACCCAAATCCTAAGTCAAAATTTGTTTTTGCTTCAAAATGTTTCTTCTCCTGTAATTTTCTTTTCTATAGTTCAAATCATCATTCCACAATCTAAGATCTATCCTAAGACTTCTCTCTTTGCTTAATCAACAAGTCCAGTGGATTTTGTCTCCTAAAACCATCTTTTATGTTTTAATCTTGCCTCTGTATCTCCATTGACCTTTACCGTCTGTCACTGGACTGTGACAATACCTCTAACTGCTGTCCTCTCCCCATCTCACATCCTCATCCCTTTAAGACATTCTCTATGGTGCTGCCACAGTGACCCATCCAGAGTGCTGGTCTAACCACCTCATTAAAACAAAGTCTGTGTCCCTCAGCATTTGACATATGTAATGGCCCTTCTTGATGTGGCCTCCGATTCTCTTTTTTGTCTCTCTCCTTCTTTCCACTCAACCTCTACCAACAATTGTCTCCATTTTCTTCATCTCCTATCTTTATGTAGAACAATTTCCCATCATTGTTCCACAGTAGTCCTCCAAATCCATTGTCTAGTGTCACCTCGTCTACAGTCTACTTCCTTCTCTGAAGATAGAATAAATAACTCTCAAATTTCTTGCCTACTTACATTTCTATTCTGGCACGTCCTGTGCTGTATGCGCTCACTGTTTTTATTTGTTTATCCCTTTCACTAGACTGTGGCTTCCTCTTTCCAACACTATCTTTGCAGTTCCTGGTATGGTACCAGTCCATAGGGAGTGCCCCTTCATTCTTCTTTTGTTGTCGAAATAGAGTGTTAAAACCACAGTCAAACGCTGCTCCTATGCAATATTTAAAAACTGGAAATTCTGGCTTTATAAAATGAAAGTGACTGACTGGTAGGGAAGATCTGAAGGATGCTTACAAGCCTTTTATGTGCTTTTTTATTAGGTCTGAGTATCTCCTAATTCATTAATAATGAGGGAAAGGAAGAATGCTGGCAGGTTTTTATCTCAAATCATTATTAATACAGAATATTTTTTTCCCCAAAATTTCTCTGTGTAAAGCACCATTAGATTCTGTTGGCAAAATCAGCATTCAGGAAATGACTTGGGTCTTGACCCAGTCCCTAAATATGGGCCGATGCTGCCGCTTGCCTGGGGAGCCCATTCACCACTCTCATGTATTTTCCCAGTAAAGAGTTGATTCATGTTACAGGTAGAAAAGAAAGCGTCTCCACATCTCAGCGTGTGCAGAACAGAACTCGTCATCTGCCCTCTTAACCCCGCATCCCCTCCTGTGTTGTCTATTTTTGTTAATGCATCACCATCCTCCCTGCCACCCAGGCTCAAAATCTCCCCGTTATCTTTGCTTCCCTTTCCCCCTCCCCTGCCCCCAACGGCTTGGCTGTTGTCAATTCTGCCTTCCCGTTACCTCTCACACCTGTCCCCTCCTCTGTTCCCATCGCTGTTGCCCTAATTCAGATGCTTATTACCTCTTGCCTGGACTGCAGCAGTAACCGGCTGAATGGTCTCTGCCTCACTCAGATCAGTCTTACATACCAGGTCAATCTGCCTGCAACAGAGCTTTCATCACGCCCTACCCCTGTTAAAAACCATTCAGTGGCTTCTCTATTCCCCGCAGAATAAAGTCCGCATTCATTCAAGGTGCGGCCTTTGCAACATGATTTCTCATTACTCCTTTCGTGCTCCCTATGCTTCAACTAAATCAAACTACTTTCTCTTTATTCACTCACTCATTCATTTATTTAATAGCTATTTATTGAACCACTGCGCAAGGCACTGAGGATACAGAAATGAAAGGCAACATTTCTGATCTCAAGCAGCTTACCAGTTCTGCCTCCTTCCCACCTCTGGGCTGTTAACCTTTCTGTCTCTATCGCCTAGAATGCTCCCCCTGCCCCCATCTACACCTGCCCAGTTTCCACCCTTCCTTTCCCCTGATTCCTTTCCCCTGATTCAAATATCACCTTCTTCCTGAAGCCTCCTCCTGCCCCACCTCTTTCTCTCTCCAAGATGGAAGAAATCAATTCCTCCTCTCAGAGTTTATAGCACGTCACCTGCATTCTCTGAAGGCTATGTCTCATTTTCTAACGAAAACTATATGTTCCTGAGAGAAGGCTCCGTGTCAGCTTCACCTCTGCATCTGAAAGAACATTCAATACAGTTCTGAGCAAATATTAATTACTCAGTTAAATTTAGTTGAGTGAACCAATATCTCACAGATGCACCACGTAAATGAGGCCTCTAAGTCTTAGATTTTAGAACCGGAAAATGGTCCTTTTCTGTTCTTTGCTCCTGATTGTCAAAAAGATTCTGGCTTTTTCACTACCCATGCTTTCTGTCCTGGGCAGAATGCCCAATGCCACGTGGATTGGAGAGTCAATACAAAGGGCCCCTGGCTAGGTTCCTTAAGAGGCCTCCTGACTTTGCATTCCTGGGATCGTGCTCTTTCAGGGCCACACGGCAGCTCCCAGCTCCGTTCCTTGGTAACCTAGATTATTCAGGGTTTACTCCACCTCCTCCTGGAGACAAGGTAGGCTCAGTCATCTAGGGGTCTGCACCACTGCGGGGTCACAAAGGCAAGACTGGCTCAGAACCAGGAGTTTGGGTGCAAAACACAGCTTGGGCAGGTGCTCCATCCGGGCTTGTGCACGAGGGCAAGGGGCAGTGGCTGTGTGGTCAGAGCCAGAGGCTGCAATTGCTCTGGGACACTCCAGATCCTGGTGGGGGTCCCAGCGAGAATCACAGCTTGTGGGCAAATGGGATGCTGGAAGCGAGTCCCCTCTAAGTCCAGGGCCCCCAAGGGGTGGGGGAACTTCTTTGGCTCCTTTGGTAGCCCTCCACGGATGCCAAGCTCAGGTTCACGCCCCTTGGCATTGATTGATAATCTCTGACCTGGCCCCACCTACTTTCCTTAATTTAGCATCCACCACATCTCTGGGAACAGCTTCTAGTACCCTCACAACATACAGCTCTCAGCTACTCAAGCACCGCCTGCTTGTTCGCGCCCCTGAGTCTTTGCCTAAACCGGCTGCCCTAGTACCCACCACCTGCTCCATTCTCGGTCCGTTGAAATCCTCTGCCGCCAAAGCCCTACTCAAATACCACATCCGTTCAGACTCTTGTGTCGACTGCCCCAGTCAAATGCACCACTCTAGTTTTAGCACTGATTTCATTGTGCTCTCTCTTGCAGATAGACAGTTGTTGGTAAGTCTGTCTCCTTAAACGGATTATATGATTTTTTTAAAAGAGCCACATTTTATTCAGATGTGTACCTAAAAGCCTAGCACGGCTCCCAGAATGCAGAAGCCCCGTGGCTGTCTAAGAAATGTTTGCTAAATTGTATCCAAATGAAACATTATCATGCTGTTCAATAGAATTAATATGCTTCCGGACAGTTTCTACCTTGTAGAAGGGGTGAGGCCAACACGGATGCCTGTTTCCCCGGGAGCATCTTGCCCATGCCTTGGCCCCGAGGGTGTTTTCTGTCCTGTTTAGTGCAATTCTAGGTCTGAGACCCAATTCTGTGAGCTGTCTTTCTCCTCTGACTCCCTCAGTTTATCCCTCCCCCTGACAGTTTGGGGCTCACCTATTCCCCATCGCTAATTTCTTGGGACTGGGTAGGTAGTGGGCATGGGCGAGGGCAGGCACCCAGGCCCCAGGGGAGGTAAGAACAGCAAGAAAGCAGGCACTGCGTTTCATCCTCTCTGTCTACCTTCCAATCACCTCCCTTGACTTTCACATTTTCGAAGTGCTCAGGGCCTTTTGTGTCTATGCTGTATGAGGATATTTTACTGCACCTTCTTCTATAGCTTCCATGGTCGCATGCTCATTTACCCCATTCCCAGCAAAGCTGTGAGTTTCCTGAAGGAGAGAATTGGGTCTTGCAATATTCTAGTATCCACAACACAACATCAAGCATAGGTTTCTATACAATGAACATTGTTGAATTTTACAAATCAAGCTTCCTATCTGGGCATCCTGATGAGTCATGGGCATCAAAGCAAAACACTGTGGTCTGTAATTAAAATATCTTCACTGCAATGTTATCATAATAACAAATAACTGGAGATAACTTAATGCCTAACAATGAGGTACAAGATTCAGTAAACCATGGTGCATCACTATGGTGGCATATTATGCAGTTATTAAAATGGTAGTTATAATGTGAATGGAGCTATATGGAAAATATAATAGACTGGTAACTGATTAAAAAAGCTTAAAAAAGAGTCCAAAACTAGCATCTTAACTATCACGTTGCTCGACAACAAACCTGGGAAGGTGATATGGGGAGATGAAGCTGATATTAATGCCGTCAGACTTTAAGTGATTTTTCCCATGTCTTTAAGGTTGTGGCTATATTATCTTTTGAATAAAAATGTGGGCATAAATATAATTAACATAAAGAATATATAAACCATTTCACTTGAAGTTTAGGGCCATCAGTAGTGGGAAGTCCATATGGTCAAAGAATGGAAGTGCAAAAAGGTGATTTTGATCAATGCAAGTGTCCTATGCCTTTTTGCCATATACTCTTACCAAATGAGTTTTGGTAACTCTGGTGATGATACTGATAACCAAAAGAAAATGTTTCTTTGATTGTTATCCTGAAACCTGAAAATCAGTATGGAAACTGAAAATAATCATGGCATCCCTATGAAAAATATGCCAACTGCAGTAAGGTCAAATAGTTCAGGGCAGAGGGCTAGTCCCACCTTGGGACTGGCTGATCCCTGACTATGTGGCACATGGTGACAGAGTGGACATTCTGGTCCAGTTCTGGTATTAAAGACCCGTGGCATTTTGGGAGAGTCACTTAACCTAAATAGGTAATTTCCTTCATCCAGCTGGCCAGCCAACCCCATTCAACAAAACCCGGTGAGTTTCTACTGGGTGGCAACATCGAGCTCAGCACTGGGCCATCCGTACTTTCTGCCAGAGCAAGTTCACAGGGATAGTGGGAGGATAAAATGAAATAATGCATGTAGAGGCTGTGTGGGAAAGCTGCACGAAATAAATGTGAGCTATTATTAAGAAGAATGTAGAGGCATAGCTGGTCTAGTTAGTTCCACAATGCTAACAGCTGATTCAGATCCCAACAAAATTGAGACAATCAGCTACTAACAAAGCTGGGAAAAACAAAGCCCTGATTAAAATGGGCTGCAGCTGACTTTTCCAAGCGTCCCAGCTGGCCTCATTCGGGTTCTCACAGCAAACCGTTGTACCTCCAGCAGAGTACTGATCACCCTGCCTAGGGCACAGTTCTCTCCTGTGCACCTGTCTCTTTACCTAAACTGTCACCTCATCCTCAAGAGCTGGTTTAAAAATGTTTGTTAAATCTGAAGGCCTGGTGTGTGCGTGCATGCGTGTGTATACAAGAGATAGAAGATTTTCAATCTTGATGAGTAATTTCTGACTTAACACCAAGGATGGGCAGTGTTTCTCCTCTGAGCCAGCTACTTGAAAGGCTGCTACCACTCTCTTGCAAGCTCCGAAACGCCTTTATAAGGAATTTTAAATGGACCTGACCTTTTCCTTAAAATTGTTCCTCTTCTCATTCAGGAAGAAATGAGATGAATTAGTCTAACACTTCACTGAGGGAATGGGGAGAGAGTATGAAGGAGCAATCCGCAGTCAGGAAAAAGAAATAGACAAGAAACATTGGAAAGGCAATCTGGCCCAAGTTAGCAGAGAATCTCGTTTGTAGATGAGGCACTGACCTCAGAGACGTGCCCCCCGTCTCTGAAAAGTGCCCCAATAGGGAGGTGAAGGTGGCATCTGAGGTCAGGTGCTTGGTCCTTCCTTCCCGAAGACTGAGGGCTTAGAAACATTAGTCACAGCTAATGAAGTTTGATTTAATGAATCAATACCAACAATTCCAGTTCTTTCTTCATTGCTGAGTCACATATTGGCATGCCGGTCATTTATAAACTTGCCACCTTCATTGCAACCCCACCATTAGCATTGTGTAGGGGCAGAAACAGAAGGGTGCTGACTGCGGAATGTCAGGGCCTTTGCAGTTCACCCATTGCGTGCTGCTGTTTGAAGTGGCCAAAGAGGTTCTCCGTCTCTATGACTAGCCTATAGAGACATCAGGTGTTTCTTTTTTTTTACTAAATTCCAAGTGAGGATAATAATTCTATGAACAGAGCTCGTAAATTGACAGCTTACTCTGTCCAGGTAGAGTGCCAAAATCTGTTCCTATAAATTCTGTGGGGTCACAGAGCTAATAAGTTGCGGAGTGAGGATTCGGTTCCTAAGCATGGAGCTGTGAGGTTGATAGGAAATGATCATACTGAATATCTGTCCAATTCTCAGATCTCGACTTAGAATCTACTATAGGAAGTGTCCTGGGCCAGACGTTAGAAGGGACATTAGAAGTTCTACAGCCTGACTCCACCTGTCACCAGATTTCAGGCTCCTGTGACACTCACTAAAGCTATAGATTAAGATACTACATTTCCTACCATTGCTGTCACCATTACTATGACCATCACCTCCAGAATGTTCTACCAGCATCACCAGCGCTTCCATCAGCACCATCGCTGATGCCAAAAACATCTGCAAAGCATCCGTTGTTTGCACACGGCCATGTGGCCCTTCTCAAAAGTGGCAGCTGGGTCACAGCTGGGGCAAGCTAAAGGATTATGTGGTGCCTGAGTGAAGGTGACATGTGACAAACTCTCCTCTTAGCCTTGAGCAGACTGCAGAGGCCGCTCTCCCAGGAGTTGTCAATCCAGGACAGAAGACCATGCTTGCAGAATGGAAAATGAGTTTACATAATGTTTTAGGAGGAGTTGATGGCTGAGACTTCAATCTCTTTTTCCGAGAGCCCATCTGTGCTGACTTCTCTCTTCTTGATCAAAGGCCCCACCAACCTGTCACAAAGGGCACCCTATCACATCAGGCAGCGCCTCACCTCTGCAAAACCGGAGGAGGTACTGAACACACCAAGATGGCACCGTCACGCCAACTACAACCGCTCAAAACACACACAACATGGCAAGTGGCAGAACCAGAGAGATAAAGTGAATTCTACGCGGGGAATCGATATATAAAAACATTTCATGCACACAGCCACACTATCCAGATGCATTTATATTCATTACATTACCTTAATCATGGAGCCAAATGAAAACATAGGTGGAACACCATCTGGAAGCCCGTGAATGCCGGAGACTCCCGGAAGCTGGGACAGAGGCCTGGAACCGATTCTGCCTCACGGCGTCAGAAGGAGCCAACACAAGTGATTTGGATTTCCGGCCTCCAGAGCTGTGGGACAATACGTTTCTGCCTTTTAAGTCACCCAGTTTATCATACTTTGTTAGGGCAGCCCCAGGAAACGAGCGCATTAGTCAAACCCTGGGAGGAAACTACTTCCCATGGAACGTCTCTGAGTGTAGCACACTCCTGGCATTTAACACTCGACCGTAACTATTTGTTGGCTGACCTGCTATTTGACTATTACTTGATGAGTGGCACTATACTAAGCTCTGTGATGTTACAGATGTGACATGATTTTACGCGCGAGACTCTTCTAGTCTTCGTGGGTGACAACACATCAACTATATGAAACTCTAAGGTGGGATGGAAAGGTGTTAAATAGAGGTTCAAAAACAGTACGGAGAAAGGAACTATCACAGGGAAAGTCTTGTGGACAAGGTGGCAGGTTGTGAAGTGACACAGGTAAAGGTTATCTTTTGCTGCTTGATAGAACATGGGACCCCACTAATAATCTGAGGGCTCCTGCCTGTGCTGCTGTGCTTTACGTGTGCTCAGTCTGGGGTCCTGGGATGCTGTTGATAGGCAGGAAGCTGTAGGTGAGAGAATCCCAGACAACATCTCTGTGTTGCTTCCCCTTCTAGAGACTTCTTTGGTGCTAACATGGGATTCTCAGAAAGCTGAGTGTCAGAGCAGACCTGGAGGCTTCCTGCATAGAGTGTGGAAGCTACACAGTACGCCCATCACTTGCTTTCTTTGCTGCAGTGAAAACTCAGTAAGGTCTAGGCTGGGAGAGGAAGTGGTATAGGCCACCGCTGGCCCTCCACCTAGTGCTGAATCCCAGTGATGTTTGTCATCAAGGGCTTTGGGGATCCTTACGAATCTGCCTTGGTTCGTTTCCCAGTCTCACAAGCTTCGAATGGCCCAGGATGTGTTTCTCTGGAATACAAGATAGAATATGACAAGTATCACAGGATGGGAAGGAAAGTAATAAGAAGCAGAGACAACCGTGCTCCCAGGTGGCTGGTGGGGGGAAAGAGGGGAAGAGAAGGAGTCTCTCTCTCTTGTTTGCCAGACTTTCCCCTGTGACTCCGCCTACCCCAGAGCAAGTCCAACCCTGACCTCCGGTGCTAGTATCTCAGGAAGCACAGGTTCGGAATATTAGTGAGGCCCCTGACGCTGTCATCGTCATGACAATGACAAGGACATGACAGTGACAACAGCCTGCCTCGTCCCACCTGAAACCTCCCTTGACAATCTCATGCAGAGCTCATGGCTCCACCCTGGCACTTTAAGCTCTGCTTAGCATAATGCCATCCTGCTTTATATTGTAGTTAAATGTTGATCTCCACCCCTAAATATAAGTGCCCTGAGGTTAGGAAACAGGTACAATCCATGTTTTTATCATTCTAAAGGCTGGCATAGTCCCATTTATTTAATAAGAGGTAGCAAATAAATCAACAGGCATTTACTGAGTGCCTATGAAGTGCTGGGTATTGTGCTATGCTCTGGAGATCAGTACTTTGAACAGAAAGTGTCGACAGATACAATGATCTGCTCTTGTTGTTGACCCCTATTTCTCTTCAGCCTCCAGCTCTCTGACGTTACTTATCGGTCACATCGGTGGGCTCATGCCCCCCCTCAGCAGATGGCAAATAAGATGCTCCCTGATTGTACTGGGAGTTGCCTCAATTTGTAGATTGTGATGCCTTATACCTGTGCTCAGGACAACTTGCTGGGTCCTCCCTGTCCCTTGCTTGCCCCAGTCCCTGGTTCCCAACTGCTCGCCTAAAATTTGGCTCCTCTCATTAGTTAGACTTCCTGGCTTCTGTCTTCTCTCCTAACTCTGACCAGAGCTCTGCCTTGACCATCAGCTCTCAGATGGCCCCATGAATCTGGCTGCATCAATCAGAGCCAGCGCCTGGTGTTCACCGTGAGGCTTGTCTCACCATCCGTTCCGGGTTTCCAGTCTTTACGACACACATCTGCCTTCAGGCAGGTCTTCTTCTCAAAGGAAGAAAGGAAGGACTAAATTATGAACATGCATTCCATTATAAGTATACTTGATTGCTGAAACAATAGTAATGTAAGTCCGATCAAGTTGAAAGAAAAAAAAAAGAATGAAAACATCCACCAAAAAAACCATATAAGTTGGTGGGAGAAAATGAAGTTAAGTGTTCTAGGGTCTTTATACTATCTGTAATAGACAGGAGTATTGGTTAATTTTAAAAATTATATAAATTATGCATATTGTGTTTTTTATTTAAAAAAAAATTTAACATTTATTTATTTATTTAGACAGAGACCGAGAGCAAGTGGGGAAGAGAGGGAGAGAGAGGGAGTCACAGGCTCCGGGCTCTGAGCTGTCAGCACAGAGCCTGACGCTGGGCTCGAACACACAAACCGCGAGATCATGACCTGAGCCGAAGTCTGAGGCTTAACCGACTGAGCCCCCCGGGTGCCCCTGTACAGTGTATTTTTTAGAGTAAATAGTAGAATAGAAATAGAGTGTATAACTCCCTAACAAATGAAAATAAATACATTCAAAGGAAGGCAATAAAGGAAAGAAAAAGAAACATATTAGTAGGGCAAATACAAGCAGATTTTTAACCCCAAAATATTAGAACTTACACAAATTTAAATGGGTTAAGGGCTCTAGCAAACAACAACAACAACAAAGCTCAAAGATTTTCTGGCTAGATTATATATGACATATATTCCTGTATATATTATTTTTGAGAGACATGTCTGAAACATAAGGATACCAAAAAGTGAAAGATAAAAGGATGGGAAACATATAGCAGGAAAATACTAATTGACAGTTATCTTGGAAGGCTTCATTAACTGTGAAGCAAAATAGACTAAACATTTTTAGAGATAAAGAGTATAATTTCACAAATGGCATGTTTTAATTAACAAAAATATTATAATTTAAAATATGTAAAAAACCTAAAAAATAAAGCTTCAGAATATATAAACTTAAAATCAACAGAAGTATATGAAGGAAAAAATAACAGTCAGAATGGGAGATTTTAATACACCTCTTTCAGTCATAGATACATCTTACAGAAAAACTCATAATGATAAATTTAAACCAGATAAAAAGTTGACCTAATGGCTGGATATAGAGCATTGCATTAAACTATTACAGAAAACATATTCCTTTCGGGCACACATATAATATTTATAAGAATCAACTATTTCTGGATGTTGATTCAATCTCAATAAATTTTATCGAATTGAAATCATATTAAACATGACCTCCAATAAAAATGCAATTAAGATAGAAATAAAAACACAAAAGCTAACTAGAATATTCTCATTTGATTAGAAATTTAGACACTTCTAAATAATCAAAGAAGTATAGCCAAAAAGAAAGTTTAGTGTTAATCAGAACATATTTTGAACTAAACAATTGTGAAAATGCTATTTAAAATCTGAGACATACAGCCAGTAGCATGCTGGAGCTGGAGCCAATTGTTAAATATTCAAGAAATTTCTAAAAATTCTAGAAATAACTGGTTGTTAACTCACTAGTAGCTTGAAATCAGTCATGGTGGAGTACTTACAACACAGATACATGGACCTGGCATGCTACATATCAGGATTTTTCCTTTTTTCTTCCTCCCCTCTCCACTACTCTCCTCCCCTCCCCTCTCCCTCCCCTCCCCTCCCCTCTCCCTCCCCTCCCCTCTCCTCTCCCTCCCTTCCCCTCCCTTTTCCTTTTCTTTCTTGTAGTTCTTTCTTTCTTTCTTTCTTTCTTTCTTTCTTTCTTTCTTCACAAGTTAGTTACAGAATACCAAGAGATGCAGTTAAAACATTATCTTGAGGGAAATTTATAGCCTCAAAAGGATGAATTAGAAAAAAACGAAAGGCTAGAAATTCTAATTTCAGGAACTAGATAAAACAAAGCAATACAAAAACAAAGAAAATACAAGAAAGAAAACAAGAAAGAAATTGATGGAATAGAAAATTATTATACCAAATAGAAATATAATCAAGAAAACAAACAAAACCAATGGTTCTTCAAAAATATGAATAAAATTGACAACTTCTGGTGCAATTGATTAAAAAAAAGAGAAGAAATTCACAAATAATACCAGGAATGAAAAAGTATATATTACTACTGTTACTACACACATTGAGAAGATAATGATAGGCTATATGAACAACTTAATGCCAATATGTTTGAAGATAAATACAAAATGTATACAGTCTTGGAAAAATATATATAATATACAAAACCCTTCTCATGAAGAAATAAGAATTTTGAATTTTTCTCTAACCAGTAAAACAAAACCTTCTTATCCAGAACTCTCTAAGCCCAGATAGTTTTACCAAAAAGTTCTATAAATGTTCATGGGAGAAAGATGTCCAATTTATACCCATTCCTTCAGATAACTGAGTTAATGGGGCAAATCTTTCATTATGCTTTATGACACTACCCGTAATCTTGATTCTAACACTCAACTAAGACAAAATGAGAAAGGAAAATTAGAGCCCAGTCTCACTCATGAATGTAAATGCAAAACATAAACTGCAATTAGTAAACTGAATCCAGCAACATGCATAAAAAATACACCATGACTAATTTGGGTTTATCTTAGGAATGCAAGATTAGTGTAACTTTGGAAAAGTGATTCATGTAATTCATCACATTAAAAGAAAAAGTGGGAAAAATGGCATATCACAGAGATGCAGAGAAAGTATTTGGTAAAAGTCAACGTCCATTCATAATGAAACTCTTATGAAAATAGAAACAGAATGAAATTTCCTTAACTTTACAAAGGCTATCTACTACAATTTTATTGCAAACATCGCACTAAATGTTGAAACTTTGATAATTCTCATTTGGAAATTTGAAACAAAAAAAGAATTCCCACTTGTGCTCCTTCTATTTAACCTTGTCCTGGAGTTGCTTGCCAGCTCATTAATACAATACAAAGAAATAAAAGGTATAAGAATTAAAAAGTTGAGGAAAATAACTGTCACTATTCACAGATGATATAATTACACATAGAAAATCCAAAGAAACTCATAGATAGATCACTATAATTATTATGAGGGTTTGACATGGTTATAGTACTCATATTCAATACCTAAGCAATAAATTTAGTTCATATAATCAAGCGGCAAATTGCAAATGAAATAAAAGATCTACCATCTATAATCACATAAAGCAAGATGATATCCTTGGGAATAACGCTAACAAAATATTTTTGTCTGAGATGTCTACCAAGAAAATTATAAAATGTTATTGAGAGACATTAAAAAAGAAAATGAACTTAAGTGGAGAGATAGCACCAAGTTTATGAATCAGATTAGTCAGTTTTTTGAAAGATGTCACTTGTTCTCAAAAGGTTATAAATTTAATGCAAACCCAAGTAAAACTTCATAAACTTCTGTTGTTGGTGTTGTGGTTTTAACTTAGCAGGCTGATTTTAAAATTCAGATCGATATGCAAAGAGTTCATAAGGATATCCCAGACACTCTCGAAAAAGTAGAACTCACTGGCTTTCCCAGACATCAAGATCCATCGGGAAAGCAAGGATTTTTCAGCAAATTGCTGGGGCAATGAGGTATCCACATGGAAAAAATAAAGTTGGATTTTATACCTCATACCTTACTATAAAAGTTGGTTTCCCTGGGTTGAGAGGTGGAGGGGAGAAGGAAAATCGATAAGGAAAGATACTGTTATGATCTTGGGGTGAGGATTTCCTAAATAAGCCGCACAAAAAACATGAAGTACAAAGAAAAACATTTGTAAATTTTCTCTACATTAAAATCAAGACATTCTCTTCAACAAATGGCAACATAAAAAAAGATAAAAGTATAAACCACACTGCGACACACACAGCAAACAACAGATTGGTACTCAAAATATTTAAAGAAACCCCCCCAAATCACCCATAAGAGGCAGAGAACCCATAGGAAGAATGGGCAAAAGTCTTAAACAGACACTTCACCAAAAGGAAGTATGATTGCCACTTAGCTATAAGGTAAATTTTCGGTGAAATCAAATAGGATCAGGATGGGATTCCTTCCATACTCACTAGATGGACAAAAGCTCTTCAAATCTGACAGGCAAGAGATGATAGAACATTGGGAACTTTCCTGACTGCTGATCAGAGCGTCAGTGCACCCACCTAGAAATCAGTTATGCATTATTTAATGTATTACCAAGAAATATAAATACCCAGAAATAGAATCTTTAGGTATATACCCTACCAAATTTTGTTCAGATGCACCAAGAAACATAAGCATATTTATAACAGCACTGTTTGTGGCACCTACCACTTTGATACGACGTAAATACCCACGGACAAAAGAACAGATGAATTACTTTGTAGTTTATTCACGGAATGGAACACTACACAGTAATGACAGTACTCCAACACGTGCAGGTACGTGGATGAATCCCACCAACCCAATGTCAGGTGAAAGAATAGGGATAGAATAGTCCCATTTATATAAACTTCAAAAATGGGAAGCAAAATTTTATTGTTTACAGTTATGCATACATGAGTGGTAAAGCCCTAGAAAAAGGCAAGGAAATATGGTCATGAAAGCACAGTGGTCATCTCTAGGGAGAAAGGGCAACGTTGTCATCAGGAAGAGGCCCATGGGATCTTCTGTGATGCTGACAGTGTTCCTTTTGTCCTGGCTGGTGGATATTTGGGTGTTCTTTTTATTTTTATTCATTTACTTGTTAAACATATATGTGTGGTTTACGTACTTTTCTGCGTGTGTACTCGTACATCATGACTTGTTTAAAATAAGCGCTGGGGGGAGATGAAATTATCACCACTGGATGGTGAGTTCCATTTGCTGGTAGCTGTGGAAGACACCTGACCCACCAAAGCTGTTGAATGGCCTGGCTAAACTTCCTGGTAAGGAATATATGGAAGTACTCCAGGACTATCCATTCGGGAGCTGAAGTAAGACTTTGGGAGACAATGACTTGAATTGGCATTTCCATTCCTCATTCCAGCCTCTCTTGCAAAAGCTCTTGGCACCAGTCATTTAACATTGACTGAGCACCACTAATGTGCCAGGCACTGGGTCAGGTGCTGGGAGACAAAGCCCGATAAATTGTGAGCTTCAAAGAGTTTACCACCCATAGAGGAAATGCAGATCACTGATTACAGCGGGGTGCTAGCTCGTCTAAGGGTGGAAATGCAGTTAGGAGTTAGGTGGGTCTTGGGTAGAGACACCTTTCCAGAAGGTGATGCCTGAGGTCTGTTTCGGAGGACAATTGCCAGGCAAACGTGGAGTAGTGAAGGGAGAATGCATGGGCAAGTAAGAAACAGCAGCTGCATTCTAGAAAAAGCAAATGGCTCTGCATGTCTCGAGTGCTCTGGAGCGCATAGGTGGAGTTGATCTTAAAAGGTTTACTGCAGGAACCCCATCCATTCCTAGCCTGCTGCAGTTATGGGTTAGGTACAATCTTTTCAGCTTTTAGAAAGTATTCCTAGAAGGGATATCCTTAAGGTGTAAAAATCAATAGTAACATCAATACGTTTTTACTGAGAGCCTACTATATGCAAAATAGGGGCTGGGCTGGTGAATATGGAAGGCGGGATGTGGGGAAGTAAGATAAGAAGTATTTCTGTGGGGGCTCACAAAATTTGAAGGTGACAATAATACTTTATGCTTATGTAGCGTTTGGCCATTTACAAACTTTTTCACAAAGATCTCATTTGGTTTGAGGGGGAGAGGAGCCCTGATAAGGGGTTTACCTGATGGTTTTGCCTATGATCAACACCATGTCCTACATGGCATCAGCAACGCATCTGTGGTCATGGGCTGCTGACCTGTATTCTGGGATTTATCGGAGGATGGACAAACATAAGGCACTGTATATTAGCTAACTTGACAATAAATTATATTTAAAGAAAACCCAAACCCCCCCAGAAGCCCCAAAAAACAATGGCCAAATTATGGAAAGAGCTCAAATGTGCATTCACTGATGCATGGATAAAGAAGATGTGGTATGTATATATATGTATGTTTATATATATATATGTATATATATACACACACACACACACATATACACACACACATATATACATACACACACACACACACACACACACACACAGCGGAATATTACTCAAGCATAAAACAGAATCAAATCCTGCCATTTGCAATGACATGGATGGAGTGTGAGAGTATTATGCTAAGTGAAGTAAGTCAGTCAGAGAAAGACAAATACCATATGATTTCATATGTGGAATTTAAGAAACAAAACAAATGAACATAGGGAGAAAAAAAAAATAGAGGAAAACCAACAGACAGACTCTTGGTCTGAACCAAGAAACAAACTGATCGTTCCCAGAGGGGAGGTGGGTGGAGAAATGGGTGAAATAGGTGATGGGCACTAAGGAGCACACCTGTTGGGATGAGCATTGGGTGTTGTATGGTAGTATTGAATCACTAAATTCTATACCTGAAAAAAAAAAAGGAAGAAAGAAAAGATGCTTACCATCACTAATCATCAGGGAAATGCAAATCAAAGCCATAATGAGATGTCACCTCACATCTGCCAGAATGACTATTACCAAAAAGACAAAAAATGTCAAGTGTTGATGAGGATGTGGAGAAAAGGAACCCTCGTGCATTGTTGGTGGGAAGGAAAGCTGGTGCAGTCACTACGGAAAACAGTATGGAGGTTTCACACACACACACACACACGCGTGCATGCACGCACACACACACACACACACACACACACACACATTAAAAATAAAAATATCATGTGATCCAGCAATTCTGCTCCTGAAGAAAATGAAAACATTAATCTGAAGACCTATGTGCACTCTTATGTTCATTGCAGCATAATTTACAAAGCCAAGATACAGAGACAACCTAAGTGTCCACGGATGGAAGAATGCATAGAGAAGTGATCTATATATGCAACGGAATATTACTCAGCCATGAAAAAGAATGAGCTCTTGCCATTTGTGACAACATGGATGGACCTTATTATGCTGAGTGAAATAAGTCAGAGACAAGGTCATATGACTTCACTTATATCTGGAACCTAAAAAATAAAACAAATGAACAAACAAAACAGAAACGGATTCATAGATGCAGGAAACATAAACTGTTGGTTACCACAGTGGGAAAGTGTTGGGGGATGAGTGAAATAGGTGAGGGAGATTAAGAGGTACAAATTTCCAGTTAGAAAAGAAATAAGTCATGGGGACAACAAGTATAGAACGGGGAATATAGCCAAGAATATTGTAATAACTTTATAGTGACAGATGATAACTAAACTTACTGTGGGGATCACTTTGTAATGCATAAAAACACCAAATCACTATAATGTAAACCTGAAGCTAATAGGAATTGTGTGTCAATTACATTTCAATAAACAACAACAACAAAAGAAGCAAAACAACAGATGTCTGATACTCTATCATACCCACAAGAATGGCCATTATAAGAAGCACAGGTAAGACAAAAGTGTTGCTGAGGATTGTTGTGGACGAACTGGAACTCATACATTGCTGGTGGGACAGTAAAATGGTACAGCCGCTTTGGAGAACAGTTTGATACGTCCTCAAAATGTTAAACACGGAGTCGCCTTATGACCTAGTATTTCTACTTCTCGCTATATAGCCAAGAGAAAAGAACACACAAAAAAGAAAAGAAGTACCCAGGAGAAAAGAAGACCCAAAAGCTTGTACACAAATGTTTGTAGCAGCATTATTCATAATCGGCCAAAAGGTGGAAACAGCCCAAATGTTCATCAAGTGATGAATGAATAAACAAATTGTGGTAAATTTTTACAACGGAATATTTTTCCACAGTAAAAGGGAACAAAGTACTTATACATGCTACACAGAGATGAACTTTGAAAACATGATGCTAAGTGAAAAGAAGCCAGATAAAAAAGGCCACAAACTGTATGATTCCATTTCTATACAATGTCCAAAACAGACAATCCATAAAAACATAAAATAGATTAGCAGTTGCCTGGGGCTGGTGGAGAGAAGGGGTTTGTGATGGGGGTGGGGGAAATGGGGAGTGACAGCTAACGGCTACAGGATTCTTTGCAGGGTGATGAAAATCTAAAATTGATTATGGTGATGATTGCACAACTAAAAATCATTAAACTGTGCACTTTAACTGCATGAATTGTATGGTATGTTAATTACATCTAAGTAAAACTGTTCAAAAAAAAAAAAAGGGCAACAGATATTCCACTAGGTTTATCTAGAAGCAAAGGATGATTGGAGGTATGCAATGCCTTCTACATGCGGCATGGTACCCTGAAAATAGCACTGATTGGCATTGGTTCAATCACCACGTAGCTGTGTGGCTTTAGGCAAGCTGTTGAACCTCTCTGAGATTCAATGTCTCACCTGTAAAATGGGGTCATAACCTCTGCCCATCTCAGTGATATGGCATGAAATGAGATTACCGTCTGAAAGGCATTTCCAATGAAAAATCAGCTTGTCTCAGCGTGTTGTTACTCTGCCCTTTTGCAGGACCTGCTTGGTAGGCCTATTGTCAGGCAGTGTTTATTTTTTATTTTGTTGTCTCCTGCCAGGTAGCTCTATATTCTGTCTACCAAATAGCAAATCGCTACATCGGTTTTCTGTTGTTTGACACTTAGGTTCTCAACCTAATAGTTTGTTTACATAAATATTTCAGTCTCTTAGCATTTCAAAAGAGTATTTTTAAACATTAGCTATGAAAAAAAAAAAGAAGAGGAAATGGAGGCACAATTGCTCACTTTTCTAGGCTCAGCAGTTACCTATTGAATTATGCACATTTACAGGCAGAGAGAAGAAAAGAACAACAAAAATAAGACGCTTTCACTTGAGAACAGAAATACAGATTATCTATAAATTTGCTAAACTGTGCCTGGCCTTGGTGGTTAATCTTACATACATAATTTCACCCCCACATGAAAGCCAGGAGTGAAAATGACAGTTCCCAAGGAAAGCTTTTGTTACCCTTAACAGTGGTTCGGAAGAAGTTTCTGCTTCGATCTGATGGTCAGTCTTGTTATAAGAGGTGGAGTGACAAGAGCCCCTACAACTTTGAGAACCGGAACCCAGGAGGTTCTAACTGACCTTGAATTCTAGATCTTGACTTCCTTGTCGTGTCTTTTGTAGTATCACAGCCCCGCTGCGGTTCGGTTCTAGAGGACGTTTGATTAAAATGTTATTTTTAGCTAATACATAATTTCCTACATTAAAATTCGAAAACCCAAGAGGCCCGCTTAGGCTTGTAAATGTGTGACGCGATCGGCCACTGGTGTCCAAGAAAATCTGAGCAAGAGGTTAAGAGCGGAAGAGTCTGCACACGAAAGATGCCCCAGCCTTGAGAGTCCCCGCCTCCAAACACGCCCCCTTGCCCGGTGCTCGCCAGAGTTTGCAACCTCGTCTGTGGGAACCCACTGTCCAAGGGACAGCTCCTTTTCCAGGGCAGGGAGCAGCGCTGATGAAGGGCAGTGGCCCAGATGTCAGGCATGGGGCGGGCGGTGGGGAGAGGGGAGGTGGCGAGGTTCCTGCCTCGCTTGGCACGAGGCATCGATTTGCTGCGATAGGATTCAGACAGCGCTCCGCCCAGGACACTGAATATAGCTGTAGCTCGAGTCAGCCTCAGGCCCCGCTTCTTCCTGGCTTTCAAAGCTGTGCGGGGCTGGGTAGCAGCCACGGACACAAGTGTCTCACCAGGGCTCGTGTGCTCCTCATGTGAGATCAAGGTCCTCCTTACGCCTCACCTCTTGTTCCTAATGCGTGCTTTCAAAGAGACATTGGCCCGCTTGGCAGAAACCCAAAAAAGTCTGCTGTCTGTGAAGTTTGAGTAATGGAGAGTTCTCTCTGGTTAATTTAGATTAATAGGGGCTTGGCCTCACCCACTAATAGATGTTATTGTATATAGCATTTGTGTATTTCCAGTTTTCAAGGGACTGAAATTTACTTGCAGTTCGCTTACTATGTTTCTAGCGTTTAAGCTGGTGTCTGAAAGATGTTGAAAATCTAGTTGATAAACAATCCAAAGCACATGAAACAATTAAGAAGGCTTGATCATGAGGGAAACTGGGATTCAGAGAAAAACAGCAATTAGGAGGTAGCTGTGGTCAGAGAGGAGTTTCTGGAAGAGGTGAGGTATCCCCTGGGCTTTGAAGGACTTGCAGGATTTACCTGGCCACGAAGGAAAACACACAGGAAGCACAGGGGGCTGAGAGTGAGAGCATAGTTAATACCAAACCAAGAGGGAAAATAATTTAATCTTTCTTTGCCTGCTCAGAAGGCTCATTTAGGACTTTACAGAACTCCAGAATGCTTCTAGATCACAAGGCGCAGTGTGCAGAAGCGTTGACTAATAGAATGTGCCAGCTGATGGGCGAGCCTCTGAGAGAGGAGAGTGCTGACAGCCTTCATTTCAGTTCCTGAGTCTCCTTTTGGAGACACGAAACTAGGATATTTTAAAAAGCAAATAAAAGAAGCTTTATTTGCTGGCCTAGTGAAAGGACGGGGTATATACATCCGGTTGGGGAACCAGCCTCTTACCCCAGAGCTATCCTCACTCACTTGGTAACCATGGGTCACACAGGAAACAGCTTCATGCCTTAGCGTGAAAAATGGAACTAATAACAGGTCCCCCTGTGTGTAAATAAAACTGCAGCAGGGGTAAGCAGTGTGCATATTAGTCCTTATGCTCTCTGGAAGAAAAGATTAAAGCAGGTTCACAGAATTATTATGATGATTACATACGCCTGGAGACCGGGGGTTGATTTTTCAATTCATTGATTTCATAAGTCATTCGTGTTGTTAGGCTATGGGATCAGAAAGGCTTGGCTTTGAATCCCAGAGCAATCACTTACCGCCTGCACCACCTCTCCTTTCTTCATTAAAGAAACATGTATGAACCTCCTGTTATGTGTAATTCTGATGAATTACCTAAGTTCTTGGAGCCTCAGTTTCCTCATCCATGAGGTAAAGTACAAATCTCTTAGGGTTATGATAATGTCTGGCACATGGCAGATCTTTAATTCATTTTAGTTCTCCTTTAATTAATGAATGAGGGAATTAAATAAAACGTGGTTACTTAAGGAGCTTAAAGCATGTGATAGGAGGAAAGATGGGGCGGTGAGCGGCTGATAATAACACAAGGCAGAATGCAGCTGGTGTTCGCGCTGGGATACGAGTGAGCAGAGACTGTCTGGACGGACGGGACAGAATTTATCAAAGGACTGGGCTGTGGTGGTTGAATGGGGCACGTGGATCCTGACCCTGCTGCTGCAGGGGGTGGTCACTAAGCAAACGGCATGGTGGGAGGTGATTTGAGACATCCCAAGTCAAACTTCATGTTGTTTCCGCTTAGTTTAACATTGGCCTTTGAGGAAAGATGCTTTCATATTTCCATCTTTTCCTTCATTCAGGTATTCATCCACTGACAATGCGTTTATTACACCACTTTCCTGTGTCAGGCATTTCCCTAGCACTGGAGATACAACCAAGGGATTTTCAGAAGAAGGGAGAAGAAAGGCAAGTAAAGAGACAGTTATAAGTCATTGTGATGGACACGAAGATGATCATTGCCCGACTACCTCCTGAGGGTCACACAGAACTGGGTGTTGACTCTGTGTTCTCCATTTCTGGCTGGGGCATCTTAAGGAAGAGAATCAACTGGTTTGCTCTCCATGTCCTCTCTGCCCTCTAGTTTATTGGTTTGAGGATCAACTGAAATCATGTACTTAAAAGCTCTTTGGAATCTGTATTATGCCATGTACTTGTGTATTTTAATATATTAACCATCAATGAACCCATCATCTTCTATTACCCTACCGGATCTGGCCAGCATTATAATTTTCTTGTAATAGCAGCAGATTTCATTATCTGTTTTGTTTCTTGAGGTTGCTTCTTTTTGATGTGAATCTCTGTAAACCCTTATGTTCTAGTTCTTTCTACTAATGTAGTGTGTGTCCTGCGTCAAATAGAATTTTAGGAAGGACTAATAAGGTTTTAAACTGTCTTTGGAAAGGGGCGAGGAGACTGATAATTAATGAGGAAAAGACGAAGGCATAAGGATTAGAGGAGAGTCCAGCATTACAGAAAGCTCACAGTAAGAACACAGAGGGTGGGGCTTAGCAGCGTAAGGGGGACAGAGATGCGAATAAAACCTAGAAGAATAGGAGTTGAGAGCAAAAGGCGGAGGAAGAGACAGGTGCAGCCATCCAGCTGGTGGAGGAGAGAAAAAGGTGCCTCCCAGTTTGAATAGCTTATGTTCTCTAGCTGCAATATTTCTGCTGATGTCTGAATAGAGAGAAAAATGTGTGTGTATGTGTTTGTTAATAACAGTCATCTATTTATAGGCCTTAAATTATACGCCATGAAAGCCTCTCTGAGACAAGATGTGTTATTTGGCTGCCAGAAGGAGAAGTTAAAGAAAAAAAAAAAACGACCAGAAAGGAGGGGGGGGGGTCTTCTAGATGTCCTTCTTCCTTTTCCTCATCCTCTCTGTCCTCTTCTTATGGTTAATGACAACTGTCTCTCTTCTTCTGTGGTTTGGGGTCAAAATCCAAAGAGGTGAAGAGGAGATTATTAAGATCTTCCTCCAGGAGGAGGGGCCTCCAGGGTTTCTTGAGAATGACGTGACACCCAAATCACATCATTTTCCAGCAGAATCCAAAGGGAAATGAGACAGCATCATTTCTAAGATCCTCATTTTTCAGAGGATGAGACTGAGGCCCAGATGGCTTGTCCTGCACAAGGCCTCCTGGCAAGCTGGTGATGGAAGAGTATTTGCTAGTTCATTCTAGTGCTCCTCCTACTAGGGTGCCCATCAAGTCCTTGCTCCTTTTTCAATTCCAGTTTTCTCACTCATATGGGAAACACGAAGGCTCAGTGTCCTTTTTCCTCTGATTTCACCTTTCCAGAGAACAGCCCGAATCCCCTAATGAACTCAAGGTGTCCTTCAGGTAGCAGGACTTCCATACTTGATTCTAACTTCATAGTCACAAGAGGGTGGTTAAGAGCATGGTTTTTGGTGTGAGGTCTTATAGTTGCTGTGGGACTTCAGGGAGGTCACTCAATCTTGACACCTCAGTTTTCCTCATCAGTTCAATGAGGATAATAACAGAACTTCTCTCATGGGACTATTGTGGAGATTGAGTGAGGTAATATATGTAGAGTACTTAGCAAACAGGCAGATATGCAATTTTCTAATTAGTGTCATAATATCCTAATGGGCTAGAAAAGCTAAGATTCCAAGCTAAGAGCTTTCAGTGTGAAACCCAAATGCAATGACCACCCCCTCTGGAAGGCCCTTCATGTTCAAGTTGATGATGGAGAAGAGGATGCCAGTCAGTAGCCCACCAAGTCATGTCCAGATGGTCTTATTGAGGATGTCAGTTACTAGGAAGAAGGACAATGGTGGTTGTTGGGTTGGGGGAAGGGAAGTGGGCAGAGCCAGTCCCTGAGTATTGTGGGTTGGACCTCTTCATTTGAGAGGAAAGAACCCATATCTTCTGTCTTCCTTCTCTCTTTACAGGCCCTCAGAGTGGGTCAACTTGGGTGTCAGGAGGAGAGATCTTTGTTGGGGGTGGGGGGGAGGTGGTCAGGAAAAGAGACCACTTGCCAAGTTCCTCAGTCTGAAATACTTCCCTCATCTCACATACCTGCCCTCCAACCTCCACCCATTTAAAGTTTGGCTTATGTCCAACTTCTCAATCATCTTTTGCTAAAGATTTAATGTTTTCTTTTGTGAAATATTTATGCCTATTTTTTTATTGGATTCAATGACTCTTCCATGATTTGAGAGAAGATGATAATGGCCATTGGCAGAGAAGTCAAATGCTTTGCCCCAAATCCTGTGTTCAGTAATTGTTCTCTTAGTGCTAAGGAGGGAAGTTATCTTCCTGCCACATCACCTGATGGCCCTTTACAAAAACTTTAACCTTTCTTCAGCTCTCATATTTACATTTGGATGCACATGCACCCATAGTTTTAAAATTAAATCATCAAAGCATTTTATATTAAGAATTTCTGGCTTAGGGTTAAGCTGAACAATCATTCTTTTCTTTCCTTTCCCCTTAGGGGAATACAGCCCTAAAACCCGAGTCTGAGAAGATCTATTAAGGGAGGTATAAATGAAACCTACTATTAAAATCTAGCTCTAAGCAAACCATTCCATTCTGACATCTCTTGTAAACAATTCAAGGATGGGGTTATTGTCCTCTATGTCTTATCTCCTATAGTATTTGTGACAGGGCTCTGAATTTAGCAGGGTTTCAACAGTGATATCTTAGGCAGGGAGGGAGGGAGTCTCTTGGGAGGCCTCAAATGCTGATATGGGCAGGAATGATAATGGCATTAATAATTACTCACCCGATCTCATAACTCTATGCAAGTAAGGCACATTACAGACACTCTCTCTAATTCTTTTTTTAAGTTTATTTATTTATTTTGAGAGAGAGAGAACACAAGCAAGGAAGGGGCAGAGAGAGAGAGGGAGAAAATCCCAAGCAGTGGGCACTGTCAGCACAGAGCCCGATGCAGGGCTTGAACTGATGAACCGTGAGATCATAATATCCTAATGGGCTAGAGAAGCTAGCCAAAACAGAGTGAGATGCCCAAATGCCTGAGCCACCCAGGTGCCCCTATCTCTAATTCTTAAAATAACCCCAAAAGGTAGGGATTGTTCCTATTTTACAGTTAGGAAAACTGAGGCTCAGAGAGGTTAAATAATCAGCCAAACTCACCAAATAAGTATGAGGCAGAGTAGGAATCTAGAATTCCCTAGTTTGGTGTGGCTTCAGTGCCACTGGGCCACTGACTGGCATCGCATCGGGTCCATGAAGTCCCTGGCATTTCTCTCCACTGGCAGAGTCGTTTTTCCTCTGTGTGTGTGTGTGTGTGTGTGTGTGTGTGTGTGTCTCAGGGAGTGTTCAAGGGGCCCTTGCTGAGACTCCCTTCTGCAGCCTCAGTAGGGGGTGCCATTGGCAGGCTGAGAGCCGTGGGGCCCGCGTGGGCGCCACTGTTGGGAGCACTTGAAAAGTGGGAGGGGGAATCTTCTGTTACTAAGCAAGGACCTAGGAGCTGTTGTCAAGGAAGAATCCCAGGCCTTCCATAAAAGGAAGGTCTCCTTTCCCCTGCTGGCAGGGGAAGTGCTGCCTCAAGCAGTGAGTCTGACAATTTTCCCAGCCCACCTGCATTTGGGCAGCTATGAAAAGGAGGCCCAGGGTGCGGGGGTGGGGAAGTGACCTGGAACGAGTAGGTGGGATCTTTGCTGGAAGGGGTCTGGCAGAGAGCAGCAGGGGAGGCGATGCTCAGAAGGGCACCAGCGCTGAGTCCATCAGCTGGGCCAGGTGACCTGGTCTCCTGCCCTCCAATCTCGTCCCCTTTGCTCTGTCCTCCAAGATCTACCTGGGAGATTTCCCCAATATGCCACAATTCTGCCTCAATGTCCTTTGGTTGCTCCCCTCATCACTGGATAAAACCCAGCTTATTTGGCCAGGCAAGAGAGGGCTTTTTCCTAATCTGACCTTTGCCTACTTTGCCAGCCCATCATCCCAGTACCCCTTTGGCCATTCCCAAGAGTGCATCTGCCTCGGAGCAGAGCAGCCTTTCCGTGCCTCTGTGCCTTTGCACATGCTACTTCCGGTCTGGCACGCACCCCCCCCCCCCCTGCCCTCCCTTACATACACCAAAGCCCTTCTTGTCCTGGGAGTCACACTCACAGCTTCAGCACGGGCATTTCCGGTCAACACCGGGCCGCCTCTCGTGATCACCAGCTTGTCAGTTACAACACCGTGTTTGGCACTACTCTCTGCTTTCTGAGAGCCTGGCCCAGCACAGCCCGGGGGAGCTAGACCTTGAAGACAGAGGTGGAACAGGCATGTGCCTAGTTTAGACAGTGCCTTTCTCCACTCCCAAACTGCTGATGAAAAGTGCAAGGTACCGGGGTGGCGTCTCTCAACCTCCCTCTGTCATTGCCCCCCCATCTTTTTGCTGTGACCCCACAGAGCTGAAGCAAACAAGGGAGGTCTCTGGGGTCTCTTCTGTGAGGGTCCCAATCCCGTTTGTGAGGGCTCTGCCCTCATGACCCAACCACCTCCTGAGAGCCCCACCACTTTAGGTGTTAGGATTTAAGGACTGAATTGTTGCGGGGGGGGGGGGGGGGGGGGGGGGGGGGGGGGGGGGGGGGGGGGGGGCGTGGCGGCGCACAAACATTCAGCCTATAGCATCCCTTACCTCACCTCACCCTGCACCTCCTGGGAAGAGTGGAGGCTATGAGATTTAAATCAAGTTTGAGATCCAAGTTTAAAGCACCAGTGATTTTTTTTTAAACCTGAGAATGATGAAGCCCAACCCACAATGTTACCGAAGGAAAGAGAAAAGGAGGTTGGAAGGCAGTTTATATCCGGCAGGGTTGAGACTTCCCCCCCAGCTGCATCTGATTCTCACTCCTGATTGTGACCCACAGTCAGCTCCTCTGTCCCTTCCACCCCTCTCCCAAATGTACACGGAGAGATGTTCTCGGAGGCGGCGTGTAAATAGCACACATACTTGCGGGGCTGATGATTCATCTGAAGCTCTCACCATAGGTTTCCCTTTACGGACAGCCAGGGAACACCTGTGCTAACTGAAGTATCTTCATTATGTCGTGAAATCCTCCCAGCCGCCGAGGTTTGATTATGCCTGCTTTTTGCTGATGAGGCTCAGAGTTACACTGTTTGCCCGAAGTCACAAAGCTGGCAATTCGGAGGCATTCAGTCAGAGCCGCATCTGGTTCTCAAGTCCACCCTCGTTCTCAGCTCAAAGGAAGTATTTATTAAGCGCCCACGGGTACCGGGCACCGTGCTCAGAGCCAGGAAACGTAGCTGAAGAACGCTCAGCTCTTGCCTGTGTGCCGCTCAGGTTATACCGGGGGAGCCATACCGTGGAGAATTGGGTCAATGTGGTGCGGTCAGGGTGGTGGCAGCAGGATGCATCGGGAGCCACGGGAGCCCAGAGGAGAGACCCTTAAATCTACCACGGGAGGGTGATACTTGAATACAAAGCTGAGTTTTCTGTATGAATTGACCTGGGGGAGGGGGAGGAGATGCGTTGCACTGGAACATGAGCGAGGAGCCCAGGCGGATCTCTCCGTGGGTGCAGACCGGGTGGCTTGCTTTTAAGTCCACCTTCCCTTCCCTACTCCGAGGGCATTATTGTTTGTTCGCTCTTTAGTCCCAATCTGGGTCCATGCCAGGTAGTTTTATTTTTTAAGCTCTATCCCAAAGTAAGGACCATGGCAGGTTGTCCAGAAGAAATTGAAAGACCTCCCCGAGGCTGGGTGCAGGTGGGGAAAGCTTATTTTTAGGGCCAAAAGGCCCATTTCCTGGATTCTAGAAATTATATCCCATACAGCAATACCTGCTGAGCCCGCCGTAAGGCTGGCTCTGTAAGGTGTCATGGGAGAAACACAGATGGTCACCATGTATGACTGTGTTAGGGATCATGTGTCTGAATGAAGGAAAAGGCTGGCCTTGTCTCTTTAGAAAAAGCGCTATATAATCAGAAGTTGGATTTACTCAGCGATATTTGGGTTTTATAGCTACCAACTTACAGCTATCAGGAAGGATTTACTTTTGAAATTCCTGTTGGAAAGAACTCTTTTATTAAAAGGCCAAATTTCTCTAGTCTTTAACCTGTCTTTCCCATTGAAACAATTGCTCATTCGATACACTTTCTGAACTCAAGGTTTCTTAACCACATGAATAAAATACCATAACTGAAGAGACTTTATGTGATAGAGCCCAATCCTGGAATAGCTTACACATTCACTTGAGAAGGCAGAATACACATGAAATACTTAAAATTGCCTAACATTGTTCACTAAGTGCTGCAGCATAAAACCACATTCGCCCCTGGTCACCGAAGCGCTGTATGCCCATACACGTGAATCTGGTGTTTTCCGCAAGTGGAGTACACGTGTCACCGCGGTGGGACAGTGCTGTCCTGAGGCGGCCTGTCTGGGACCCTTCCTTTAACCGTCTTGGCCGCCTCTCAGGTCCCCGCCCCCCTGGGCGGGAGCAGGTTGCTCTACAGGGCATCAGCAGGGCAGGAGGCAGAACGATCACAGCGTTCACCTCCAGGAGGCGCTATTCACATAGAACACAACGGATGCCTGTGATTGATGCCCCCAGGGCAGCTTACAGGGCGCACACTGCGGGACTGAGATGGGAGGAGGATGACGAAGACCAAGGAGAGGAAGCAAATGTGACTGCATCTGGGAACACTTTAGTATCAACTGTCCTCTTTTTTTTTCTGTCTCTGCCTCTCTTGGAGTCTCAGTAAACTGCCTCTTCCTCTCACCACTCCAGTTATTTCGTTTATTTCTCTCTTTCTTGACTTAGTCCATGGAGGAGTCTCTCCCTGGTTCCTCAGCGATCACCTATCTCTGGTCCCCCTTTGTCTAGTGTGTTTTCCCCTCTCCTTCTGTTGCCTTTAGCTTTTGTCTCCCTCCCCCCAATATAGTTTCAAATCTTGGCTAATAATTTCAGGCCTTACTGCAAAAGAAGGACATATGTTGTGAAATTTTTGGCAAAAATTTCTATCAGGAGAACTCGTAAATATCGAACTCCTCTATCTAAGAGAATTTCTCTTAGACACATCCACCTCTGGTTCACATCTCTAAATCCCTTGCCGGGCCACCTGGGATGGTCAAGGAAACATTCAAACGTCTGGACCTGTGTACCTTCTCCCCAGACTGTCCCCTGTGTCACCCTGGGTCCTGTGTGCCTCTCTTGCTGACCCAGGCTCTCTGGGTTGGATTAAATATCCCCTCTTCCCTGCCCATCTTTCCGCCACAGCCCTCTCTCGCTGTGTCCATGAGAGGTCAGGTTCCTGTGCCAGCGGTCCACAGCCAGTCTTACGACGCAGTCAGTTCCTGCTGACGTCTCATGCTTCCTGGTGATTCTTATTCAGAAGCATCAGTCACACCCACAGGAGCAAAGCCTCATGCGGGGTTTCCAAACAGGCCTAATCATGAAAGTCAGAGGAATGTCCGAACAGACCTAAGGAATGTAATGTTAATGCCACTGTGAAAAATCCCAACCTGGTTTAAAGTCACCAGGACACGGGGGCAGCAGGAGTTGGGGACAGAGTTAAGGGGCTGGTCTGCAGCACAATGCAAAGTCGCATCCTTCCACATCTACCCCTCCTGGCAGGGTAAAATTAATTCTGGAGCTGGGGTAGAGGGAGGCTTGCCCCCAACCAAAGCCCAGCTGAATGGTTCATGAGATCTGAATCAGCCGGAAGCAACCGCTCTGGTCCCCAGAACCCATGTCTCAGTTCCACCTGGCATCACCAATTATCTGTGCCTCTGACATAGGGGTTTTTTTTTTATTCCCTCGAAATAGGGCTATAATTAAATCCAAAATTGTACTGGAGACTTTATAGTCATGGCAAAAGCAGAACATAATGTCTGCAGACAAAAAAAACCCTCTTTCAATAAAAATTAATTATGCGCAGCTCGTGTCCCAGCCCTGGTGGCGATGTGGGGAATGCATATGAAGGCATGGGGAGGACTGGCCAGAGGCATGGAGGTACGGGAGGAGGATGGCTCCTGCCTACTCCCCGGCCCGGCCGCTGCAGCCCCGCCCCCCCCCCCCCCCCCCCGCCCCGGTTCCGTTCATGCAAACCCTCACTGCACCTCCTTCCTTTTCTGGGAGTAACTGCTTGTTCTCTGCAGCCTTGTGGATTGCTGGGATTTTTTTTCCCCCTTCAAGGATGAGAAATTGAAAGCAGCCGTAGAAAGGGCTGGGAGAGGTGAGAGAGAGACAAACACAAAAGGAGAGAGAGAACCTGTGATCTGTCATTCCCATTCAATCTTTTTTTCTTTCAAGAGGAAAAATTCTCACTTACAGGGAATATAAGAATCCTGCTGGCAGCGTGTGCCTTATGCTTCCCGCCACAGGGGCTGCGCAGGCCCCAGCTCTGGCTCCCACAGTGAGCTCTGGGGGAAGAGGGGTGAGCGGGAGCCGGTGCCACATAATAGCCACGCGACAGAGCCTGCTACAGACCAGATCCCGGGACGTGGCCTTTCCTCATGTCCAGAGTGGCAGTCCAAATGGGCACTAGATTCGTGTACAAGCCTCCTGGGGAGTAAGTACAGTACGAAATCAGAGAGACAAGGACATGAAAGGGGAGGCAGGGTGGGAGGGTCTCACACTGTAAACCAGTCACCAGATTTGACAGGAAAAAGGAGAAGGATTTGCAAAAGCCAATGTGGGCATACAGCAGGGTTGGATACATTGTGATTTATCTAAGGAGGTAATGACAGAGGAGTGGGAACAGGGCATACGTTGCCCTGTCAGTATCTAGGGTTTCTTCCTGCTTTAGTTTAGGTCTTCGCCACCCACTCTGCTAGCAGGAGGGGTCCCACCAGGTCTCACTGAAACCGGAGATAAGAGTGCCCAGGGATGCACATCATCTAAACTTGCTGAGTCGCAGGGGTGCCTGGGTGTCTCAGCCGGTTACGCCTCAGACTTTGGCTCAGGTTGTGATCTCGCGGTTCGTGAGTCGAGCCCCACGTCGGGCTCTGTGGTGACAGCTCAGGGCCTGGAGCCTGCTTCAGATTCCGTCTCTCCCTCTCTCCCTGCCCGTCCCCTGCTCATGCTCTGTCTCTGTCTTTCAAAAATGAATAAACATTAAAAAAATAAATAAAGTTGCTAAGTCGCACAGAGGGGAAGGGGCTCTCCCAACAGGGCACAGCAGCAGGAGGCAGTCCTGGGGTCCGGGCTCAGACACTGCTGGGCGCTCATGAAGGGCAGCTCACTTGGGGCATGCTCACTTAGAGCTCTGTAAATGGCAGGTCCACATTTAACCCAGAAGAGTGGCAGCCAAGAGAACCACGCCTGGCCCTGTAAGGGCTGAGGGCAGGGAACTCTGAAGCTGTGAAAAGGAACGGGCACAGGCTGTGGAAGGGCTGGTGGGATGGTAACCAAGACGCTATTGGATGTGGGGGTGACCACGGTTATCTGCCAACCCCAAGTTTTTCAAGATAGTCTCAGCAACTCATGCCTTGGGTAGAAGATTGAATGAGATGCTCCCCAAGTCCAAGATGTGGTGATTCTGTTGAGTCAACCAGATTCTCCCCGTGTTGGGGGGATTACAGGGCCTCACGGAGGCCAGCACATCCTTATTTCCCACTGACAAGACTCCGTCTCCTCTCCTGATGCAGCAGCCCTCCACTCATAGACACGTACCTTACATTGGCTGTACTACCAGTGGGTGAAGCATGGGCACAGCAGGTCTTCCCTGTGTTCCATTTATGTCAATGCAAATTCTCCCCTTCTCCCCTTGTCACTCAACCTCACTCACTCCCCTCCCCGCCTTCCTCAACTCCCTTGCCCAGTTTCAAAGCTTATCAAAGCTCAGTTTTCTTGACCTGGGGAGAGGGGAGGCCCTGTTTTAACTCAGGTGGCTGACAGCTTTGCCAATGCTCCCTGATCCTGGTCATTACACAATGACTCACTCTTCCTGCGTATGGTCAACACTGTACCACAGGTCCCAGCCAGGGCAATAAGACAAGAAAATAAGGTATAAGGATTGAAAGGAAGAAATAAAGCTATCATTAATTACAGATGGCATAATAACTTACATAGAAAATCCAAAAAGTCTATAGATAAACTATTTGCATTAATGAGTTAAACTCCCAAGAAGGCTGAACTCAGGATCAATACAACATCTTTGTATTTTATATGTTTGCAACACATTTTAATTTTTTTTTTAATTTTTTTTAACATTTATCTATTTTTGAGACAGAGAGAGACAGAGCATGAACGGGGGAGGGGCAGAGAGAGAGGGAGACACAGAATCGGAAGCAGGCTCCAGGCTCTGAGCCATCGGCCCAGAGCCTGACGCGGGGCTCGAACTCACGGACCGCGAGATCGTGACCTGAGCTGAAGTCGGACGCTTAACTGACTGAGCCACCCAGGCGCCCCTGCAACACATTTTTAAATGGAAATGTATTTAACAGTTACAGTGTAAAAGCATCAAAAACGTGAAATACCTCTGAATGCATCATACAAAGTTGTGCAATTCCACTATGCTGCAGACCATAAAACATTACTGAGGCAAATTAAGAAACCCAACACATGAAGGAATATATTCCAGGTTAATGTACTGAAATGTTGTAAAGATTCAAATTCTCCCTAAATTGGGGGCATCTGGGTGGTACAGTCAGTTAAGCGTCCAACTCTTGATCTCGGCTCAGGTCATGACCTCATGGTCCATGAGTTTGTCCCCCATGTTGGGCTCTGCACTGATGGTGTGGAGGCTGCTTGGGATTCTGTCTCTCCTCTCTGCCCCTACCCTGCTTGTGCTCATTCTCTCTCTCTCTCAAAATAAATAAACTTAAAAATAAATTTTCTCTAAATTGATCTATAGATTCAACATAATCATAGTAAAAATTCTAGCAGGGGTGTGTGTGTGTGTGTGTGTGTGTGTGTGTGTAAACTGGAAAGCTGATTCTAAAATTCATATAGCTATGCACAAAGATGAGGAAAGCAAGACATTCTTGAAGAACAAAGCTGGAGCTCTCATACCACTGCACATTGAGGCTTATTATAAAGTACTAGTAATTAAGACAATGTGGTATGGACACAAAGATCAACAAATATACAAACAGAACAGAATAGAGTCCAGAAAGAGACCACATATATGAGGTCGCATGGCTTACGACAGCTGGGGAGAAGAGAATTCTTGAAGTAGGTGGTGGTAGCTTGATTGGGTATCTAAATGGGGAAAATGAGTTTTATCCTACTTTTCACCATACACAAAAATCAAAAACAGATGGATTATAGATCTAAACATGAAAGGCAAAACTATAAAACATCTAGAAGAAAACATAGGAAAATATCTGCATAAGCAGATAGCTACCAGATGGAAAATGAAAAGCACAAATCATAAAGGGGGAGTAGCATACATTAGAATTCATAAAAAGTAAGACCTGTTTATCAGAAATACTCTTAAGAGAAAGAAAAAATGCAAAACACAATGTGAGAACATATTTACAATATATTTTTGTATCTTTTCTATATCCAAGATCTACCAAAGACCCCTAAAAATCAATAATAAAAAAGACAACTATTAACCCAGAAAAAAATGGGTAAAAGACATGAAGAGTATTTTTCAAGGATGTCCAAATGGCCCATTAATCATTTACAAAGGAGCGTTGCCTCAACAATCATCAGGGGAATGCAGCTCAAAACTACAATAATATCCCACCATATACCCCCAGAACGGCTAAGATGAAAAGTCTTGTGAGTATGTGGCGCCATTGAACTTTCAAAGACTGCGGGTGGTAGTGTACATTTATATGACCACTTGTAAAACTGTTTACTAGTGTCTCCTAAAGTGAAACACGATCTACTTTAGAACCCAGCAATTCGCTCTTAGAGATATACCCAACAAAATATAACCCTACGGTACCAAGAGACATGTGTAAGAAAGTTTGTAGCATTCCCAAACTAGAAACAAATCCAAACGTCCATACACAGTAGAATGGATAAATATTGTTATGTTGTTATGGTCATATAATGGAATATTACCCAAACTTCTGCCCTTCACAACAAACGAATGCATCTCCAATGTACTATTTAGCAAAAGAAGCCAGGCACAAAAGAACACACAGTATACAGTTCTACTTGTACAATGTTAACATAGGCAAACTCGACCTAAGCTATTGCAAGTCAGGATAGTGGTTACCAAGTGGGGTTGGAGTGGGGCTTCCATGGTGCTGGTGAGCTCTGTTTCTGGATCTAAGTGTTCGGTATTCTGGTGGGGCCTCTTTGTGAAAAGTCATTGAGCTTGACTCATGACCTGTATACTCTTCTGTAAGTATGTTATAATTCAATAAAAAGTTGACTTAAAAAATAAAGAACGTTGGTGGGTCTGGGTGGCTTGGTTGGTGAGCGTCTGACTCTTGACTTTGGCTCAGGTCATAATCTCACGGTTTGTGGGTTCGAGCCCCACGTTGGGCTCTGCGCTGATAGCACAGAGACTGCTTGGGATTCTCTCTCTCTGCCCCTCCCCCACGTGCACGGTGGCTCTCTTTCTCTCAAAACAAATAAATAAGCTTGAAAGAAAGAAAGGAAGGGAGGGAGGAAGGAAGGAAAAAACAACTGTTGAGGGAAGTCCTCAGAAGAGCATAATTTAGGGAAAAAGAAGAAGAAAGAACTGAAGCTCGAGGAGGTCAGAGGTTCAGGCTAGCATTAGAAGGCAGAAGGGTGGAGACCCCCATGGTGTGATCTGAGAATCATTCTCACATTATGGTCATACCACCAGAAGTCCCAGAACCAAAAATATACCCAATCCTTTGAACGTTCCAGAATCCTGTGGACAGCTTAGACTTTATGCCTGGTCATCAGCTAAAATGTCAGGGAGATTTACTGACTGTTAGCTTTGAAGGCCCAAGCTTCCTGGACGTAGACTTGACCCCCTTCTAGGGCCCAGGAGTGGGGACCGTATGTGTGAATGGGGGGCAGAGGTTTCCAGGCTTGGGGTGCCTGGGTGGCTCAGTTGGTTGAGTGTCCAACTCTTGATCTCAGCTCAGGTCATGATCTTGTGGTTCACGAGTTCGAGGTCCATGTCTGGCCCCACGCTGACAGTGTGGAGCCTGCTTGGGATTCTGTCTCTCTCCATCTCTTTCTGCCCCTCCCTTGCTCCTGCATGCTCTCTCTCTCAAAAGAAATAAATAAATAAAACTTAAAAAAAAAAAAAAAAAAGAAGTGTTCAGACTCACGTTCTATCATCCACTCAGCACAGCCCCTTACTATGGTCTTCCAGATCAGTCTTCGTTTATTTGCATTCAGTAAATAATTATGTGTCGGCACTGTAGCAAATTACAGATATGAACCAGACAGGTGTTTCCTTGCCCTCTCGGAGCATGCAGTCTGGTTTATGGGCACACAAAGCTGAATTCCTAGGTGGATCAGCTGACTACTCTGCATGGCAAGAGCCAAGCTGGGGCCTCAGTTCCCAGTCCTCTGAGCACCTAACAAGGTGGCCTGCAGGGGCGGGGGCTGGCTGGAACCCCACCCCTAGCATGCTGTTCAAGGGGAGCAGGCTTGATCTCCTTGGGCGCGACTCGGAACATGAAAGGTTACTTTGAAATGGTTGAGGAGACACAGGCACGTCGTCGTATCTGCAAATGGATTCCAGCCAACATTATGAAATTTTCATAATCTCGCTTTATGTCATAATTATAGTGTGCTTGCTCTTTACTGTCATCAGCCAAAAGGGGTTTTTATCAGCGTATTTGTCATTGTAAATGTTATGTATATAATCATGGAAGCGTGTCACAGAAGGTAGAGCGATCGTATTCAGGAGAGACACATTACCTGCTATGAAACACAGGACGCGCCCCTTAATATGGGAAGGATATACCACAAACCCAGGGCTACAAAGTGCCTTGTCTCATCAAGGCTTTCACGGCCGCCTTGGAGCCCACTGCCAGCGCTGCAGCCTAATTTGTCTTCTTAGAAATTGAAGAGAGCCCAATTACCAGGGAGGAGTTCCATCAAAAGAACCAGACTACACGGTGCACGGGAAGGATTCACACTTAACCGCTGATGTATGTGCATTTTGGTTCCATTTTATTTATAATATGTGTAAAGTTCTTATGCTTTAATTAAGAAAACTTAATCATCCTTTCATTAGAAAGCAATTCTATGGGATTGCTTTTTTTTTTTTTTTTTTTTTTTTTTTTGGAGAGAGAGAGCGGGAGCGAGAGCGAGAGAGCACAAGCAGGGCAGAGGGGCAGAAAGAGAGGATCTTAAGCAGGTTCCACACTCAGCACAGAGCCCACATGGGGCTCCTTCCCACAGCCCTGGAATCGTGACCTGAGCTGAAACCCAGAGTCGATGCTTGACCGACTGAGCCGCCCAGGAGCCCCTCTAAAAGCCTTTTTTCTATATGAAGGCGTGACCTCTTTTTATCAACAAACCAAGTATCCCGCACACTATACAGGTTGTAGAGGATGCGAAATAGTTTAGCACAGCATTGTTACCGCCTCACCCTCTAGGCTGCCTCCCGTAGCATCACTGAGCGAAGCTGATCACTCACTGGGCTACAACACACTCTTTTATCATAGTTTGAGGCACTCTGTCTGCTATCATTTCTTCTTTCCCTGTGTCGGGCATCATGCCTAGGACCAGGGGCCACCCTCCCATGCCACCCACCACTACAGTGAGGGCAATCTCCAAACAATCCTGAACGTGGGCCCCTCCTTCCGGACGCGTTCTCCTCTCGATGATGTTCGTTCTGAATTGTGCACACATATGAGTCTAGAAGCGGCACTCTGCCATTCACCAACCCTGCCCTCTCTCATACATCACACTGATTCTCATTCGCATGGTGCTGTGCCAATAGCCCCTTGGGACATGTTTCCTGGGTTGTTCTTTGTAGTGGCCAGATCCAGACACAGCTCATTTTATGAAGATTTTGTGCTAGTAACGTGTGTGCGTGCCTTTCTTGGCCGTGCGGGTAGGCAGTCCACAGTGGATCTCCCTCGTAATTCGGGCCAAATTTAGTCGAGACTTTGCTTTGGGGGAGTAGGTACAAATGCCACAGGACCTGCACATTGTTAAATTAGTACCTTACAAAGGCACGCTGTGCTCCCGGTAACACATCCGGATTCGCGGGGAAAGAGTCCACAGCCTGTAATTCAAGGATCACAACAATGTCATTTCTATTAACACCACCTGAGCAGTTTAATTCTCAACCCTCAGGAGGCAGCTGGGGCAGGTGAGGTGCTTGGGGGTTTCCTAAAGCATCCTGGCTTTTTTTGTGAGATGAAGAATCCCAAGATGCCTCAATGATTGGTGCAATGAGGAAGGTGAAGAGAGAGGGCTGTGTGCCCACAGACAGATAAAAGCAGAAAAAAAAAAAAAACAATGGAAACACAGTGAATCTTCCCCTGATTCCTGAGAAGAGGCCTAATACAAGGCACACGGGCAGCCTTCAATCTTGAGACAGACTTACAAGTGTTCAGTGGGATTGTTGGAGTCTGGGCGGTAGCTACTTTGAGTCTCTACAAATTCATCTGGTGAAATTCTAAATAAAAACAAGAATTGGGTGGACTATAGATGGAAGAGGTAGGAAGAGACTTAATTTTAAAGTTAATGTAATCTAGCATTGCTATAAACAAAAGGCCACACAAGTTCAAAGAATAGATGATAGAAATAGCAGGTATAATGTTTTGGAAATGACCAAGGTGATTCAGGCTGCTGGAGTTCACTGCTGCATATAAATTTTATAATCAGCTTAAACACATACTAGAGGCTCAAGAGCTCATGATTTCAGTCTCAACCTACTGAATAACCTTAACCAAATAACCCCCAAAGATAAAAATTTTTTAGTTATGCGTGCAGAGAAAAATGTTGGCTGAGAATCATAGCGACAGACAGTGATGCGGGTCCTGTGAGAGGTGTGCAATGGAGGAGATGCACTGCTGGCCTCAAGGAGAGAAGAGAGAAAACGCTTCACGACTGGACCAAGTAGGAGAACATTTACCCCCAACTGTCCTCTAAGATTAAGCACGGGCTGGATGCCAGTTGCCTACTGCAGGGAAATCAAGCGAGCATTAAGAACCCAAAAGAAGATGCCCAAAGCAAATATCTGGGAGGTGACTGAAAGCAAGCCATTTAGCTGAGCTGGCAAGGTTGAGAGCAGAGTAGATGAATACACTTGAACTCTGAAAGTAGCTCTGGGCTACAGTCTGGATGTGCCAAGACAGAAAGACCCCCTAGCTCTACTTCTCCTTCTCTTGGCCCTAAGACTTGAATATTAATTGGAATTTTAAAAAACCCTGAGACAACAGTCCCTGAGAGTTCCTGGAAGGATTCTTAGTCTCCATATTCAATGGATAAAATATGTGATTTAAGAATGTATGTATTACATACATATATACGCACATACACACAGCATATATATGGCTATCTGTGGCTTCATTTATGGGTTTGATTAGCATTGAGGCAAAACTCACCAGGTAATGGGTCAAATTATTATATTGGATCAGTCAAAAAGACCCCGCTGTGTGTTCCACATCTCCTCAGATACACTCCACTAAGCAAAAAAAAAAAAAAAAAAAAAAAAAGCCATCCAAGCAAACGTCACAAGGATCTCCAGTGCGAAGTCCAATTTACCAAAATGTGGCCGCTTCAAAAATGCCTTCTTTTCACTAGATTAAAAGTGGCATTAGGTTAACCAGTGGCATATACATGTGTATACATTTTTACTCATTAGTCTTGAATACATGTAAAACTAAACACTCATCATTAAAAGGGACAAGGGCAACATGAAGTAATGACCAGGTGACTGCAGTTCTGGGGCATGGGAAGTTCAGGTTCTGAAACATCTTGTACCAGAAAGCAAGGAATTGCTCAAAACCTGATGGCATTGTGTTAAAAGTACACAGGAGGCAACTTAAAGGTGGTCATGATGGGCCAAAGTTTGATAACATTAGAGCGTCAAGAAGAATAATAGTGACAGATTATAATAATATACTTAATAAAACAAAGAATCCTTGAGCCCAAAATACTGCCTCAAAAAAAGGGAAGTGGTTTCTTCTAATAGAAGAATGCCACCTAATAGATATAGAAAGAATGATAGAATTATAATGTAGCCATTTTATAATCACCTAAGTAAGTTATGCAGGTATCATCAATGGATAATAAAAACACTGGGTGAATGTTAGTGGAATAGGATATTCACAGAGTCTCAAAGTGTTGCTCTACAGATTATATATTAATGACAAATATAAACACGTGGCACCTTGCAATGGGGAAATCCAGAAGGCACCTCCTCAACCAACTGAACCTATTCAGCATCACCAGTAAAGGGGCAAGCTGACGTTCTCTGTCTCCTGACTTGATGTACTAAGAGGTCACGACATCACCTTTGTAGTATTCTTGGCGAAAACATTTAATCTAATCATGAGAAAATTATCACATAAACCTAAATTTGGGGACACTGTATGAAATAATTAACTTGAACTCTTTAAAATGCCATGTGATGAAAGATTTTCTTAAAAGGAAGGGGACTAACATTAACTAAAAGAGGTTATAGAGATACATCAAGTAAATACAATGTATGAATTTGATTAGATATTCTGGATCAAATAAAAGAAAAAAGCTATATAAAACATGGGAGAATAGAAGAATTGAATATGAACTATAGATTAGAAGATATTCTTGTATTAGTACTACTTTTTTTTTTTAAAATAGGCTCCACACCCAATATGTGGCTTGAAGTCACCACTCTGAGATCGAGTCACATTCTCCACTGACTGAGCCAGCCATGCGTCCCTTAACTTTCTTGAGAACTAACATGGTTGCTTTTAGGGGATAGTTGTTAAAATATTTGAGGGTAAATTTTAATCATGATACCTGCAATCTACTCTCAAATAGTTTGGTGGGGGACAGAGAGAGAGAGGATGGGGATGGGGAGAAAGCAATCATGCATTGTAAAACGTTAACAACTGGGCAACTGAGCAACTCAGTTGCAACTCAGAGTTGCAACAACTGGGCAACTCTGAGCAACTCAGAGTTAACAACTGAGCAAAACAGAGATGGGTCTCCATTGTCAGGCTTTCCATTGTTTTGTAGGCTTGGGATTTTTCAAAATAGAAAGGTGGGGGAACTTTGCTTGCAAGGCTACAGAGTAAACATGAGGACATGCCATTTCAATATAATTTACGTTCTTCAGCGTACCGAATAAAATGCTAGCCAAGCAATCAAACACAAGTGTGTGGCCAAAAGGAAAATATTCCTTCTTAATATTCCTAAAATAATAATATCTCACACTGGGGTATTTACATACATGCCAGGCACTGGGTTAAGTGCTTCAAGTTTTGTCTCATTTGACTCTACAAAAACCTTATGGGATGGGCACTCCACTGCAAATGAGGGAACTAAGGCTCAGAGTGGTTCAAAATATGGCAAGGTCAGGACACCTGGGTGGCTCAGTCGGGTAAGTGTCCAACTCTTTCTTGATTGTGGCTTAGGTCATGATCTCACAATTTGGGAGTTTGAGCCCTATGTCTCAACAGTCAGGACCCTGCTTGGGATTCTCGCTCTCCCTCTCTTTTTACCGCTCCCCAGCTCAGGCCTTCTCATTTTCTCTCTCTCTCTCTCTCTCTCTCAAAATAAATACATAAACTTAAAAAAATATGCCAAAGTCAAACAGTAAGTGGAGGGGTCAGAACAGAACCACCTGCCTGACCCCAAAGGTTGGCTTTCAACCTCTCTTTCTCACACACTCTGTGGCCGGTACTGGAGGCCTCGACCCTGTGCAGAAAATCAAGTGATATGATTTTAGGTCTATTTGTATGTATAGGTATTCCTAGAAATATACATGAATTTGATAGAAACTAGAAAGAAAGTTACATAATTTTATAAAATTGCGTTCAGAATACCATTAATCTGGGTAGTCATCAGTTATGAAAGAGATTGTCAAGTTATTTAAAAACTGTTATTCAGTATTACCAGTTAAATGCATTATGCTAATTCAGTACTCTGGTCAACAGAGTTACCATATATAACATGGGCTGCCAGTTTTGAAACAAAAAAGATCATCTTGAAATTACATATGTAAAACTCTCCCAAATAAAAAAGTCCCTTGTAATAGCATAGCAGCAATATAAATAACAAGACCATCATTCACTGGCATGTCCCTTTTAGCTTTTCAAAAATGATTTCACGGTTGTTATCCAATTTTTTTTTATCAACTCTGGAATGTCATTAACATAGATGGAGACAGGTGTCAGTGCCGTAGGAATAGAGCTCTAAACTGATTTTAAGATATCTCCCAAGATTTTCTTTTAAAAAATACACTGCTGTACCTTGTTTGCATAAATGTTGAGGAGGGAATGTGCATCTCTGTCTCTGCTGGTGAGTAGAAAATTTCATTTTTAAGAAACCAGAAAAAGTAATCTTAATACATCAGGAATCTACAACAATTGAAAGCATTTTGGCCGATGGCTGAGAAAAAGTAAATATAGAATAATTCCAACCAAGTTTTCAGAGAGCACCGGTGCAGACATTTTAGATCTTTAGATTACCTGGGACAAAGGACTTCGACACCAACAAGGTCAAATCTGGCATTCTAGGAGATCGGGCTGCGGTGTAGGTAAGAAAATGGTCCCAGGAGTTAATCTGTCCGATTAAAATTTTGGCTTGGCGATTTTCTAGCTGCATGAACTTACGTAAATTGTTTGACTTCCTTATCCCTCTATTTCCTCGTCTAAAGAGTGGGAAAAGTAGGAGCACCCACCTCAGTGCCACTTGAGTTAACACTTCGGTGACAAAAAGCCCAGGAATGAGACAAGGGAAGTCGATGCCAAGAAACAAGAACCTCAGAAATAGTTCCTTCCACCCAAGGTTATGACACACCACCATGAGTCCCAACAGTATAGTACAAATGGCTCAGTATGCCTGGCATATCCATGAAGCCAACGTTGGGGAAGTCTTTTGATAGTCGTTGGATGGCAGCATATAAAACATTCTAGACAAAGACTTGGAATAACTGAGAGACTTCAGCCAGATTTACCGTCCTTTGATCATAATTAATTGCAAAGTTATGATGTTTTGCTGAGATATGCTGTAGCCACCCGGGCATGGCATCTCATATGACAAAGTGCCCTATAGGAAGCCTGCAGGAAAAATTCCTATAATTCATAGCCGGTGGTAGCATTTTCAGGAAGCAACAGCCACGTCTTCCCAGGAGACCAAACAATACCAGTAGGGGCTATGAAACAAACAAGCAAACAAAATAAGGGGCTTACAATCCAGTATAAATAACAGAACTTAAATGAAACTGAAAAGTAGGCAAAGTCTGTCTCTGATAATTGCCTTATTCTCCCCCCTCCCCTGTTCAGTCCCGGTGCCCGTGCTGTCTTGTTGCTCTATAAATATCCGAGAGCCCCAATCTGAGCAACGCTCCCAGGCCGGTCCTACCAGGCAAAACCTGGCGACTCAGTAGATAATAGTCTCCTACCTAGTAGGGAACTAATTGCATCAAAGTTATTCAGAAGGAGTTGCAAGTAATTGATGACTTTGAAGTTCAATAATTTTGAATTTTAAAGGGAAGAAGTTTCCCTAATGGGGTTGAGATGTGAAGGAGATATTTTGAGAAAGGCACCTTCTGGGGACTGCTACAGGCCTCTACAGCTCATACACGTATGACCTCATACATAGAAGAATAGGTTTAGCTTACTCCTCAGCGTTGCCAGACCAATGCCCAAATGATGAGCCAGGGCCACAAGGGAGTCAAAATAACTCAACAGAGATACAGCATCCAAGAGCGATTGTACTTACAGGCAACTATGGCCACAAAGAGGTCAAATGACTTGCAACCGGCGAATCATGCTGTGTCGTGTTTGGTTCATTTCTTCTGTGTCACCAATCAGTAGGCTGGTAGGTCTGCAGCTAAGACTTCTCCCAGAGTGGTGCAGGACCCTGGATACATCATCCTGCACTTGATCTTAGCCCAAAGGCTGGGAAGCGATGAACACATCATCCCGAATGCTCATCCCTAAACCCCAGGATTTCTACATCGGTAACAGTTAGGTACCGATGAACATTAAGGACAGGCCGGAAGAGGGCTCTGAAGTGACAAAATGGCAGATGAGAAAGGTAGTGGTTGGGAGCAGGGACAGTTCTGCCTCTTTTGCCTTGGTGATAGCAGTTGCATTTATAAACTGATAACATGCTTTTCTCTTCTTTAATGTGTCCTTGTTCCTTACCTCCTGCTTCCTTGAGTCCCTGCCCACCTTATAGTCTGAGCTGAAGGATCTCTGTGCCCTGATGACAAAGGCGGAGGGCACTGTGACATACTTCTATCTCTATCGATGGTCTGGAAAGTTAACCGTGGGTTCCAACTTGCTTAGCATTTTCTCAGCTGTGGCACGATGCATTTGGACTTCATTTGTGATAGGCCTCTCATTGAGCAAGAAAGCTGGTTTCCTTTTTCCTGCCAGAAAATCTGGCTCTCTCATTCGCCATATTTTCTGGGTCTGCTGGACTCAGCTCAAAAACGCCCTAGCAAAGTCTGTCTCTAGGGAAAAAGCAGTCCCCGAGAAAGGACAATTAAAGGTAGGCTTTGTCTTTGATTTTTACTGGCAGTTGTGTGCAGGTGAAGTCCTAGAAAAGGCCACGGCCCACGGCCCACGGCCCACACACAACCCGATTGTGCAACTGAGCAACTTCCCACAAGCGCTTCCAGTTGGAATGGGGGCGTTTAAGGGAGACTCCCTCATGGCATAAGCTGAGGGAGGAAGATATAGGCCATTTACCTACACAATGAGGCAAATGTCCTACTTGCTAAGTCTGGAAAGGTGGGTGGCAAGAGTGGTGGCTCCCATTTTCCTGAGAACACAGTTTGTCTCTTTGGTTCCACTTCCTGGTGTCACCCCTAGACAGGACCAACCTGGAATTAAGGGTCACGACCGAAATCATAGCAGTCAAAGAATGTTCCACAGAAGGCAACTAGTAATATATTCAGTGATGTTTTCTCAGCAAACAGCATCATTGACTTCATTGCTACTGTGTAGCTTAGAAATTCAGATTTGGTTCAGAAAACCCAGAGAAACAAAAGGAAAAGGGTGATTCCCTTGAACTACTCACTGAGAGTTAGATAGGGGTTATCGTGGAAAATATTGCCTGGGTGGCTTATTAACAGAAGAGGCTTTGACATCTTTTTATTGTTGTTGCTTACCAGACTCTGAGCCAGAAAGCCCTGAGCACCACTCAAATTTCACATTTAATATAGAAAAGGTATTAAAAAAAAACCTCAACACATCAGAACATATGAGTCATTTATCCCGGGCTGATGCCAAGAATTAGTTGTAAGAATAGCATAATCTCTGACATGAAATGTAAAGCCAAAATAAAGATATCAATGAAATTTTCAGCATTTCTTGAGTTGGCAACAAAATAAATACAGGGGAAAATAAAGGTAAAATAAATAAAGGTGAAGAAAACAGTGACCTTTATTATGGGTGGAAAGCATGGGTATCCAGTCCCAAAGTATCAGACACTATTTATTACTTCAAATGTACATTCAAGAATATTAAATCTATGTAGTAGCTATCACATGCCTCTATTAAAGACACTCAAGAGCTGGAGATACACGATTATTTCTGGGAAAGGTATCCTCTTCTCACTTGGTAAACATATTCCTGATTTTGACCTTCAGCATCCCCAAATCATATTGTTTAGCTTTCCAGTGAAATTGTTGACAGATCCATTGGCTTATGGTGAATACATAAGATAGATACGTTTCCAGTGGGGAGGCTTTCTATTTTCTTGGTGCTGTTGAGAAATACAGGGGATCCTAGGGCAGTTCTCCCACATTCCTGTTCTTTGTCCAGAACTTTGCAGCCGAAGCATTCAAAAAACACCAGCTTTCAGGACTCTTCCTCTTTGGCGATACATATCCAAATCCTGCCTACTGTCTCTGTTGATTCGGAAGGTCTTCCCTTCTTTTTCGTCTCCTCTGCCACCATCCGAGGTCCTCGTCACTTCCATCCTGGACAGCAGTGACAGTCTCCTGACTTATGTCCCCATTCCAAGGGTGGTAGACATTACTACTGTTCACTAGTGTCATGCTCCCCTGCACTCAATGTGTCCTTGAAGTAAGGTGTGAACACAGAACTTTCCCTGGCTGGTGAAATAGGAACAGAGATAGGAGCAGATGTGAACAGTATCTCCCGCTCTCCCTCCTATTGTGGAGAATTCTATCCTTCCAGAGAGCGGAGCCTTTTGCCAGTGGGGTCCCTGATGAGGATGTGGTGCAGCAGAGTCCTCGCCAATGTGATGCGGATGTGTCTAGAGATGAGAAAGAAACTACATGTGTTTAAGCCACCGAGGTGTTGAGTTCTGTGTGTTCGTTTTGTTATTTAGCTTAAGCTGACTAATGCATCCAGTCTCTTCCTCCTCTAATTCTCTTTGTGAATTCTTGGCACGATGATCTGAAATCACAGGCTTGATTATTCCTTCATCAGAAGCGATCAGCACTGTACCATTTTCCACAGGTATAAAACGTCAATTTCTGGCTTTGAAGAAACCGTGAGCTTGGTTTTCAGTCTCCTTTCCTAACTTCTCCACCACAGCCATGTCCCAGCCCAATGGGAAGATTCACCGTTGCCTTCAGATTCTCATGTCTTGGCTTGGCATGTTACCGTTCCAGGGTGTTTTGGTTCTGATGGCATTTTCTTGACATGGTATCCCTCTTTAAGCACAGGCTCAAATGGTAAGACTTATCTAATTCCCAAAAGTGGGTAAGTACTCTCTCTTCCTCCTGGGATCTCTCAGCAAATTGTATCTAATATATAGTATTTACTCCTTTCTATTGCATAATGCAGTTATTTGTGTATACATCTCACGTCCCCATTAGATGATAAGCCACATTAAGGAAGATAAAAGTATCATTTATTTTTGCAGTTCTCTGCAATACCAAGCTGTGTGGCTGCTGAATAAATAATTCATGAATTAAATATTAATCTTCAGGGGAGGACTATGGAGTTCTGTTTAAATGACCACAGTTCAGAAAGTGACTGGAAAAGCCACCTGTAGAGCAACCGTGCATTTTCCTGGTGAGCCTCCTTCTTTGGTGGGAGATCTTGCAAGACTACCTCTGGGTGAGCCATCAGAGAGAGCCTGGTTCCCAGGGAGGCCTGATTAGGCTTTAGGCCCATCTAGGTTAGGCATCTCGACCTTTCAAAGAAGTTAAAAACTCAAGGAAACCCTAAGGCAATAAAGGAGAAACCTATTTAAAGAACCAAAAAAGGTCTTTGAAAAAAGAATTGGTAATTCCTAGGTTCCGAGGAACCTGCTGTGTTGAAGAAAGTTTCTCCAAGGAACACAGCACTGGCCACTCAAGCCTTGTAGTCATGTGTTAGGATTAAGACAAAGGAAAAAGTGGGAAGGAGAGGCTAAGAAGAGGCAAGCCTGGAACAACTGGTGACCCTAAACAAGGGCAGCTTGAATGGTCAGCTGGGGGAATCTTCAGTCTGATGGCACAGGGCTGGGAGATACACATCAGACAGCCGTCTGGAGAGCTGCAGATGGGAAAAGGTGGTGCCCATGAGGGAGCATTTGTAACTTTGGTGCCATTGGGATGGAATCTTGGTAGTTACAGCTTGAATTGGGAAGGGCCTTTCCCAACTAGAAGATCAGGCACCAGTTCAAGATCCAGGGGGAGCATGTTCCTGAGATGGTGAAGAGAGAAACAGGAGGGGCTCACCTGGTCTGGAAGCTGTGCCAGCCTGGATCCACCATCAGTTTGATTATTTTTACCAACTGGCCCCAAATAAATCCCACAAAACCAAGGATCCCACAGGCAAGGCCAACCCAGCTATGTGTTTTCAGAAGTTAGTTGAAACAAACAGACAAAAATACTACCCAGTTTTAGAAAGTATACATTTATGTTCATTTACAAAATACCATTTTCTGATTACGGTTTTGTTTTCCTAAGAAATGTTTTTCTTAAGGTAGCCAGACTCTGTTCTTCCTGAATTTTGGAAAGGGCTGGACTCTACCACCCCCTCCCCCAATATACATACCGTGACAGGTGTGCGAATAGTGGAGTGTTTAGAGACACCTAGATTTCAACGTGGTGAAAGCAGGCATTACACAAGCTCAAATGGCCTAGAAATGGCAAAGAAAACAGGGAAGCAGTGGGTCGGATCCCTTCTCCCACCGTCTACTTCCTTCCATTTTCATTTCTTAGAGCTGCTCATGCTCTCATGTCTCAGGGAGAACATTTTTTTTATTTATTTATTTTTTTTGGTAAACAGGATATTAAGAGATGTTGAAACAATACCTTGAGTCATCTTTGAGTTCTTAAAAAAATTTGACCTTTCTTTGGCCTTGTCAATAAATTTTCAAAGTTGCAGAAAGAAGGAGAAAGGAAGATACAGGCAGGGACATGTGAATAACTAATATATTCTTAGTCAAATCACTGCGATTTTACATGTGTTTGTGTCAGTGGTTATGTTGGGGGTCAGGCTGGACTTAGGGCTCAAAAGGCATTGGAGATATAAATATAGAACATGAGAGCCAGAGTCTAAGGAATTCAAGAGGCCAGACCAAGCAAGCAAGCAAACAAACAAACATACAAGCAAACAAACAGAAAACACCAGGACTGAAGTATTTAGAATCCACGACCAGGAGGGGAACAGAAATTAAAGTCGCAACAGCACAGGGACTTTGACAAAGCAGCGTGGGGCAATGAAAAGAGGATGGACCTTGAAGTCAGCTTAACCTAGTCCTGGATTCCAGATCCTCCACTTACCTTGGGCAAGTGGCTTAACCTCTGCTACCCATTAGGGGGTACCCATTAGGGGGTACTTGAATCACGAGGACATAAAAGAAGGTCAGAAGTGGATCCATCAGACAGCCACTAACATTCTGAGTTCTCTCTCTACACCAGGTGCTCGAGAAATAGTGATGAAAAAACCAGGAGCCCGCCTTAAAGGAACTCTTAATCTACAGAGAGTGAGAATGACAGTGTAGTACAAAGACAGATGTGCACAAAATATGTGGGGCCACGCGAGGAAAGAAGATGACAGAGAGATTTTGAAGCTTGCTGGAGTACATCATGACAGAACAAAGTCAGTTTGTTGTTCATAGTTGTCCCAGTCTATTCAAGTTGCTGTATCAGACTACTATCGACTGGGCGGTTTAAACAACAAACATTTATTTCTCACAGTTTTGGAGGCTGGGAAGCCCAAGATCAAGGTGCTGACAGATTTGGTGTCTGGGGAGAGCCTACTTCCTGGTTCACAGACTGCTATTTTGTTGCTGTGTCTTCACATGTGGAAGGGGATGAGGGAGCTCTCTGGGGTCTCTTCTATAAGGTCAGTAAGCCCATTCAGTAGGGTTTTACCCTCTTGGCTAATCACCTCCCAAAGGCCCACGTCCTAATCCATCACATTGAGGGTTAGGATCTCTTGTGAAGTTAAGGGTGTGGGTGGGGGGGAGCACAAAAGTTCATTCGGTTCATAACAACATTGTTCAGCATGATTGCTCTCTTTTACGATGCTGGAGCTGTGCAGAGATACAAAATGGTGGATGGCGTGGAGCTAACATCTGTTGACTGGAGTTCCCAAGCTTAAGGGTTGTCCGTGGCTTGAATATCCAGGTCAACTCATTCGTTTAAAGGTGCAAAAACTGAGGAAGGAGGAAGTAGAGTGACTTGCTCAAGCAAGTTGCTCAGCTGTTGTTCAAGGCAGACCTAAGACACAGATCTTCCCAAATAGTGCTCTTTCCACCTCATCGTATTGTCTTCTACTGACAGTATTTCTCAGACACCAGAACTGGTTACCGAAAGATGGCAGGAACCAAGAAATTCCACAAGCATTTTTGTGGTTGGTAACAATTCCCATGGATAGCAAGACTTTTTAGAGACCATAGTCGAAAGCAATGCTGCCCAGTGGAAATTTCTGCAATGATAGAATGTTCTATAGCTGTGCTGTCTAATATGCTGGCACCTAGCCTCATGTGGTCACTAACACTTGGGCTAGTGTAGCTGAGAATCTGAACTTTGAGTTGTATTTAATTTTAATTAATTAAAACTTCAAGTTCCTATGTCGCTGTGGCTACCATATTGGACAGTGCAAGTCTTAAGCATTACCTATACCTTTAATCAGTGTGTCACTGGGCACATGACCGTCTTTTTCTAGTTGCCCATCTTTGTACCCTGCAAGCTCACCCTTTTCAGTCTTTAAGCCCTAACAATATATAAAGAACTCCATCATCACTGGTAGGTCTAGTATAATTAGTGTTCTGTAATTAGCCCATTTTACCTACACTGTATTTCTAAAACAATACTCACCACATTCAATAATAATAAGAAGAAGAATAAAATATTTGTTAGTATATTCTATACATCCTTCACTCACCCTAAGTGCAGTATAGGTATTACATCAATTTATCTCTGCAATAGCCCAGTAAGTATGCTCTATTACTCTTAACAAGTGGCCAGAAGGCAAATCCATCCTTCTTCCAAAATCCATGCTCTTTTCTCTATCCCACACTGTGTCTCTAAGAACTGAGGATTGGTGTGTAATCCCCTGTAGCCTGAGCAGGGGTGACTTTTATTCACTCATTCAAAAATATTTATGGACTGCTTTTTAAGTGCCAGGCACCATGCCAAGTAAAGTACATAGCGAGGAATCGAATTATCCCAGCTGACACCAAGTTTGCCTCCCAGTAATAAAATGCTGGTTTTCTGAGAAAGAAATTCGGTAGGTTTTTCTAGGTAGCTAAGAATTCAGTGCTGACGTGCTGTGGACAACACGGAAACTGGAGGCCATTTCTTTGATGTTTGAAATGTGTGGTAATACTCTCTCGTGGCTATGATTTTTTCCCCCGTTAATATATGATGTTTCAGTCACTCAAGTGTTAAACTCCTAGGATTTCGTTATGACCTCCACATAAAAGCCAGTTTTACAACAGGTCACCATAGAAATCCTCCAAATTAGTGCTGAAGCAGTTGACCACAGTTCTGTGACAATTTTGCTAAACTCTTTTATTTGTAAAATTTAAATGCATGAACAAAGTGTGGATATTGTTTAAGAATCTAAAAATGTTATTGAAGGGGCGCCTGGGTGGCTCAGTCGGTTAAGCGTCCGACTTCAGCTCAGGTCACGATCTCACGGTCTGTGAGTCCGTGAGTTCGAGCCCCCGCGTCGGGCTCTGGGCAGATGGCTCAGAGCCTGGAGCCTGTTTCCGATTCTGTGTCTCCCTCTCTCTCTGCCCCTCCCCCGTTCATGCTCTGTCTCTCTCTGTCTCAAAAATAAATAAACGTTAAAAAAAAAAAATAAAAAAAAAAATAAAAATGTTATTGAATAATTAATTCAGACAAAATGAGGATGGTGAGAGTCCAAAATATGATATGCCATATTATATCAGATCTAGTGTATCATAAGATTTAAGATATAATGTGATTTTATGTACTAGAAAAAATGCTGACAAATGCATTCGTACTTTTAATTTTTATTTAATACTTTTTAAAACAAGCTCTTTTAGCCTATTTAAACATAATTAGAAGGGTTTTTTTACATTACTGATGTGCATTAGTACACATTTAAATATATATTTAATATACATCAAAAAGAAAAATGTAAGCCAAATAATTTGGTGAGGGAATTCCTAAACCTGTTACACACTGAGAATTTGATTTTTGTTTTCAACTCAGAGTTATCAACATCTATGTTTTTCCACACAAAGACAGCTCTTGCACCATCAGGATAGTTGGGATGCAGAATTTCTTACAAGAGTTTCTTCTGGGATTTTCTTCTAAGTTGCTAAAACCCTTCTGCAGATTTTGAAAATGGCACCTCCTGTTTGGTGTATGTCGATCTGGGGGCACCGATGACTCCATATAACAGAACTTCGTCTATTACTGGCACCTTCCTTCCTTATGTCTTGTAAAGCACGTGGTGTTGCGTTGCAAGAAAATCAAGAATTGTCATTCTGCCAGTATCAAACATTTGCTTTAATATTATCAAATTTGTGCTCTGTCCTGTCTCTGTACCTTTCTGTGCATACATAAAAATTTTTTTTTCAAAGCCAAATCACAGTGTACTCTGGGTAAACAAAGAGTAACTATAACCAGTGAAATAGCAGTGATGGAAATAGCCAAGAGGGACTTAGCAAGGGCACAGAGAATGATAATGCGGTCATAGGCACTGCTGGCCCCACAGACCCGTGAGTTTGTTGATAAGGTGCAGCATAGTTTCAGATATTGTAGAGTATGGAGAAACAAACAAACAAACAAACAAACCTTAGAACCAATTCGCTGTGGATCTTTGGATTCCAGTGCTGATGATCAAGCTTGTCTATCTTGTTTAACATAGAAAAAAACTTCCCAGCTATGAATCCTTGGAAGCAGAGACAGTGCATCAAATTCCTTGCGTTCCTAGAAGTAGTGGTCTGTGAAGCAGAATGACTCTTCTCCTTTCAGGGGAAACGTTGAATTTAGTTACTTTGAGCGCTGGAAAACAAAGTCACAATCTGCTTTTCTGGCTTTTTTTTCTGTATTTAAAGCGCTCTTATCCTTGTCACCAAATACCAGTGAGTTAGTAAAGCAATCAAAGATCATCCGATACTTAACTATGTTTTGCTGAAAAATGTGATTTCTAGTGTTTTCCAGTTATAGGTATCTTGGTATCTTTTATTCATTTATTTTTTTTAATATATTTTTTTTAACATTTATTTATTCTCGAGACAGAGAGAGACAGAGCATGAACGGGGGAGGGGCAGAGAGAGAGAGGGAGACACAGAATCGGAAGCAGGCTCCAGGCTTTGAGCCGTCAGCCCAGAGCCCGACACGGGGCTCGAACCCACGGACCGCGAGATTGTGACCTGAGCCGAAGTCGGACGCTCAACTGACTGAGCCACTCAGGCGCCCCTCATTTATTTAATCATACATTCCGAATGTATTTATTGAGTATCCACTCTGTGCTGGGCACTGGAACAAATGCATCAAATGCACCAAAACCCTGCTTTTTTTTTTTTTTTTTTTTTTTAAATAATTTATTGTCCAGTTAGCTAACATACAGTGTATACAGTCCAGTCTTGGCTTCCGGAGGAGGTAGAGCCCCATGATTCATCACTGACTTACAATACCCAGTCCTCATCCCAACAAGTGCCCTCCTCAATGCTCATCTCCCATTTTCCCCGTCCTCCCCCAATCCCCCGTCCCCATCAATGCTCTGCACACAGTTTGTTCTCTGCATTTAAGAGTCTTTTACGGCTTGCCTCCCTCTCTGTATGCAACTTATTTTTCCTTCCCTTCCCCTATTGTCTTCTGTCAAGTTTCTCATACTCTACAAATGAGTGAAAACATATGGTATGTATCTTTTTCTAACCGACTTATTTCACTTAGCATAATTCCCCTCAATCCCATCCACGCTGTTGCAGATGGCGAGATTTCATTATTTTTCATCGCTGAGTAGTATCTCATTGCATCTATGTGCACCTACCTACATACATATACCACGTCTCTGCCCGTTCATCAGTTGATGAACATTTGGGCTCTTTCCACAATTTGGCTACTGTTGATAGTTCTGCTATAGACACTGGGGCTGCTTTGATGGATTTTCCAGTACGGTGTGTGTGGAGGCAGAATGACGAGTGAACAAGTCAAATCTATACTCTGCCATAGATGCAGAGTCTGCAGTAAGGAAAGCAAAGCTGAGAGGGATGTGTGGTGTCTACAAATCCCTTTAAGCCTGTCACACTGGAAGGTGACTCAGCCTGGGTTGTCCCTGGCCAGTCTCATAGCTCAGTGAGTCTTCTCCACGAGCCCCGACACCTGAAGGGCAAGTGTGGATTCTGCCTTCCTTCCCAGTCCCTGTGCTGTAAAGGTATCAGGTCTCTTGTCAGCCACCACGTGAGCTTGCTAAGCCCTTTTTTTGTCTGTCTGTTGGAGCCCGCCTGTCCCAGAGCTGTGGTGACCTGCTTGCTGGGGTCTTTCCCGGCTGCCTCACCCTAGCTTCCAAGCACGTCCAGCCTCCAGGGATGAGACCTGCAGCTTGTGCAGTTGGTGACGGAGTCTTTGCAACTTACGGCACGTGCTGAGGATGAATTTCTGCATCTTGGTCCCTCCTGCTGAGCTCTGCTTCCTCCTCTGCCCAACAACCTGGTCTCTACACAATCGTCATTTTTCTTCTTAAACGTTTCTTCTCTCTCTCTCTCTCTCTCTCTCTCTCAAAAACTGAGTAAAATCCTCTCCTTGTGTGGCTACAGGAAAGCCTGACATTTTAGCTTGGACTGACTTCACGGCTGTGAGACTGAGAGCCATGAGCAGGCGGTCCGGGCACACCCCTTACTGCACTGTTCATGCCTCCTGCAAGCTGGCCCCAGCCCTCCAAGCCTGTGTTTCCTGGAGAAAGTGCTTCGGTGTGGACTGTGTGCAATGAAGAGTGTCAGCTTCCCAGACCCTCTACTAGACCCAGAACAGAAATTGTCCCTCATCCTCCGAGAAGATCCAAGTTCTTTAGGTAGATTTTGGGCCCCCTCTAAAATTGGGTCTCAAAGCACTTTTCAATTCATAGACGGGACTTAGAGTTCAGTCTTGCCCTTCCCAGAGCTCCCGCCTCATCAGAGTAAGAGGTGGGGTTCTCCCTGCAGGCTCTGGGCGATGGGCCTGAGGTTTCAGAAGCATGAGAAGGAAAGAGGTACAGGGGTTTGCCTGGTGTACTGTCTTCCCGTCTTAGATTTACCTGGAATTACCAGAGACCAATAATAGAACTGGGAATCCCGTGGTGCCTGGCCTTCCAAGGCAACGGGCCACACTCCTTGCTTCCCTGAGGCTTCCAGGCTGGAACTGTGTGCTCAGGTTCGGACCTGTTCCTCCGAGAGGGAAGCATGCGGGGAGGATCCTGCAGGCAGAGGAATTCTCAGCTGTGCAGGCTTTGGCCGCCTGCACAAGCCGGGCTGGGCCGCACAGCCCCCCAGCATGCTCTCCGCTCTGTGGCCGGGCCGTGATGAGCTTTCTTGAAGCCCACACAGCCTCAGCAGCCCTCTGCTTAAGACACACCATGCCTTGTGGGAGGACGGCGGTGAGGTGAGGAACATGACAGGGAACGCTGAGAGAGGCTGAGGAAGCCTGTAGCTCGGTGCCTTTCGGGAAGGAAAGGGGAGGCTGACAAGCCAAGAGTTAGAATAACGGGGAGATAGTTCCTGGCTGTGTGCTCCCTCGACATGGAGGTCATGGCCTTCCCGTGGGGGGGACCCATGCTGGTACTAGAGGCTTTACTGTCACCACATCGATGTCAGGATGATGGGATCACAGTTCTGCCAGGAGCCTTGGGTGTGCTTCCCAGGATCTGGCCAAACAGGAGCGGACACTGGAAACTGAGATAGAGGCATCTGGAAGGTTAAGATACCAAAGTCAATAATACGAATCTGTTGAAGGGAAAGAAGAGGCAAATACTGAATGATACGTTGCCAGCTTCTTCAATCATATCTGTGGCATCAGAGTTCAAGGGACTGTGTGTACCCAATATATTGCTTCTTGATAGCGGGCACAGATGGCTGTTGCCTGGCCTCTTATAGGTGGGAGAAAAAGATAATCCAGGAGGTTAAAACCACACCATAGCCACTGAGCCTAGAGCCAGATCCTCATTCTCCCCAGTCTCAGACCAGAGCTTTGTCCGCTGGCTACTCTGCGGCTCTGGAAGGAGTTGGGGAGAGCAGGTAAGCAGAGGTCAGAGAAATGCAAGCTGAGTCTGTGGAGGGGTCAGACAGCACTGCCACACTCACGGACCAGAGTTACCCAGAATAGATGGCAAGGAGGAGATGTATTTGAGAACTGGATCACACCTGGTGTACTGGGCTGAATGATGTCCACCCCCCCCCCCCAAAGTCACGTCCATGTGAAACCTGTGAATGTGATCTTTGGCAATAGGGTCTCTGCAGATATGACTAAGTTAAGACAAGATGGGTCCTAAATACTGCTTGACCGATGTCCTCGTAAGAACAGGGACACGGGACACAGAGATGCAGACACAGGAGAATGCCACGTGAAAACAGCAGCAGAGATTGGGGTCACGGTCTACGAGGCAAACAACGCCAAAGACAGCTGCTGGTAACTAGCAGAAGCTAGGAGAGAATTCTTCCCTAGAGCCTTTGTGGGGAGCGTGGCCCTGCTGACACCTTGATTTTGGACTTCTGGCCTCCAGAACTGTGAGACAATAAATTTTTTGTTGTTTTAAGCCACCTAGCTTGTGCTACTTTGTTACAGCAGCCCTAGGACACTAATACACCTGGGCTCAGGGCCGTCTGCAAGGTGCAACGGTGCCGGTTCTCACTAAACTCTTCCTCTGGGGTAAACCAAGGTGTGGATGATCTTGACGTGAGACCCGTTTCTCTGGATGGCCCGGAAACCCTTCAGCCGCTCCGTCATGCACTAGAGTTTCAGTTCTAACTGTGGGACTGTGGAAGGCTGGCAAGTCACTGGCGCCTTCTCCAGATACCGCAGGGAGGCCTCCCTAATCAAAGCCTGGCTTATTCCCATGGGCTGCGGGGCTTCGTGCCCCAACACGGAGCATTTTGCAAAGGGGAGAAACCGGAGAGGCACCTGCAGGGCTCACCACGTGCCTTAGCAGGTTCCTCAGAGAAACCTACACCCCATTCCCACGGGGCACATGTTGCCTCTCGGTTTCCCATCAATGCTGATTTGCATGGAGCACCCCCACCCACCTTCATTCTTGATTGCAGACCCACACAAATAGAAACTTCTGAACAGCAAAGCCGCACTTCTGCAATCAAATACTTATTTCCTCACTCAGATCGTGGAGATCATCTTTCCCCATCCCCCACCCTGGGGTCTGCCCCCTCCTCTCTCCTATCCTACCCTAATGTAGTCTTCTCCTTCAAGACTCGTGTATTACAGTAGCCCCCACCCCCCACCCCCATCCACTGGGATATGCTCCAAGACCCCTAATGGATGCCTGAACCCACAGGTAGTACTGAATCCTATATATACTATGTTTTTACCTAGACATACACACCTGTGATAGAGTTTCATTTATAAACTAGGCACAGTAAGAGATTAACAACAATAACTAATAAAACAACAATGATAACAATATACTGCAGGACAAGTTTCGGGAATGCAGTCTCTCTCTTGCAGTGTCTCATTGTCCTGCATTCACCCTTCTCCTGATGATGAGACAGAGTGAGGGGAATGGCATAGGCATCGTGAGGTACGTTAGGCTACTGTTGACCTTATGAAGAGACTCGGGATGGTCATTGACTGCTGGTGACTAAAACCATGATAAGTGAACCGTGGATAAGCCAGGGAGGTTATGGTAGCTACCTACTGCTACATGACAAATTATCCCAGAAGTTAGCAGCTGAAAACAACAAACATTTATTTTCTTTTAAATTTTTTTAAGGTTTATTCATTTTTCAGAGACAGAGACAAAGCGTGAGTGGGGGAGGGGCAGAGAGAGAGAGGGAGGGAATCTGAAACAGGCTCCAGGCTTGAGCTGTCAGCACAGAGCCCGATGTGGGCCTCGAACCCACAAACCGCAAGATCACGACCTGAGCTGAAGTCGGGCGCTTAACCGAGTGAGCCACCCAGGCGCCCCAGTAAACATTTATTATCTCACAACGTTTCTAATGTTCTGGAGTCTAGGAGCGGATTAGCTGGGCAGTTCTGGCTAATCAAGTTATCAGCCAGGCTGCAATCCTTGCAAGGTTTGACTGGAACTAGAGAGGCTGCTCCAAAGCTCACTACGATGGTAGTAGGCAGGATCTCAGCTCCTTGCTAGCTAGTGACTAGAGATCTGAGTTCCTCACTGCTATGGCGACTCCAGTCTTCTGAATGTCCTCATCATGTGGTAGCCGGCTTCCACCCGGCACCCACGATCTGAGAGTACCTACAAGAGAGCAACCAGGACGGAAGCCACATTCCTGTATAACCTGTCTTGGAAACGATGTGCTATACTTCTACCGTTTGCCATTGGTCACGCAGACCAACCCTGGGATAAGATGAGAAAGACTCCACAAGAGTGTATGTACCTGGGGATGAGGATCTCTAGGGGCCTTCTTGAAGGCTGGCTACCACACCCACATAAAAATATTCCCTATGTTTTCCAAGCATGGAGCGGCAGACAGATTATGGCCCCCAGAGTCTGCGAACATTAACAATTCTGCCGTCTTGTCCCACTTGGAGGATCAAATGTCCCCATTTTCCTGTCAGTCTGAGGAGATCACTACAACAGGGCTAGGAAAAGGTAGTGCTTCGTTCATTTCTCTTTGGTCAGAGAATGAACCAAAAGATTCAAGTCTGGGATCAAGTCTGGATCAGGATTCAAGTCTGGCCTCCTTCACTTGCTAGCTCTGTGATCGTGGGCAAGTTACTCAACTTCTTTGTGCCTCGGTTTTATTATATGAAAATGGGGCTAAAATCCATAAGATTATTGTATGACTTCAATGGGATAATACGTATAGAATGAAGAGCAATCCCAAGTGCTCCTTAAATTATAGTTATTGTGATCATTGTTGAGATATATCCTGTGTTAGGAATCAGAAAGGAAGGAGAAGGGATTATGGAGGGGTGGAACAGTAAAATGTCAAAGATACTTCCTTGAATGGTCTATTGTGTTCTATGTAGCCTTTTGTAGGACTTTGGGAGGCAGCTGTTACTCCAAGAAAGTGTTCTTATCTTCCTCTGCTCCTTCCTCCCATGAACACAATGACATTGATTCATGTGTTTTTTACCGGCCCAATTGTAGCCTGACCTGTGTGTCTATAATTTGGTGAGGGTGATCTATACCAATGCACACAGAAACCTAATGTGAACCTTTCCGGAACTCAATGGAATTAACTTTAAAAGGAAACAAATTAAAAACCAATGAAGTCAATAAAAATTTTTTTGAATTAAAATAAAACTTCTTTATTAAATTCATTATTTTTTAATATCTCTTTGCTGAGTTTGGGATAGTCACATCTGCCAAATTTCAAGTAGGTCAGCCCAAATGCTTTTTATTTGCGATGTATTCATTAGTAAAAATACCCACACCCTGCTGTTTAGAAACCCTTGCTGAGTGGATTGGGTGCTGCTGGTATAAACTCTTTGACATTCACATCCACAGAAACCCTAGTGATTTGGATCAATGGCTTAAAAGCCAGACAGCACTAAATCCTTGGTTGGACATTTCCTCATTCATATTTGCAAATCTAGATTTAGAAAGGGAGACTATCACAAACAGAAGGAGTTACGGGACTCCAGGCTTGGGTGGGGGAGAGGGGAAAATGGGTGATAGGCATTGAGGAGGGCACTTGTTGGGATGACCACTGAGTGTTGTGTGTCAGTGAGGAATGATGGGAATCTACCCAAAAAACCAAGAGCACACTGTATGTTAGCCAAATTGACAATAAATTATATTAAAAAAATAATAATATTTAAAAAAAGAAAGAAAGAAAATGAAACAAAAGGGGGCACCTGGGTGGCTCAGTTGGTTGAGCATCCGACTCAGGTCTTGATCTCACGGGTGGTTGCTGGGCTCAAGCCCCACAGTGGGCTCCATGCTGGCAGCCTGCTTGGGATTCTCTGTCTCCCTCTCTCTCTGCCCCTTCCCCGCTCGTGTGCACGTTGTCTCTCCCAAAATAAATAAAATAAACTTAAAAAAATGTTAATTCTAAAAGGGCCAAAAAACAATGGTCAAGGAACCAATCATCCTGCTGGTCAAGTATATTCCCCAGGACGCAATTAACGGTTCTCTTGAGAGGGCTTGAGGAAGGCTATGCCATACGAGTAAAGCGGGCCACTGTGTCACTCCTTGAGTGAGTTTCCGTCAACATTTCAAGGCAACAGCCATAACCACCCCTCAGCAAGTTGTTAGGACAAAGAACCCAGAGCTTCCCTCTGTCTGATGCTTATAGATCAGGGCAGTTGCTGCTGGCAAGAATCCGTATCTTGGTTAGTCTCCCGACATTCTGACAACCTAGTGCAGAAAACAACGACTGTTTCTCAGAAATGGAAGGTGTGGGACAGGTGGTTCGGACTATTAATGGCCAAAAGATTCAGCGGTCAGGCCAGAGAAGCTCTGATAATAAACAAGGTTTGTTTCCAACCAGTTGTCTGCATCATTTACCCTTTTCCTTTCAGAGGCTGCGGCTGCCTGACAGAGAAACTCATGATGGTGGAAAATGGCCAAACTCAGCAAATTTCTCTGAGCAAATAATGATTCCAATAAAGCGTGTTCAAGTTTGCAATAATACTAATAATGAAAATAGTAATATTTTGTACACCTAAAGCGTTTCTCATCCCCTTGCCTACTACTTAATATGCGAGGCTTATGCATTTGCATATGCCCATGGGAGAATGTGCCCCGTGTATACTGGGTACATAAAATGATTCACTGACACATTGTCAGTTGTTTAATTTCCAAAATTTATTCACTTTGCCTATGTTGAAACTTTCATCCCAGATATTAAATTAGCCTCCACTTAATCTCATCAATTTCCCCCGTTTACATTCTTAGCTTCACAGTTGTTACCTATTATTACCAGATAGATGGCTAAGGAGTTGCGGGCATCTTCCCCTGAGTATGTAATGTCTTATCCAGGAGGCTAAAGCAGAAGACTGGAACAAACATTGCCCCCTCGTCTCTGTTATCTCTACCCACTCTCTCAGAGGTCAGAAGCACTTGTCTGGCTTTATTCAAATTTAAAAATGAAACCCTAGAAATACCGAGTTCTACAGAGCTGAAGATTCCTGCAGCCACGGTGACTCATGAACACAGCAAAAGAAATGTATTTGATTTGAGTTTTGGCCTTTCAGCGTCGTGCCACATGAATCCCTTTTTTGGCCTCGCCCCACCTGACAGGGTTCCACTTACGGTATCAGAGCCAGAGCCCTAAAGCTCCGCGAGCTCTTTGAAGAGAAAGGCTGATTCTGTGCAGAGTAGAGGTGTTGTTTTACTAAGGATCCATGAGAAAGGAAAACTCAGCTTCACAGAGGGACTGGGAAGGGCCACTGGTGGTGAGTTGAAACTTAGTCATTATTGGCCCTCCTAAGATCTTTGATCTCTTCTGTGCCAATCAAGGGAAGTAGGGGTAGGAGATTAGGACAGGACCCATCAGGAGGAGGAGAGAAAAATCAGAGGGAAGAAATTCAGCTCAGCAGAGGTCCATTGACCTAAGCGCGAGAGACCAAACTCCATAAATATCCTGCCACAAGAGGACATGCAAATAGAACATTTTAATAAAATGTGCTAAGAAATAGTGTATAGATTTGCTAGGGAACCCCGGGAGAGCGGCGTGGGGCCACCGAGGTCATCATGGGGGTTTTATAAAGAAGGTTTCTGGGACAACTGAAGCCAGAGCTGAGAGTCAAGATGCATAGATGGGAAGAGTGGTCCCGAAAAAGTGACAGCATCTAAGAGAAACGAAAACCTCAGAGTATGCGCTTGCAATATTCTAACGTTTCGTTACTATCAGCAGTGTTGGCGAATGGAGAGGTAGCCGGGGCCAGCTCACATGCCATGCTGAAGACGCTAATCACTCTTCTGTTGCTAGTGCGGTGGCCACTGCAGGTTTTAATCAGAGGAGACACGGGTCTGAACTGTGTTTTTGATAGGCCATTTCACTAGCAGTAGGTGCGGAAGAGGTAAGAGTGGAGGTAGAGAGTCCAGCTTGCAGGCGATTATAATAGTTCAAGGAAGAGTGGCAAAAGCTGGAACTAGAACGGGAGTGGCAGAGGGGGATAAATGAATTTGGAGGCCAAGAGCAATGGGTAATCCATCAACCGGTTATTTGTCAGATGGAAGGAAAGGGGAACGCAGGACAGAGGATGTTTCTGGAGCAGCGGTTCTCAAAGAGTAATAGCTGGACCAGCAGCATCGGCATCACCTAAGAACTCATTAGAAGTGCACGTTTTGGGGCCTTCGGCTGTCCCGGGCCTTCTGAGCCAATAATTACATCACAAACACTGAGGCTGGAACCAGGCAACCTATATATTAACAAATCCTGCAAGTGATTCCGGTGGAGCTCAAGTTCAAGAACCAGCCATCCAGAATAACCTCCAGGATTTTGCCTCCGATTCCTGGGTAAATAAAATTGCCATTTGCTGAGATAGGGACTGCTCTAAAAAGAAAGAGAGTGTTTTTGCTTTGTTTGGGGGTGAGAAGAGGGCAGGAAGTATGAAAAAAAAAGGGAAAGAAGTGGTGTGATACACTGTGAGGAAAAACAGAAAGAGAGAGAAAAACAGGAAGAGAGGGAAGGGAAACAGAGGTGAGTTGGGTCCCTGCTTGAGGTTAGCAGTCAGCAGAAGGAAAATTTTAAAACTGATTTGTGGCTCTTGGGAGAGCAGTGGAAGGGAGAATGCAGCCTGCATGGTGAGTTAGCAATTTTTTCGAATCATTAAAAAAAAATCTGTTTTCCCAAACTATTGATGGTAACATATCCTGCTTTCTGTACCAACGCATAGGAGCCACAATAGCATGACTTGAGTGAGGACTTCCCCACCTTATTTGGCTGAAGAGATGGAAAGAATATGCAGAAACACGGTACCCAGGTTCCCAGGTACCTGGGTCTGGGTCTCTCTTGTGCCCTGAGCATGATTAACACCACGTGCAGGCAGCAGAGATGATGGGACCTGTAGACCATGGCAAGAGTCAGCCAAGGGATCCGAAAAGCCCCTCTTAAGGGACAAGCTATTGGCCCCTGAATTTGTCTGTCACTGTGCCAGGTCAGAGCTCAAAGTACAGCCTGATGTGCCCCCTTAACAAATGCTTAGGTTGACATGGGGAGGATAGTGGGCATGATGGAGGTTGATGGGCAGAGAGAGGAAGGGTGTTTCTCCTGATCTATGGAGTGTCCTGGACCGGGGTCAGAGATGGATAAAGCCACCGAAGAGAGAGAAGAACCAATGCATGGGCGGAGCGGTGAAAGAAGAAAGTTCTGCCTGCCTTCAGCCCTGCATAACGTACAGATGAAATAGCGTTCTTATACCTTGGAAATAGAGTTGCTTGCCCAGGACATTCATGTCTGGAAATAGAAGCTTTAATGCACCAAGGAGGCCACTAACTCAGTAATGACAGATGTATGGAAGCTTTTTCTTAATATGGTATCTGAAGATACAAGCAGCTCAGGGTAGACACATATTTTAAGTGCTGTCCTCCTAATACAAATCCATCATCAGTTAGCTGTGCTCTTTGACCGGCTTTTTAGCAGCGAGAATGGTTTGTGCTGATGAATCCACATGTTCTGTGCCAACATTTCCAAGGCCTTGGCTTTGTAACACCATGTTCCAACCAACTGTTCCTTTCCCCGCTCTAATTTATTCTCCATATCACTGCCAGAGTGATTTTCAAAAGTAGGTCCCATGTTACTCTTCTGCTTAAAAACCTGCTAAGGCCCCTTCTTACCTCCAAAGTGAATACAAACTTTTCAACTCGGCCAAGTTAGCTGAAATTCCCATCATCAATGCCTCCTTTTCCTCCCAAAGCCATTGTCATCAGGGAACTATTCTAACTTCTGGGAAGGAGAGCATATGCGCTCGATTAGACCAAATGATAATTCAGTAGTGGGTGCATTTAACAGGTGAACAGAAAGCAGGCTCCTGGTGGACACAGGAAGAACATTTTCAAATTAAGCTTTCTTCATGCATTGAGGCATTTCTCAGGATAGAAGTTTCCGGTGGTACATATTCATGGACAGGGAAGAAGGGAAAAGGTCTGGTCTAGGGCATGGTGTGCTGTTTAGGGTCAAAGAGCCCTGATGAACAGTATGAACCACCTGCTGCTCTAAAGCATACGTGGACCCTCCACCCAGAATGGGGGTGGATGGAGAAGCAGCAGGAGGGGCCTCCTAAGGGCCCAGGATATTTTCTTTTTCTTTAAAAAAATTTTTTTTAATGCGTATTTATTTTTGAGAGAGAGAGAAACAGAGAGAGAATGAGCAGGGGAGGGGCAGAGAGAGAGGGAGACACAGAATCTGAAGCAGGCTCCAGGCTCTGAGCGGTCAGCAGCGCGGGGCTCAAACTCATGGACTGCGAGATCATGACCTGAGCGGAAGTTGGACGCTTAACTGAGCCAGCCGGTCGTCCCAGGGCCCAGGATATTTTCAAGTGAAGTAGATGTATCCTAGCTCCTTATATAGAGAAGATCAAGTTGGGAATTTCCTACTGCAGAAACCCTCTGCAAAGGGACGAGGGGACCCTGCCTCCACCCAATTAGTTGTCTGTCTGCAGCGGGCTCCCCATTGCCTTCATGGACAGACTTCTAGGCTAACTTTTAAATAATAAATATGGCACTGCCAAGAAGCTGTCAGGCACTTTCTTGAAAATGGCCAAACCGGGGCGCCTGGGTGGCTCAGTCGGTTAAGCGGCGGACTTCGGCTCAGGTCATGATCTCTCGGTCCGTGAGTTCGAGCCCCGCGTCGGGCTCTGTGCGGACCGCTCAGAGCCTGGAGCCCGTTTCAGATTCTGTGTCTCCCTCTCTCTCTGACGCTCCCCCGTCATGCTGTCTCTCCCTGTCTCAAAATAAATAAATAAGTAAATAAATAAATAAATAAAACGTTAAAAAAAAAAAGAAAATGGCCAAACCATGAGTGCACATGCCTTGTCTCCAGGAGGAGGCCAGCAGAAGCATGGTTCTCTGAGAAGACAACAGAGGATGTTCCGATCTCCCGCTCCTGGAGGAGTGCCCTGTGGTCTTGGTGGAGTCACTTACCAGCCTGTGCCTCAGTTGCCTCACCTGTGGACTGGAGATAATGTGATAATAGAGCTCACCGATTGTTGTGGAGATTAAGTGCTATAATATATGTGAAATGCTTAGAACGGTGCCTTGTGCACGATAAAGCCTATGTAAGTAGGCTTGCTGTTGTTGCTGCTGTTGCTATGGGTGGTAGATACGACTGGGTTCTGGATTCTGGGTTCAGATCCCGGATTTACCTTGCTGATTTGGGGCAATTACTCAATCTTCTGATTCTTCATCTGTAAGATGGGGATAATAATACTTTTCTCATAAGATTGCAGCAGAGGTAAGTTAGTGCACTTTGAGCAGAGCCACCTCGAATATATTAACTGTCAAATATTAGCTATTATTCAAATTACCTTAATCCTCAATATGCCTGAGTCCTTTGCTCATTATCTCTCTCTGCCACCCCTTCCCTGCACTCATGTGGTTTTTAAAACTCTGGTACTTGTTGTTTTAGAAAGTTTCAGGACTCCCTGAAGGCTTCCTTCCTACAAGCCCATTCTGTTTCATTTCTTAATCAGCGGGTCATAGATTCAGGATTGTACAACCTTGATGCTTGGTTCTGATTCACTTCAAATGCAGTAGGGCCTGGTCATTTTTTTTTTTTTTTTTAAGGTGCCGGTCTTATTCTAATATGCAGTTAGGACCCTCTGGTCCAGACAGATTTGAATCAAAAGAAAGAGAGGAGGGGAGGTGACATATGAGACCACGCCACAAAGTCACAAAAGCCTTTTTCAAAGGAAGTGATCATAGAACCTTGGAAAATACTCCAGATTGATTTTGGAAGAACTGTGTGTTTGCAGAACTCTTAAATCCTATCAGGGTGCTCTTGGCCTCGGCTCAGGTACCCGGGTAATGCTTGCTGTGGAACTTTGCTCAGGTGTTCTGGTGTGGTGGGCAGCAGATACGATGCTTGGGATATTTGGCATTGAATTTTCAGCTGCACTTTTTAAGGGAGAATAGGGAAGGGAGAATAACTCATCTCAGAAGTATTCCAGCTGCTGGACTAGAGACACTCAGTATTTCCTTCTCTATCCAGAGACTGCTTTCACAGTCATTGCAAAAGGTTCTTTGGCACAGGCTAAGGATTTTGAACTCTATTCTGTAAACTTGGAAAACCTACAAGATTTGGGCTAAGAAGACAATAGAAAGAAGCAGAATTTTAAGAGGATGGATGGTGTATGTACAATGGATTGGATCAGGAATGGTGGTATGGAGAATAAATGAAGGCAGGGAATGTCATTAGAAAGCAATCGAAGTTGCCTAGGAAGGAAGACTGGACAATGGGATGCAAGGACTGGGTTCTGTGCGTTTGGTCTCTGGGCGATGAGGCTGGAGCTTGAAGGGTGGGAGAATGGTACTCCTTTTAACTGTCTATGGCCCCCTTGGAACCTAAATTACAAAGCTCAAAAGCCATTGTTCATTGCTCACGCAGTAAGAAATTTACTTAAGCCCTAGAATGTGCCCTAGTTGTAGGCACTGGTGGCACAGTGAGCAGTGAATAGACAGACGAGCTTGCACAGAGCTAGCTTTCAAGTGGGGAGGAGAAGTGGGGTAGACATAACAAAAATACACTGGAGTTAAGTGCCATAAAGAGCATTAAAATAAAGCGGAATGACAGAATAACTTGGTGACCTCAATGGTGGCATTTATGCTGGGACCTGAAGGACAAGAAGGAGCCAGCTCTGTGATAATTGCTGGAAAAGCATTTCAGAGAGAACAGCAAGTACAAAGGTGGCCGTGACCTTGAAAAACCTGAGAAACAAAACAAGGGCTGGCACCAGTAGAGTGTAAGAGCTGGGGGACAAGTGCTCTCAGGTGAGGTTGGAGGGAGAGGCAGGGGCTGGGTTAGTTAGGGAACTGAAAATCAGTCTACCGAGTTAATGTATAGGTGATTCCAAGTGTGGTTATGATGGAGAAAAACTGGAGGAGTTTTTAAAAGAGATGTGACATGATCTGATTTGTGTATTTAAAAATTGCGTTGGCTGCTCTGTGGAGAATACACTGTAGGCAGGGCAAAAATGCCAAGAATGACATTGGCTTATATTAGGGTGGGAAGAGTAGAGACGGAGGGGTTGGGCTGATTTAGAATATCTCCTAATGATAGATATGACGGGACTGGGTGGTTTAGATGTAGTGGTGAAGGGTAGAAAGAAATCAAAGATACTTGATAGATGTTTTGTTTTTGTTTCATTTTGGTTTTGGCATGAGCAACTACGTGCAATTTGTTGAAGTAAATAAGTTTCAAGAAGTAGCAGGGGATGGGGGAGGTAATCTGAGGTTCTCTTTCCACCATTTTAGGTTGAAGATATTTATTAAACTTCCAAGCGAAGTAGCCAAATAAATAAATATAAGGATTTCACATAGACATCTAGGTTTGGAAAAAAATTCAAGATAGCAAGCAATAAAGTTTACGATAAAGTGGATATGCAGAGTAGGTAATGCCAGGAGACAGGATGAAGTCACTTAGGAAGAGTATGTACATAGAACAGAGAAGGGGGCGTGGGACCAAGAGTCTGGACGTATTAATATTTCAAACTGAACACAGGAAAAAGAGTTGACATAGCTGTCTGTGAGGAAGTGGCCAGTGAAGAAGGAAAGGGATACCAAGAGAGGGAGGTATCACAGAAGCCAAGAAAAGAACGCGTTTTCAAATGGAGAAAATCATCAACTGTGTGGATCGCTGAGGAGAGAAATAACAGGCACAGAGGCAACATGGGAGTCATGGCAACTTAGTCAAACGTAATCTCAATGGAGTAGTAGGACTGGAAGTCTGACCGGGGAGGGCTAAAGAAAGAATATGACATCAGGAAGTGGAGAGAGTGGCCTTGAAAACTCTTTCGAGAAGCTTTGCTAGAAAGAAGAGCAGTGAGAGTAGTTGATGAGGCTACGGTGCTCGAGAGGGAGTTGTGCTTTATCTCAAAGCTAAGTGCTACTACAGCAGGTCTGTGTACGAACGGTGTGATTCAGTGGCGAGGGAAGAGTAATGAATGTAGGAGAGAGGGGAAAGAGTTGCAGGGCTGGAGTCCTTGAAGGTGAGAGCAGATGGGTCCAGAGCACAAGAGAAAGGGTGGCTCCGGAGAAGACAGGGAGGGAGGGTGAAGGGCAAGGGTAGTGATGCCAGAAGGGTGGTAGACTTGGGGGAAGGCAGATAGGGTTGCTGTCCCATTGCTTTTGTGTCCAAATAAAGTATGAGGGAAGGTCATTAATTAAGGGAATTAATAGGGACAGACCTAAGGGTATAGGGTCTTTAAGAAGAGAGGAGAACCGTAATCCTAGCAATTATTTCCATTGAGCTTATATGTGCCAGGTGGTACACAGATGCTTTCCTTATCACCTCATTTAATTCTCCTTAAAAAGCCTGGATGGTGGCTTCATTGTTAACCTCATTATACAGATGAGGAAACCGAGGCACAGTGAGATTAAATTAACACAACTAGCAAGCGAAAGAATAATCATTTGATCTGGCTCCTAAGACCAAGTATGAAATAGTAATTTTGGGGGGGCTGTGTGAGTAGAGATACTTTGGAAGTGATGTAAGTTTGCCCGTTATCAATGTGTGGTGCCGTTTGAAATGTGTGTTCACGAATTTAAGGTGAGATGGTACAATATATCATTGTTTTTAAGATCTCGCCGGACAGGAAGCAGGCACAGAGTAGGCAAACGATTTGGTTTAACCAGGCTCAGGCTTTGGCTGGCAAGTTGCCTGGAGAGAGAAGAGGCCAAAGGAGTTACCGGTGTTTGTGAGGGGATGAGGGATGATGCTCAGGCATAGGCTGGATGGAGATGCGTGGGAGTAATGGAGAGCAGGAGAAGGGGCAGTTTCAGCGGGAAGACTCCTCTAGGTCAAAGCCTTGCCTCAATGGCAACAGAAAAGAAGTTCATCAGGAAGTATGGGAGGAGGTGCTCGGATGCTGGAAAACGAATTCCTGAAGAAGATGCACTATTGGTGGCAACAAAGTCTAAGACAGAAAATCCAGTTGTCCCTACTTCCATTCTTACTTCCTATAATCCTGTTGACTTGAGGCTCTTTCTTTAAATTAGCATTTCAATCTGTCATCTCCATACCTTTGATTGTGTCCTTTCCTGGCCTGGGATACTTTTCCATGAATGGATAAAGAAGATGTGATATATATCCACACACCTGGCAATCAAAAAAGAATGAAATCTTGCCATTTGCAACAACATGGATGGACATAGAAGGTATTATGCTAAGTGAAATCAGTCAGAGAAAGACAAATATATAACTTCACTCGCGTGTGGAGTTTAAGATGCAAAACAGATGAAGATAAGGAAAGGGAAGCAAAATAATATAAAAACAGGGAGGGGGATAAAACGTAAGAGACTCTTAAGTATAGAGAACAAACTGAGGGTAGCTGGAGGGGCTGTGGGCAGGGGGATGGGCTAAAAGGGCAAGGGGCATAAAGGAGAACACACGTTGGGATGAGCGCTGGGTGTTATATGTAGGGGATGAATCCGTGGATTCTACTCCTGAAATCATTATTGCACTATATGCTAACCAACTTGGATGTAAATTTTAAGAATTAAAAAAAAATAGAAAAAAAAAGATTATCCATAAACAAAATCAATCTAAGAAAATAAAAACAAACACAAACAAACCACAATAGTACTCATTCTTCAAGTCCTTTTTCAAAAGGAATCTTTCTTATTGCTCTCCTCTTCCTACACCCTGATGTCTTCAGCCCGCAGTTACCTTCTTTGTTCTCTGCTGGCGCCATTTAGACCCTCAGTAGGGTATTTATTGTATATCGCCTTCTAGTGAGACATTTGTTCTGGTGTCTTTGCTTCTCGACTAGAGTTTAAGTGCTGAAGGGCAAGGACCAGACCTTCACAACTTGGTATTCTGGTCCAGGCTTGGCTGCGTGCCTCTCTACTGGTAGGAGCAGTACAAATATAGAATCTAATCTCTGAAGTACAGAGACTGTGTAGTAAATGCTCAATAAATGTCTGTTTGATTGAATGAATGACTCACCACACGAGGAGCATCATTTTCTGCTTCTCACATAGGATTTGTGCTCATGTGAATCTATGAACCAGCATTCTGCAAATCCATTCTCTCTTCTTTATGAAGTTAACAGTTCACACCTGGCCTAGTTCTTCCTTATAGACCGTAATAATAATATCATTAGAACTCATACGCTTCTCACTCTGTGACAAGCACTATTCTAAGTACTTGCTTTCCGCGTTTTTAATACGTTGAATTCTCATGATAATGCTAAGAGCTGAGTGCTATTATCCTCTTTGATAGAAGAGAAAACCAAATTTTAGAGAGGTTAAGCAATTGTCCAAAGTCACCCAGGGCCTTGTCAACAAAGCTCATTATCAGTAATATCCAGTAAATTTCACTCTGTTACTCAGTGTTTTCTGACTTTCTAATGGTGGCCCATATTACAGTGTGACCTATGACACATGTACACACACTTCCACATGCACATTCATATGCACACACACCTACATGCATGCACACACTCACACACACGTGTGCACACTCACACGCACACACACTCACACACACGCACTTACACAAATGTGCACACACATGCACACACAGACATGCATGCACACACACTCACATGCACGCACACACTCACATGCATGTGCACACAATGTACCTGAAACGAGTTACACAAACTAATCCTTATCTTTGCTGTGTGGAATGTTCTTTGGTATTTTCGGTTTGACTTTGTTCTATTTCATTTCACTAAAAAGGCTAGACAGAACTCCCTAAACTTATTTCACAACTTACTACTGGGTTGAGACACACAAGCTAAAAAACAGTGCCCTAACGTGCCCTCACCTATGTGTTTCACTGCATTTCCTTGGCTGGAATACATGAATGACTCAGTTCTCCAGTTCTCCCCAGCCCCTGGCCCAAGTTTCATTTTTTTTAAACACGAAAGTATCATAACTGGAATACACGAGAAATAACATGCACTGAAGCTGCTGTTTAATTACACAGCGTTGAGCATAAGTTAAATGATATATTCCCTTCTGAGTTTCGTGAGTAACCCAGCTACAGAATTGCTGGAGGATTAGTTAAGACAATTCTAATTGGAAAAGAAATATAATTAAGTTCAGAGAAGTCAACGGTCTCTGAGCCAAATCGTTCTCCTACCTAAGGATCTTTTCTCATTTGTATCACACTGACTAAGCAACTTCTCGGCAGCTGGAGCCTGAATTCAGTCTTTCTCATTCATTCCTTTGCTTATTTACTGACTCTCCAATTCATTTGTTTGCAAAAGATTCACTGAAAGTGAAAGCTAAGTACTATGCTTAGTGTTCATGATGGGCCCTATTCATACAAAGATGTCTGGTCCCTGCCTTTGATTTAAAATTCAGTGTCCTAGTGCTGAAAAGGAAAATGTCCTGGCCACTGTGGGAGGACAAAAGGAGGCAGAAAGGGATCAAGGAAGACATCAACAGGAGAGACAGTGTTGGGACCTCGGACCTCATTCTTGCCGAGTAATAAGGATATGATAGGGAGGGAGGAGAGAAAGATGGGGGGTAGGATGGAGAGAAAGGTGAGAATGTCCCACATAGAAGGAAACATGTGCGAAGGAAAGATCATGGCACCTTTAATAATACGCAGCTCCACGGAGCGTATGGAGCTTGCTGGAAGTTGACGGTTCACCAGGCAGAGAAAGTGGACAGGACTTGATTGTGAAGAGTCTGTGCTATACAAGGAGTTTAGACTCTATCTTGTAGGTGACAGGGAGCTGAAATTAATGAATGTTTGGCTCTTGAATGACACAGCTCAGTGTTTCAAAGAGATAGCAGAGAGGCTGTGTGGGAATGGTGGGGAAATGGGGTTACTTTGGAAGACGGGTGAGGATGAGGGGTAGGTTTGAGAGCCACGAGCCAGTCAAGTGGACAGGAGTGGTTGACAGTTCGGTGTGGGCAATGGCACCTGGATTTGCTTTGGGCGGCCGGCAGATGGTAGTGCCATCTGCCAAGATAGAGGCTACAGGAGGAAGAGCAGGTACAGAGAACAAACTAGTGAGTTCTATTTTAGAGAGGACACATTTGAGGCCACCAAGAGACCTCCAGGTGTAGCACGTAACAGACAGGCAGAAATGTTACCCTGGAGCTCGAACATAGGTTTGCTCACAGGTATAGATTTGGAAACTATAGGTTTGGGTTAGCAATGCAAGCACTAGGTGTAAATGAGTGTGTGTGTGTGTGTGTGTGTGTGCAGTGAACATAAGGGGGCTAAAGGCAGAACCTACCAGTATTTAAGAGGTGGGCTGCAGAGAAGAAACATAGTTGAAAAAATTCCTGAAAGTAGCCCTAATGGCAGGAAGACAATTTCAAGGGATGGCCATTACTGACCCAACAAAGGAAAGGGACTTTGAACAAGGAACGTTCAATAGTCACATAACATGGAGGAATCCTAGAAGGTGTTCACTGGCTTTCTCAGAGCAAGTTCAGGGATGAGGCCAAGGGTAGGGAGGTGGGGAAGAGGTCAGGTGGCAAGAAAGGGCAGCCCAGCATTGCAGCAGGAGAAAGGCAGCGGGGACAGCATAGCACGGTGATGAAGGGGGTGACTCCAATGACAGATTCACGCACTCAGCTAATACTGATTGAACAGCCACTCTGTATGGAGCATTTGTGTAAGTCCTAGATACATCAGTAAATAAGAGAAAGGGGACAATCTCTTTTCATAAAACTTGCATTCTCAGATGACTTGAGTCTGAAGCCTCACTCTGACACTTCTTGCTTGTGTGGTCTTGGTACGTTATTTAATCTTAGTTTATCGGTCCACAGAATGGGTATGATGATAGGACCTATCTATTGGGTAGTTGTGAGACAAGGACCATAAACCACCTGGCCCATGAATGGTGCCTAGTTATCTCTCAATAAGTGTCAGCTATGGTAAGTGGGGTAATGGCAACTTCTTCCAGAGACTTGTCTATGGTGGGAATTCAGAGAGATTATAGCTAAAAGTGGACCCAGAAATGGGACAAGGCATTTGTCTGCACAGGAGAGGCCTGGCTTGTTTATGTACCCGGGGAAAGAGTAAGTCAAGTTGCAGAAAAACATAATTTGTGGCCTGAGAATCTGGAGGAAATTCCAAGGCCATGTGCTGCCATCCACATCGAATCCAGCACACCACCCCAAGGCTCAGTTAAGGGAAACTGAACGACCCAGCCTTTTGAGCGAATGACCTTGATCATGAACTCCTACGGTTCTTTATTTTTCCCTCTGTGTCTGGATTCTGAGCCGCTTTGTCCACATCTGGAATGAGCCCCCCGTGGGCCGTTGGCACACGCAGCAGGAAGCTGCCCCGTTACTAGGGTGACCATTCGCCCAAGGTTCCAACACGCTGTTTTTCATATCAACTTGGAATTTCAGCGATCGGTACATTGTGGGGTTTCTTCCTTCTCCAGATTCAGGAGCAGTGGGGGTTGTAGGAGCACGTGAGCTGTGGAATCAGATGGACCTCACAGCTGTCACCAAAGCCGTGGGGAAGAAAAAGGTTCCTTACCATCTCCGAACTTATGTTTCCTCCATGATGAACCCAGGAATAGTAATACCTACCTCACAGTGTGACTGCCTCATTAAACCTGAAAATGGAAAGTACATGACCCACGGCTCGGCACTCAGAAAGTGCTCAAAAAAGATCTGTGTTTCTCATCTCAATTAGCCCTTGGAACATACAGTAATTTAATAATAATAGAAATGATAAACACGAAGACCCGAAGGATATTACGTGGTCATTCACTTAACAATTTCTCATCTGTGGAACAGAAATAACAATAGCTACGCCCTGACCCCAGCACGGTAAGGATTACATGCCACAGGTCTGTGGTGTCACAGCTTTGTGCTTAGTTTGACTCTTGCTACCACGAAGGTAAACGTGAAAATGCCCCTGGCTGCTTTCCATCAGCTGAGAAATCTTGATACTAGAGGCTGCAGAGAGGTGGAAAACTGAGATGTGTTCTCTGTTAAAGTCTGGATAAGAATGTTTGAAACGAAGGGACCATGCGTACATTAAATATCAAGCAGGGCTGGTTGCAGACCAGGGAGCATTTCCAGGAGTGCTGATTTGCACACACTAGACCCCAAGACGTGATCCTCAGCTTTGTGCCATTAGAACTTTCTAGGCTGAGATGTATGGTTTTGTAGCCAAACCATCGGCGTGAAAGAAGTTGGGAGTGTAGCCACATCGAGACAAGTCGAAGGTCAAAGAAACATGGGCAGGCCAGGCTACCTGTGAGACCTTCCCTCATATTGTAAAGCGGGAACCCAAGATTTAGCACCTGGCAAATGTCACCATCGAAGTCCAGCAGCATGGATCCCACTGGCCCGGGGTTGCCGGCATGGCCCTCCCTCCTCCGTCACACCTCCTGCTCCACACTGTCTTGCGTTTACAGGCGTGCTCACGGCCCCTCGCTAGGCCAGGCCGCAGGATTTCCGGCCACTCCCTTCGGTTTCTCTGTTCCTATCTGATTTCCATTCACATCCAGATCCTCTGCACCTGGGAATCGGTCACAGGGCCGGGATGCTGAAATGATGGAACTACAGAAAGCCAGGCGGCCATCCAAATGCTATGTTAGCAATACAATTAACTGGTAAATGAGGATTTTTTTTTTCAGAGAAAATAGGCCTTTTATTATATGAGCCAGAACTCTGGTGTGCCTTCCACGACTGGGACCCAGGGAGGGCGACCCAGGGTTTGATCCCTCTGAGTCCTAGACACTGCTTATGTTGATTCTGTCTGCCATGATGGTGAGCCTGTCTTAGAAGTCAGTGAAGGTCAAAGGGAGAAAGAGAGAATATTGCATATACTGTTCTTCCTTAATGCCCCCTTCACCCAGTTGTTTCCCCAACACATTGCACATACACCATCCACTGAGCCTTTGCTGTGGCCATTCCTTCTGCAGAAAATGCTCTTCCCTGCATTCCTCAGGGCACGACCCTGCCGTCTTCAAGGGATGCTTTAGGGCTCACTCCCTCTCTGTGTGCCTGGTACCCTCTCAGGGAGGTCTCCCTGATCACTGTCCCCAGACTCTCTCCTTTTCCTCCTTCACTTTTCCTCGGAGCATTAATTCCCATCAGGTGCCCTAACTCTCTCTTACACGTTTAAGGGTCATCTCCCAGATGTGAAGTTCCACTAGCGAAGGGAAATCGGTCAGGTGTCATCACTGCTATCTGGTCAGTAACAAGCATTTACCTGGCCTAGCGCGGATGCTCAAATCCTTGTTGGAAGGGAGAAAAGGAGACGAAGGAAAGGGAAATAAAGATATAAAGAAAGGCAGAGTTGCATTTTCTTGCCCCAATCTCTCCATTTCATGTAGCAACCATCGTTCCAACTTGTACTCTAGGCTGAGCCCCTGCTCACGCCTCTGAGTGCAAAGAAGCATTTAGCAGTGGTCTCTCTCACTGGAACCTGCCAATCTAGCTGTGATCTTGGGACCAGGCAGAAAAAATTGGCATGTGAGAGACGTGGGCCTCACGAGAAGAAGGGGCCACACGTGTTGAAGTAACTGGAAAAGACTTCAAGGAAGAGCTAATGTTTGAGGTGGCATTTGATGGGGGTAGATGAAGTGGGATGATATTGTGATTTTTAATAAGAAATAGATATTTGGTCTTTACCCCCATACCTTCACAGAGCTTCTAAAACTCTTGGAATTTCCTAAGGGGTGAGAGAGATAAAGGTATGTTTTGTTATTCATAACAAGCCCCTTTCTACTGCACCTGAACTGATGTAAATGAGGTGCCTTTTGGAAAGACCCAGAATAACCACGGGGTGGGTGGGGGCTGGTTGCCAGGGGAGCCAACCTTGTGACTGGAGGGCTGGATCTTTCAGACCCACCTTCCTCCCACCTCCATCTCTGGGAAGAGGAGAGGGGCCAGAGATGGACTTAATCACCCGTGGCCAATAATGTAATCAGTTACGTCTACATGATGAAGCCTCCCCAAAGCCTGAGACAATGGTGTTTGGAGAGCTTCTGGGTTGGTGAACACCTGGGGGTGCCTGGAGAGGGCAGAGGAGCTCGGCGCCCTTCCTCACAGCTGGCCCCACACATCTCCTCCATCTGACTGTTCCTGACTTACACCCTTCTATAATAAACTGTCAACAGAGTAGGTAAAATGTTGAGTTCTGTGAGCTGCTCTAGCACATTAATGGAACCCGAGGAGAAGGTCACAGGAAATGCCGGTTCCTAGCCGGTCATTTTCAGGAGCACAGGCTACTACATGGACTTGTTATTGGCCTGGCGGGGGCAGTCTTGTGGGACTGAGCCCCGAACCTATGGGATCTGATGCTCTCTCCAGATACATCGTATCAGAACGAAACTGAATTGTGGTATTCCACAGCTGGTGTCACAGAATTGCTTGACGAGTGGAGACCGACACCTCTGGTCACAGAAGTGTTTTGTGTTGTAGTAGAGGAGAAACACAGGAGTGTTTTTCCTAAACGGGAGAGGTGGGGGTGGGGTTAAATAGGAATATCTGCCTGAAAGTGGGACCTTATCTGCTGTGACTGGGGAATAGTGGATAAATCAAATAAATAAATCAGCTCAGACTGTGTAAGGGAACACTAGACAAGGAGGCTGGAAAGTAAAGCCAGACCATAATGTCAGGGGAAGTGCTCCCATTTCATGCATAGGCAGTAGGGAGCCATAGCAGGCTTATGGTGGGGAATGGCCAAGGTTGTGTGGCATTGTGAGGTCAGCCTAGCAGGTCGGTCTGAAGGAGGGATTGGAGTGAGGAGCTCTGAGGCGAGAGGATCCTTCAGGACGCCATTGCCAGTGTCCCAAGGAGATCAGAGGGCAGCGCGGGGTGCATTCAGACAGTGTTCACAAGCAGATTTGCTAGAATTCGGCAACTGATCCGTGTTGGGTAGGGACTCGGGAAGAGGTAAGGATGACCCAGGCTTAGGGGCCAGAGGCTCAGGAGAATAGAAAGGTGCTTAAGGAGTGAGAGCTCACAGGGAAGGGGGATGCGTTTTTTTCAAGGAGCCTGTTTGCAAGCTGCCGTCAGCTGCCCTCCCCGTTGTGAGGGACAGCCTCAGGAGGAGGCTGCTAAAGTAAGTAATTTTTCCGGTTTTGCCCATCCCATGATGTTGCAGACCACCTGGGATACAGAGCTACACAAAATGGGATGCTAGGCAGCAGAACATGGGTCGCCTCGGGCAAGCCCTTGTACCAACGAATGCCTCAGTTTTTCCCCTTTCTGCTGGAATCCGGTGAGGCTGACTTTCACCAGCCCACTCTGCCGCATGCACATCTGAAAACAAAATGCTTGTTATGTGCATTGAACTCTTGGCCTAAAAGGAACTGTGGTGGAAACGGCCTGTCCACACAAAAGGTTACATTAGATGTGTTAGTAAATGTCCTGCTGGGCTATTCATACCGTGAGGAAGTGCAGGGGTGGGGTGGGGATATCTCCGAATAAGGCTGCATTCCAGCCCATGGAATCAAGCTCACCCCAGGGATGGTGCTTCTGCTGCCCTTCTGGTCCTTTGTGTGCAGCTGCCCTTTTGCTGTTGGCCCTCAGCGGCTCTGCTCTGTTCCTGTGCAGATGGCTCGGGCCCACCCTCACCCCCCAGGCTCCATCAGGGAAGGGTCACATTCGTGAGAGGACCGGAGGGGCACTCAGTGGGTCTGAGAGACGCAGGCTGGAAAGCGCTGGGACACTGGGGCATTGCAGGGACATGAGCAAGGCAAAGTTACTATTTTTCCTTCCTTGAACATCCAGACACAAAGCTACCTGTGGCATCTAGATTGCAAAGGGTAACTGGACCTATTGGCTTTGGGTAGCTGGGGACAGAACGGGGATTGTTATGGGTTGAATGCCACCTGTCTGGACCCAGGCCCACGTGAATGCAGTAGCCACTGTGCAATGGAGGCTCATGGGACAGTGCCTATTACTTTCCCACGTGATACAGGAGAGTAGAGATTTTTGCCCTCCGCCACGGAGGTGGCAAAAAAACTGGAAACATTAACAGTAGCCTGAAAACCAGGGCTCTAATCTCACTGGAAGAGTGGCTGAGGAAGCTCCTGCAGATCGAAGGGATCATGGGTCCAGGCTGCAGGTGCAGAAGCCAGTGTGAGAGGTGATTGTGGTCTTTCCTGAAGCATCCACGTGGTTGACGCGACTCCAGGCTTAGGATATGGCTCTCTGTTTTTATGGGCCAGCAGTCCCAGGGCAAGAAGTTGGCAGGGAGAGCCGGGTTGGCCTCCTGGAAGTCACGCAGGGGTGACAGCCTGCACTAACATGGAAAACATTCCCTTGAGGTCACGGTGCCTGCCAGTCTGGAGAACTGCCGTCATCTTCTTTCCCAGGGCTCCTCATGGTGAAGCTAAGCCTGGAGCACATCAAAGAAGCAAATTAAGGAGGGAGAGAAAGGTTTGGATTGAAAATAGAAACTTGACCCATGTCTGACATTCACCTTCATGTGGAAAAGGAGAGGGAGATTTGGCTTTCTGTGTTTCTGTTTTGTTTTGTTTCGTTACTGGGAAGGGCGACTTAATCATAGGGAAGGGTGTGTGTCTGTGTCTATATTTGGTTTCACTCTGCCCTCCCTTCTGCCAATCCTCACAAAATCGTGTAGTGAAGCATTCGATCTTTTTTCCAAGCTCTCTTGAGAAGGTCTCTTCCCAAGTGAGTTGTCCCCTCTGCCTCTCCCCTCCTCTCAACTATTTTTGCAATCCGTCCCTTGCAACCTGCTTCTCTGATGTTCACCCTGGCAGGTAAAAGCTCCATGGCTCTGAGCCCACAGAAGACATAGCAGGGTGCAAGAGCAATGGTGGTGGGTGAAGCAGGGACCTTCATCTTCTGAGCATTAGGGGCCGAGGGCTTGGCACCCATGACAGTGCACCGTGGGAGCATCTCCATGGCCAAAGCTGGGTTTGGGGAGGGTGATGTGAATTCCTCCAGTGGCTACGTGGCAGCCTAGAGGTTTCCTCATCCATTTTTCTTTACCACTTAGATAGTCACAGCAGCGAGTTGTGGTATGATGTGGGAGAGAGAAGATTGCCACCCTATAGACTCTAGAGGATGGTTCAGAACCAGTGTAGAGCCTGAAACACCGGAGATTAAAGCAAGGCAGTGCCTCAGCAAGAACCTGGTACGTTTTCCTGCCTGTAAGGGAAACATCTGTACTTGACTTAGCAGGATGGCGAGGGAGCGACACTGCAGTCAGGGGCTCTGGTACAGGCTCAGCTTTGTGGGAAATCAGATCGCAGATCCTCGGAAGTGTGGCTAAAAGGCAGCCTTTGCTTTGGAATTTCCTCAGATGTATCTGTGAACGAGAGAGCAGCACCGTGACACCACGGCGGCGTGGATGAAGAGCCAATCATCAAGTTTTGTGGGTTCATCCAATTCAGTTCTTGGTGGTAAATGTTTAGAAAGGATCTGCCAAGTTGTTTTCTTCACGTGAAGGTTTCGTAAAAGTGAGTAAACCAGAGTCATAAGGAAGGCTGTGCATCTGTCTCTATATTTGGTTCCATTTTACCTTCACTTCTGTCACATCAGTCTCGTCACCTTATGTTACATTTTTCTTTCCATAAATGTCTGCAATTATCTGTGCCAATCACCACGAAAGTAGCAGGGTGCAGTGGAGAGAGTGCTGGGCTTGGAAAACCCGGAATCTACTTTTTACTCACTTCATGACCTTGGGAAGGTCACTTTCCCCACAGTGTTCTCATCTGTAACATGATAATAATACTATCTGCCTCCCTACTTGTCAGGGATGGTATGAGACTCAAAAAGGCAACTACATGGAAGCACTTTCTCTTCCCAAGACACCTACTTCTATCCTCCTCTCTACCCTTATCAACCTCCCAATTCCAGAGCTCTCTCCATGATTACATATGAATGCATCTATTTCTCACTTCAACTCAGGTACGGTTTTCACAATCTGTTGTGGAGGCATTCTTCAAAATGAGTCTCTCTGGAAGAGAACCTCTTCTCTGAAATTAATGCATCCATTCCAGACTCAAAGGCTCATCTGTTTGGGGCCAAATGCAGAGGGCACAGGTAGCATCCTGCCTGGAAGTCAATCCCCAGGTTTGCTGGGGCCACATATGACTTTTCAAGACTCCACCCAAGCAAGTACTAACACAGGAGTTCCTTGAGGGCAGGACCTTCTTTTCTGTTTTGCAAGCTCCTGTATCTTTCACTCCTAGAACATTGTCCAGCACATAGTCGACACTCAGTAAATATTTGGATGAATGAATGAAAATAAGTAGAAGCAGAGGAAGCTCTGCCTTTCCCCTATCATCTTCACATAGGACTTGCCCAGGAATCATCTCCATTGCCCCAAAACCATGTTTGTAATCATTAGTTAACTTGGAGCAGACCAGCCTTACCAAAATCTGCCAAGTTTACCCTAATCAAAAGAGACACAGACAAAATAAATACGATTTCCTTTTCTCTCCCCCCACCACCACAATCATCAGAATAAATATAACACATAAAAACATGTAAGCATCTACTCATATAAATTATATTATTATTGAATAAGTTACATAGAAAATTAATTATAAATTATATATTATGTAACTAATGTTATGTAAATATAATTATATAAAGTTGTCAGGGCGTATGTCTCCTAATTATATGCAGTTTGCAAATTAATTAACTTGAATTCTCCTACCGCTGTGATACAGCAATGAAAGCAAAACTAAAGTCCAACATTAACTGTGATAGAACAAATAAGTCTAGCTCAGGAGGTCTTTTCTTAAAGGCATCAATTGAAATGGAGCTCCATATTTGTTCCACACCCATGAGGTCTGTTTCCTGAAACATGACATCTGTTATTTGTATAACACAGACATGCTTATCTCGGCTTCACGGGGAAGCCTGTGCAAAGCTTTTCCTCCATCCCCATGTTGTGATCGGGCAGCTGGGCTAGAAAGAGAGTGAGTGCTTGGTGCCGAAAACAAGTTTTTCAGGTAACCCAATGTGGTCATCGGGGTTCAGTTAGGAAACAGAAACCACAGCAATAAACGGAATTGGGAAACTTTCAGTTGAAGAATTGTTTGCGGAGTAATTGTTTACTGGAAAGGTTGAAAGACAACTCTGCAGAGAAGGACGTCCACCTCTTGCACGAGGGAAGAGTGCACAAGGAAATGACTCTGTAGTTAGAGGAGAGCCCTGCAAGGCTGAATCAGCCGCTGTGGTGGGAACATGGCTGCTGCAGGAGCACACACTGGCTGACTGTGAAGGAACTGGCTGGAGGAAGTTCTGGAACCCTGGGAACTGGCCACCAGTGTGGGACGCATTTAAGGGCCAGTTGCAGGAAGAGAAGCTGGTCCTTCAGCCTCCCAGTGTCCCTCTAGCGCCCTCTATTGGCAGAGCCTAACGTCAAGAGGCTGGCAAAGGAGAAAGGGAGCTTGCAGAGACCAACTGTAGTATCACAAAGCCGGGCAAGCAAGGGTCCATGGGGAACCTGGGGGCCCAACTTAATAACTGACACCTCCCCAAAGGACATATGGGGCAAAAACTATTTCTGGGTTTTATATATTCTGGCCACTAATCCTTTTTGTATTCACTGCGCCATAGAGGTTTTGTTCCGTTCTCTCCCCCATCTGATGGCTCTGATTTTATATTTTATGGCATTAAATGAAATCACCTTGGAACCTTGGCTCCGTATTAGCATCATCCAATGAGCTTTTACAAAATACTGAGAACTTAGCAACTGTATTTTAAAAATCTTCTCAGGTAACTCTGATTTGCAGCCAGAGTTGAACATCTCTGGACTAGGTGTGGCAAGAAGGCAGGTTGGCACACAGATAATATGACTTGGGGTCAGTGTAGGCCTTCAAAGGCTCTCTAGTGGAAAGGTTCTGGGGTAAGATGGATCTGTTCCACCTGTGCAACTCCAGGCAAATTAAACACCCTCCCTAAACCCCAATTTCCTTCTCTGTGAAATAAGAGATGGGGAGGGAAACGTGACCTGTCTCCTCATTCGCATGAAGAGCAAATGAAATAATCTATGCGACATATTTAGCACAGGGCTGGTAATTATTAAGTATTCAATAAATGATATTTATAGTGACAGAGATGATGACTGTTTTCACTTGCAAAGATCATTTGTGTATGACTTTCTCTGAATGGCAACCAACTGTGACCCTTTGGACAAAGCAGGATGTTACAGTGTCTAAAGGGACCAGTTTTGCGAAGATGGGTGCCTTAGTGAGTATAAGTAGCTAATTGTAGGGTATCAGAAACAGACAAGTGATTACCAAGCTGCTACTAGACATAATGAGATGGTGTTACATTTGTCCAGAGTACTCCACAGTTTCCAGAATCACTTTTGCTTATTTTCATTTCATTTCCAGAATTCACTCCTTTTAGTAGCTTAGTAAAGCTGTTTGACTTCATGGTGAAAGTGGGGTGTCTGGGATGGGTTTTGTTGGTTTTAAACTGATGATCTTTTACTTAAGAGTGCTGAGATAAATTTCTAGGCCTAAGAGGGAGTCTCTCCTGCCTGGGATGCCACGAAAGCAAACCAAAACTCAGATAAAACTTTGTGTCCCTGTAAATGCTCTGCTTGACCAGAAACACAGCATATCCAGTCAGCCGACCCTCAAATGCCATGCCAGTTCTGGGCTCTGTACTTACCCCTTTGCTCCTTACTCTTTGTCCTGTACAAGCTTCCTGTCTTCTGCCCCAGTTTGCAGGCCTCTGGACCCTTGGGAATGGAGACGGCCCACTTCACAAAGTGTTAAGTTTGTATCACCTACATTGTCTTTTTAAATTTTTTTTTTTAACGTTTATTTATTTTGGGGACAGAGAGAGACAGCATGAACGGGGGAGGGGCAGAGAGAGAGGAAGACACAGAATCGGAAGCAGGCTCCAGGCTCCAAGCCATCAGCCCAGAGCCTGACGCGGGGCTCGAATTCACGGACTGCGAGATCGTGACCTGAGCTGAAGTCGGACGCCTAACCGACTGAGCCACCCAGGCGCCCCTACATTGTCTTCTTTAATCATTTTAAACAACAACTGTGTGGTTTTGGGCAAATTGATGGATCTCTCCAAACATCAATAGCAACATTTATGAAATGGAGTTATTAAGAGGATTACATGAGGTCATGAATGAATAGGCCTGGAAGATAATAGGTACACATTAAATGATAGTTTATTTCAGGTGTAACTTGAAGGAAAAATACCCTCTCCTTTGGCATCTGAGGGGTTTCTTGGATAGGCTAAAACTTGCGCTGCTGTGTGCTTTGGGATGAAGAAAGGATATACCCAAATATTAAATTTAATATAAAAAAAAAAAAAGCAAAAGGGAGAGACAGAGAAACTTGACATTCAAAGCTTTTGTGGCTGTGTGTATTTAAACGATGTAGGTGGGACGCCTGGGTGGCTCAGTCGGTTGAGCGTCCGACTTCGGCTCAGGTCACGATCTCGCAGTCCGTGAGTTCGAGCCCCGCGTCAGGCTCTGGGCTGATGGCTCGGAGCCTGGAGCCTGCTTCCGATTCTGTGTCTTCCTCTCTCTCTGCCCCTCCCCTGTTCATGCTCTGTCTCTTTCTGTCTCAAAAATAAATAAATGAAAAAAAAAATAAACGATGTAGGTGGTCTACATGTGTAGAGGGCCGTTCTATTAGTCATTGGTGGGAGAGAGCAGGAGAAAAATCACAACACTGCCACTGCTTTGCTCTGAAACGAGAAATGCTATATCCATGATAGAAACGCAACTTCTTTGAGTATGCTGCAGCAGTTAGGAGGAAGGACTAGTATATGCATGCGCATCAAGGGGAGGTGTTAGGGAAGGGGCGGGGACTGTTGCAGAATTAACTAGCTTTTAAGGTGTGACAGGTGATGAGAAATGATGAGGATCATGCTAAACTCAAGAGCTAATACTATCCAGAGGCATCCAAGTTTCAATATTCAAAAGCTGTGCCAATAAAAAAAAAAAATCCAGTTTCCTGCTGGAATCAGCCTGCAGGGCTCCAAGTTTTGACCTTCAATTTAGACTCCATTATCTGTGGGATGATAATAGGGGTTCCTACTGGTCAACCTGAAAAGCCATCCCCCTATTCTAGTGGGGGAAATGATGATTGGCTTTGGAGAACTGAGGCCCACCTTCGGTCGTCCTGATGAAGCTCCCTGTGAGGTCAGACTGGTTGAATTACTATGGTCATAAGCATGTTCTGGGGGGATTACAATGCCCTAGGGATTGTCCGGCAGATGGGAAGGGGCTAATTCCTAGGTAAAGAACATCATCAGTTAGGATAAGTTTCCCAAACCAAGGGGATGCAGAATCAGAACTCCAGCTATGAAAGGTTGAAAAAAGAGGTGCATCCTTAGAAGGTCATTGTGGAGTAAACCCAGGAATTATGATATATCCATAGTCTCTTATTATAGGCTTAGCTTTTTGAGTTTCCTTCTATGATCATGGGAGGAGTCATATTTAATGTCCGTTTCAAATTTAAAAATTTGTATGTAGAGTTTCCTTTAGATAGACTAACTTTTCAGTATAGCTACATGTAGCCATGTATTGTGACAGGATGTACTGTTACTGGATTGTAACAGTACACTGAACCTTCCCTATACTCATTCTGCAACTCCAAAAGAAGAGGAAAGAGGTCCAGGAGTTCCAGAGAGTGACCATCTGTGGGGTGGTGGTCTAGAGTGAGGTTGAGAGTGACCACAGACGACAGCTGCAGCATTGAGTTGACTGAGACTATGAAAACTCCTTTCTCCAAAATACACTGACAGTGGTAGTGGTTCTCATTCTGGCTGCATATTAAAATCACTGGGGTGGGGGGTGGTTTTATTTCTTTATTTTATGTTTTATTTTTTATATTGAATAGAATTTATTGTCAAATTGGTTTCCGTACAACACCCAGTGCTCATCCCAACAGGTGCCCTCCTCCGTGCCCATCACCTACATTCCCCTCCCGCCCACCCTCCATCAACCCTCAGTTCTCAATATTTAAGAGTCTCTTATGGTTTGCCTCCATCCCTCTCTGTAACTCCCCCCCCTTCCCCTCCCCCATGGACTGCTGCCAAGTTTCTCAGATCCACATGTGAGTGAAAACACATGATATCTGTCTTTCTCTGCCTGACTTAGTTCACTTAGCAGAATACTCTCCAGTTCCATCCACGTTGCTACAAATGGCCAGATTTCATTCTTTCTCATTGCCAAGTCGTGTTCCATTGTATATATAAACCACATCTTCTTTATCTGGGGGGTGGTTTTAAAATGCTCAATGCCCAAGCTGCATCCTAGAATAACTGAACAGAATCTTCGGAGGATGAGACCCGGGCATCAACATTTCAAAAGCATCCGGATGACTCCAATATGCAACCAACATTGAGAACTCTAGGTAACCTTTGTCAGGGGACAAGCAGGCAAGTTGACATCAGGGTTTAGAGGTAAGACAACTGAAGTCCGCTGAAGTTGAAAAATCTGTTAAAGACCGCAAATGATAGCTTTGGCATAAGTTTTCTGACAGGCTCCGAGACTCTGTGTCAGAACTGCCTTTCTGGTGGTCTTTCCTGTTCTCTTGTTTCATTCTAGAATTTCGCAAGAAGTTGCTTCCTGGGAATAATTTATATTTTTGAAAGGATTATTTGGGGTTTGTAAAAGGATGAGAATAGAAACATTTAAGCCAAAGGATCAGGGTAAATATTCAAGTGACAAATGCAGAGAAATATCAATCCTGGAGTAGTCTGGGAAGCCTGTCTTTCAGGGACAGTTAGTTGGCTGAGGAGGACATGACTGGGTGTCCCTTTAGCCTGCTTTTGCTAATAGTTCCTTACAGTGGCACTCACGGTGGCATAGGGATGTGAAGAATACAGGTGCTCTGAGCTATTTTAAGAGCCCCAGGTGGTGGGTGAGGCAGGTAGCATAAAGAACAGACACCTGCCACAGTTTTGAATATTCCTACAGGGTGATCTGATCAGGTGAGTCTATCTGTTTTGTTTTGTGTTGTTTTTTTGAGATGCTCTGGTCATGATCAAAGCTTTAACTATGTCCTTACTGGGGGTTCCCGCCAGGATTCAGATACCTTACTCTTAAGCTTCCCTCATTTAAAACCAGAGTCAAGATTTGAGTGGAAGTCTTGTCTCTCCCAACTTGTTTTAAAAACAAGTCTCAGATTTTTAAGTTGAACCTACTGTACAACTTTCATATTCTTGTTAAAGCAATTCTATGGCCCAAGGACAACTTGGGATTTAAAGAAATATCTCTGTAAGTGAAGAGAATTACTGTATCTGGGAGGAACTCTGGATTTATGTTAAAGTTTGTCTACTTCCAGGTATGTTCAGAAAGAAAGGAAACTTTTGTTGTTGTTGTTTCAGTAGAAAGGAAAATATAGGAGGAGCCCTTACAGAGAATCCCCCTGAGACAATAACTCTGAAAAGACAATACATCATCCTGGAGGATGCCCTGAACCAGGGATCAGAAGTGCTGGATTCCAGCTGGGACTTGGCCACACATGAGTTCATTGAGGCTCCTTAGCCATAAAATAGGGTTCTCTGCAAAGTCCTTCCAGGTACTAGGATTATAGGAGGAACACACGACTCTTAACAAAGTGATGTTGGAATGTGCCTTATGATTTCCATTTGCAAAACTAAATATATCTATGCTATTTTCTTTTATTATCAGAAATATCACTTAACTTGAATAACTCAGAAATCAAGAAGAGAAATAATCTGGCACCTATATATACAGTCAGTAACAGAGTTGGGACTAGAGGAAAAAAGAAGGCTATTCAGGTACATGTAATAGCTCAAAGGACAGGTTAGAAAGCCAGACCAAGTCTTTGTTTCTTGTCTTGGCTGTGGGAAGAGCTGAGTCACCTTGTGACTAGATCCATATTGCTTTGTCCATATGGAAGATGTATGTGACTAGCTAATTCTTTTAAATGTACTGCACATTGGTTACAATGAGGTCCAATTTGCTCCCTTGATACTTCTAAGCAATGGAAGAAGAATGCATTAAAGAGTAAGACAATTATCAATTTACAGGAAATACATAAGACAGAGGAACATGTTAATCATTACCATGAGGATACCACCAGCAAAAACCAACTGTGGGAACCTCTATGGGATAAAAGACTCCATTTGTTCAACAAATAAATTTCAAGATAAAAATAGAGAATTGAGGGGTGAACATATAGATTCAAACTGAAGTTGAGAAATAGCAACCAATTGTTTGGACCTTATTTAGCTTATGATGAAATAAAAACAACTATAAAACAGTGTTAAATTTGAGACAATTAGAAATTTGAACAGCAACTAGATATTTGCTATCACAGAATTGTTGCTAAGGTTTGATGTCATACTGGTACCGTGGTTACTCTAGAGTCCTTAATTTTTAGAGATATATAGTGAAATATTTATAGAGTGAATTATACAATTATGGAACTTGCTTCTAAATAATATGGAGGAAAGGGATAGGATACGGTTGAAACAGGACCAGCATAACTTGGTAATTGCTGAAGCTGGGCAATGGACACAGGGAGTTCATTATACTATTTGGTCTACTTTTGAATATGTTTAACACTTTCCATGCTGAAAAGACAAAAAAGGTAGATGACAGTTATTACGGAGGGAAGAGTCTTACAGAAACTAAAAAATGGCGCTACGATTACAATCATTTAATTTCGCCCAACCCCCTACCAAGAGAGCACAGCATCAGCTAGCAGAAACAGATTCCCAACTCAACCAGAGTCATGAGTCCAGACTACTACTGACAACCAGAAACTGACTAGAAAATAAATTTTTCCCCACCAACATCTTGTTATAATACATTTTTCTAAGCCAAGTAAAGAAAGCACAAAGACTACCCCCGCCCTCCCAAAAAAAACTCTGATTCTGGATTTTTTTTACCCTGATAATTTGTGGTAGGTTTCTTTATTTTTTGAATATAAAGTGACAGAAATAATTTGCCATTAGAAAAGAGAAAGAATCTTTGACTATTTACAGCTTTTATACATCACAAAGTTTTTCTTGTTTTTATGTTGTGTCTTTTTTTTTTTTTAATTCATTTTAATTTTTGTTCCTGCATCATTTGAACAAGCCCAAACTGGAAATCTATACAGCTCACAAAAAAGCCCTCCACCCAAAAGACCCCCCACCCCCACCCAACCCCAATGAGAAACAAGATAAATCAAAAGAATGAAATCAACTTATTTCTTTTTTTTAAGGTAAGTCATTTGCTTATATATATACTTGTAATTATTTTTTTTCAAGTTCAAACACCAAAACCCAAGAGAGAAAGGAAAAAATAAAAAGACCCAGTCATCCGCCCCCTCCCCCCACTCCAGAATCTCAATTGATCCCTGCACGTCCAAAATAAGAAATATATATTTACAGAAAACAAACAAACAAACAAAAAAAAGAACTTGGAGGTGGATGGGCTGGGGATCTGAGAGTCAAGAGGAAGGAGAGCCGGCCCCAGGGAGGGGGAGCAGATCTGGGCCTCACAGAGTCAAGGCAAGCCTGAATCTTCTGTGTTTTCCCTGGGGAGCCTACTGCACTGGGGAAACTATGAACGTGTCCCCTCTGCTGTGTGACCTCAGGAGGGGGGCGGCTCTGAGTTTGCAACCCAACCCTACAGTGGATTCATATTTTGTGGTTTCCATCATCATCACCCCCTCACAAATACATGTGTACGCACATACTCACGGGCACACACGCACGCCAGTCATTGTGGCTAATGTAATTATGACGCTGATGGAGCACTGAATCCTGTCAAGTGGAAGAAAAGAGATGTGCCCTTAGGGACGAGAGCTCATTGCCCTGTCCCGTCCCCTCTCTGTTCTCCACTGCAATATGCCGCGTAGCTCCCTGAAATGTTTCCACAAGCATCAGGGCTACTCTGAAGTATTAACGCTGGGATGGTCATTGGGTAACAAAGCTCCTATGAAGATTTGCCCCTCACTTCCTGCAAATTTCCTTAACAAACAGGCGCGCACAATTAACCAGGTGCGGCAGGCAACCTGAACTAGGGGAAATCTGAGGCAGATAGATGGAAGCCATGCTGTTTTCTGCTCAACTTTGGAAGGTTGCACTCCCAGAGGCCAGAAAGCAGAGAGAGGGCATGATGAAACCATCCCTGGCTAGCTTCACTTGTTTCCTCCTCCCTCCTAAATGGGTTTCTATATGTCTTCAGTGCATAAAGACCAGATAATCCCTTGAGTTGGTTGCAATATCTTTTCAACACAAGAGCCAAGCATGGCATTCAACAAGCCAGGATGAACACAATTTAATCTTTTGGGGGAAAATGCCAGGCAGGAACAAGACTAAGCCAAGGGGTCCTTTTCCTGGTGACAGAGAAGCTGCACCAGTAGCAGCCATCACTGTGACCAAATTCCTGCCCTGTTCCCGAATCTGTGGAGGCTTGGAGAACTAATGCACTAGAAATGGCTGAACAGCTTCTGTATCTTTTCGAATTATGAGAGGTACCCTGTGCAAAGAGCGCGGGAAATGAAATAGAATGAGCACGCCATCTGTGTTAGAAGTTTGTGGAATGTTCCTGGGGGTAGACTCTAGGTTGCTCCTGCTCAATCTCCAAAAGCCAATATGGTGGATTTTTATTCTTGCCTCCTTTCGTGAAATTTCTGATTTTTTCAGGCCCTTCCTATAAGCCTTCACTTATTCCCTTCACGCAGCCCCACTCAAAGTCTTTTTCCTAACTCTCTCTTGCTCTTTCAAACCTTTCCTTCAGGTCTTTAAAAGACTTTCAATCATCTTCTATGCTACTGTCCCCCTGGTCCTCTCTAACACAAGAAAATACTAAATAACAATGATCAGCCAGAGAACACTTTAATTTAGCAAAACTGAACAGAAGGAGATCTGCTTTCCGATCCTTTTACTTTGATTTTTTTTTTTTTAAAAGATAAATGAGGAGAAAGGTGAACAAAGAATTATGATTCCCTTAGGAAAACTACCTTAGTTGGGAGCCTTGAAAATAGGACAAGATTTACTGTAAAAATATGCTCTTTCCAGGGCAAAGAGTCAAAATGTGGCCTCAACCCACAATCACATTTGCTTATGTCTAAAAAATATGCTACGGCCTACCAAAGAGGGCAATAGAGCTTTTAGTGTAAGTTAAAAAACAAAAAAACAAAAGCAAAACAAAAACAAAAACAAAAACAAAAACACAACAACCCAGACATCAGGATTGAAGAAGAGGAGCCAGAATTCCCTGTGCTGCTGGCAAGACCCTATCTCCATCACTTGGAATCTTACCACTTCAGTCTGACAAAGGGACCATCAAGATTGATCCAAAATACCTGTAAGCCTTGCTTGGGACAGTCACCATGAGAAGCCCAAGTCTCATCACTCAGACATTCATTCCCAGATGACCAGCCATTTCCCATCTGAGCTCATCTCCCATCCTTTACGAGCTCCCTGTATCCTTCCATGAATCAGTGGTTCATCATTGGCCACAACCTTGACAACTGCTCTCAGCTTGCTCTCACAGAAACTCGGCTTTTCCTTGAGGGCCTTGTAGCCCTCTCAAGGGGAGACATTTCTTCTCCCACGTTTCCCATGCCACTTAGAACCTTCCTTTCTCCTCATTGCTATGGCTGGACCACCACCCCCCTCTCTTCTTTAAAAATCAAAAGAAAACAAGATGAAAAACCAGCTTCGAGGCACATTAGACTATACCAGCTGCTTTTCCTACTTGAAGCAGTTGTTTAAATACTCTAGGATCACCCTCATTCCAGTCGCTGTCTTCAATACCATTCCTGTCATAATTTGTGTTGCCTTCCATAGCCACATAAACCATCGTTCCCACCTCCTGGCCGCTCAGTTCCTTGGCCTCTGCTCCTTCAGTAACTTTTCCCTCCACCTAACCTCTGCCCACAGCCCCACACCAGCCCAGACCATGTCACTACAAATAATTGCAACATCCCTATAGTGGAAGCCTCGAGCATCCACTCTGACTCATCTCCTAATTTCCAGATGAGTCCTCCTAGAACATGATTCAATAATTTGGTGACTCCAGTCTGCATCTCAGTCTCCTCCCCTGACCACACCTCATTGTTTCTGATTCCCTAAAAATCCTCACTTTTCTCCTCACCCAACTTGGATTCCATGGCCAATCATCATCCCTACTTCACAATTGCCCTTAACTGTGTCTTACTGTCTTCACTGCATTCACCCGGTTAAACCCCAGCCCTGCTTAAATTTAACTCTCTAAGCTGGATGGAGCTGAAGAAAATTTCTTAAATTTCTTTTGAACTCACGACTTGAAGAAACTCAAGTCAGTCCTTTCTGTCACCCAGCATGTCTCCTACACTTTCTTTGTTGCTTTACTCTTCTGCTACATGGCTATATAAAGTAATTCCGATCTTTTTCTCTTCCCAAACCTCTAATACTCCTGATATTCAGTCTTAGCTGATCAACTTCCTTTGTATTTCACTAAAAAGACATCAATCAGAAAAGATGTACTCCCACCATCACATTTACCAACCAATTTAGGCATGTGTCCAAGTTCACTACTCTATTACTCTAACAACCTGGTTAGTCTCCTAAAGTCACTGCCCACCTGTGCCCTGGATCTCACCCGCTCTCATTTCATCAAAGACATCATTCCAGCAAGTGTCCCCTCCCCTGGGTCATTCTGGTCAGCCATATACAGGCTGTTATTTCTCCCATCTTAAAAAAAAAAATCCCTTCTTGGACCTCACAGCCTTTACCACCTCCTGCTATTTCTGTGTTCTCTTCACTCCTAAGAGAGTTGGTAGTTCTTTTTGTCTCCATTTCCTCTCCTCCCATTCTTTCATGAACCCACCACTTTCATGCCTATGTCCCCACCTGTCCACTGATACAGCTTTTTCTCAGCTTATCAGTAAAATGACCTCCATGTTCCCAGATAATCTTATTCTACTCCTTGATTTGCTCCTGGCCGGTCCTCCCAGTACTGCTTTCTCTTCATCTCTGAAGGCTCTGGCCCAGGGACTCTCTTCTGTTTAGTCACTCCCTGGATCCAGTCTCATGGCTTCAAATACCATCCAAATGCCTACGAATTCCAAATTTATATCTTTAGGCTCTACTTCATCCCTAAACTCCAGACTCATATATCCAATAGCTTAATCAGCATTTCTACTTAGGTGTCTGATGGACATTTTAAACCTACTATAGGGCTCTCTTCCCCAATCTGCATTATCTATAGGATTTCCATTTGATTAATGGTGACTCCAAACGTTCCAAACCGGTAGCTGACTCCAAAAATTCTAGGGTCATTTTTGATTTTTTTTCTCTCTCTTACTTAATGTCTAATACAACAACAAAACCTTCAAAATATTTCCAGAACCCGACCATTTTTTCACCACCTCTGCTAACACTATGGTCCAAGCCACTGTCATCTTTTACCTGGATTAATGCAATAGCTTCTTAACTGGTCTCACTGCTTCTCTTGTTGCCTATGCTCTCATGGTATACTCTCAACACAGCTATCACCGTGCTTCTTTTAAAATGGAAGTCGGGTCATATCAGTTTCAACTCAGAATCCTCTAGTGACTTCTCAGCTTGCTCTTGGTAAAAGCCTTTAACACTGGCCTACAAGTCCTGTGTGTCAATACCACCTCTCTGACCTCTTCTCTCATATTCTCCTCACTCATTGGCATCCCGGCTCTTCCTCAAGGATGCCAAGCATGTGGTTTGACCTCATGGTCTCTGCAATTGCTTTCTCTTTGAAAAACTCTTCATATAGAAAGCCCCACAGTTTACTCCCATTGGGGCCATAGCTCAAATGTTACCTTTTTATAGAAACTTTTTCTGTCCATCCTACAGAAAGTAGCAACCCATACCCATATCCTGCCCCCCTTAATCTGTGTTGTTTTTCCTCTGTGGCACTTTGAAGTATCTGACATGAAATTTATGTATTTATTGTCTATGTCCTCTCATAAATACGTAAGCTTCAGGAGGGTATGGACTTCATGTTGTTCACTTCTGTATCCCTGGCATGTGCTTTTTATTCAATAAATAGCAGTGCGTGAATAAACCATCTTTGTAAAACATGCTCCTACAGGCCAAATCTCCCAAAAAGAAGACTTTGAGGAAAAAAAAATCTGAATATTTATTTTAAACTTTAACCAGATTCCTAAATGACAAGAGTAGAATTTACATTCTGACTTGAGAACTCTCCTTGGGTTTGCTACTTTTTTTTTTTTAATAACTAAGAAATGAAATGACCTTGAGTCTCACTCAATGGCTCTTTCCCCCTCTCCTTCTGTTTTCTAAGTCCTAAATCCATTGTGGGTACAATAGCATTTATAGAGATTCTAATATTTGGGAAGATTACTTAACATCTTGGCCTTTCTGGTTTGCTTAGACCATATGATCTATTGCCCTTTAATAATATTTTATAGCTTAAAAGATCATGTGTCTGAGTTGGTAAAATCCATGTTAATATGTGTAAGACTCAGGATTAAATCAATCCATAAAATGCCTATTTGTAATCTAATCTACCAATTTCCTTCCTGAGGTAAATAGTAATCAGATTAGAAACCTGGTGTTTTCACTGGGGAAGAGAAGAAATAATTTTATTTAAAAGATTTTCTCTCTCAGAGGTGACCTAACTTCGTGATCCAAAATCATTCCAAAATTGAAAAAAAGGTTCAGCTAACTCTATTCCCCTGATATATTTTGTTCTTCACAGTGCCCTTTGGCTTCCCAATTTAAGTAAATGTAATCATAATGGGTCTAAGGCTCTTCTACTCAAAATATTCTTGACTGGAGAATGAAAATCACTTGAGAGAAGCTGCCCTAAAGGTCTGTAGATGAATTTTTGAAAAGTTAAGGTGCAATGTTTATCAATGTCTTCCTGGAAGGAAGCCTATGCCTCTTTCTAAAGTTATTCTGTTGCCAATGTTTTGCACAATCAATAGCAGCAAAGCTTCTCCTTCTGCCAGAGCTCATAGGGAGCAGCAAACACATCATTTATGGAATAGACCACAGCACCTGGATGTTGGTGTCATCATCTCTTCACCCCCAAACCATTCTACCCTGAGTTCTCCCTTCATTGCGTTTAAAAATTTCTAAGCTCAGTGAGGAGCATTTTTTTCAGAGTAAAGCTCTTTGTCTACTTGTTACTGAATCTGTTTCCTATTTCACTTTTCTCTCTCTCATTCCAAAGGAGACACGATATAAATGCTTAAAAATATAATGTACAACAGCTCATTGGGTGAGAGACTTAGAAACTCTGTGACGTTAGGGTACTGTCATATCACCAGCACGTTCAGACTGACACCTGAACATCCCACATCACACAGGGGTTGTGCTTTGAAACAATAAAAAAGAGAGAAGACAGTAACAACCACAAAATGCCTCCATATACACGACAGGCACCTCAATCAAAGCCCTGGTGCACATTCTCACAGAGAATGCTTAAAATTCCAAAGCACACCCCTCTCCACTGGTAGAACTGCAGGCTATCACTGAGGGCACACCATTTCCCAGCACTTGACCTTGAGTTGAAGCACCTGGTAATATGGCCTTTCTTGTTTGCTTATCATTCTCCTTTTTACCTTCTCTATCTTCCCAAGTTAAAATACTGAGAAAACCGTGAGAAATTACCAAGAGTTGCTTTAACAATCTAATAGTTTAGATAATGCTGCATCTTAAGGAACACATCCCTCCGTCATAGGAAAGGAGGAGAGGAGGGAAACAAAATCATGACAAGGAACCAGGAGAGCTGCCAGGAAGACCGAGAGGCGAGAAGAGTTTCCATGTAAGGAACCTGGAAGGTTCAATGCTAAAACTTACACTGAAATTGCCAAAGACATAGGTATTTTGGCCTATTTCCTATTACAGCTATTATTCTCTTTGTTCAGTACCAAGCACTAAAACTTGTTTTGGAATCACGGCTGCCAGGAAAGGAAGAAGAGGTGACTCTAGGGGAGAGAACAGAACTCCCCAAGTGGCGAGGATTAAATTTCTTTATGAACTTCCATAGCAAACTTTGCCAGTAGGATGTGTGATTGGTGATGGCCAAGTAGATTTCCCCCATGATGTGACAAAGGAAGTGAAAAAGAAACGAAGGTTACCAGAAAACAACAATAATGGCCCCAGAAGATAGTAGCTTTGTTCTTGGTCTCATTTATCTTTCTGTCTACCAGGCCTTACCCAAACAGGGTTATGCAGATTATTCTTTCATGTAAGCAACAGAAAGCAAGAAGTCAAGGAGAGGTGTGAGCTGCCCAGGTGCCAATAACCAAATGGACAAGCCCGGCTTGGAGAGAAATCAAAGTCACAATATGAGAGGAATTACATCTTGCTCCCATCTCAGTGAGAAAGAGTTTCATGCAGAGGCTGCTGCTCAGTAAGAATTCCTGGGGTCTGGAATTGACTTAACTTTTGTCTGCCTCTCCATAAAACACCTAGCACCCAGGACCACTAAAATCTACCACAAATGGGAAAGTACCCTCATGTTCTGTATACAGTCAGCAGCTTCAGTCTTACACAGATATGGATTTTATCAAGCTATCCTTTCAAGCTATGCTTCAAGTTATCTTCTTCATTTCTATTATAATCTTGATACTGAGCACAATAGCTCCATTGAATAATTCTGTTATTTTATGCCTTTATGCCCCCATGAATCCTCTTATCTCCCCCCACCCCAAAGAATATCGCTGTAGCGTAACAGGGAATGGTCATCTCATGGGATTATGATGCTCTACAGGCTCACCAGCGGTTGGCCACGTTACATCATTGATGTTACAAGCACCACGACCCACTTATCTGTAATGGCACTCATGTGAAGGATGACGTCACTGTGGAGTCAAGATAGAATGACCCTGACCCCTCTCTTAGTTTACTATGATACCATCATGATTTCATGTGGCATATGGAGAATCGAAAAGTAGAGAAAGGATATTTGTAATTGGCTGAATTCTAAACTTTGACCTTAAGGAAGATTCTAGTGCCCTCCTCTACATCATCCCTCTACATGAGAATAAAACTTACCTCCTCTCTAAGCCCATATTCTTTCCTGAAACCAGGTTCCTGAAACAGCCTCTGGGAATGACTACACTGTATAATTGACTATATAGAGGATTCTCCACTCACCCATTTAGGACCTTTCCATCTTCCTACTTCCTGTCCTGTCTTCCCTCTGGGGACAGGATGATCTAACGAAGTTAAAAAAAAATCCACATCGAGGTAAGAAACTTCGAGCTCTTTTACTGTTCTTGGTATAAGCAGAATGCTCTCCGTACATGAACTAAAACCAGTTCTGTGGCAAGATTAAACTAAAGACACTATCCTCTTTGGAAAGACTAATAATAACTTCCTGAGCTTGGTATCATTCATCAGTGAACAAGTAGACTGCAGGAGAAATGGTTGCAGGGTTCCCTGGGTTCTGGATGCTTAAAGAATTAACTATTATAATCTTGGGGCAAAATCAAGATTTCGTAATAATTCTCAGGAGACCTTTATTGGTCTTTGCAATGCCCACACTTCCCTTCTTCATGCTTTAGGCAAGAAATAATGATTGTGCGTCTAGGGGATATAGGGCCTTCCTTCTGAATTCATTGTATATGTGAACTTCCATATACTTCCACTTCTGTTTCCTGAACAAATTCATGCCTTACTATTGGAATCGGGCTTGCTGTGTTTGGCTAAATTATAGGGGTACCCAGAAGAAGGCTCTTGGGGGCTCTCCCCTGAGGTTCCCTCCTGTGGGCTGACCAAAACTGCTGATATCTTTAGAGTATTTTGATTTCCTCCCACACACATTCCTGAAAACTTTCTTCCCCATGTTAACACTTTGCAAGAAATCCTCTGCCTCAGTTTTCCTTAAGCTTTTTATTTATGTGGGTTACATGCCACATAAAACATGTTTAATAATAATAAAATTATTCACATTGCCTTACTCTACAAAATTCAAAGACATTTGTCTCGTTTGGACTTCAACTTTTCCTCGTTACAGAAACTTTTCTACCTCTCTCTCATTTTCAAAGTTCTTGCCCTGTTCTTACCTCTTTGACTTGTCTCTGTAGACTCATGTGGACTCTGGACTCTGTGTGTGTGTACGGGTCTACAAAGAAGATAAATTTCCATGGGAAAGATCTGGATAAATCAGCTGCCTGGCTTTAATGATTTTTCTCCACTGTTAGATGCTTAACAAAGGGTGAGGGTGGACAATTCAGGTAGCATTACCCAGTGAGCTAGGATGAGGGTTGGAATTTCAGACAACCTTTGGTTCTGCCAAAGAATTTCCTAAATAACCTTAGTTTTGACTAATCATAAAATGTTGCTGTGCTTTCAAACTTTTCATCTGTCAAATTAAAAGGTGATCATATTTTCATGCCAAAGGAGGCTATGTGGAAAAAGGGGTTATGGTAAATTATCCCACGTTCACAAACCAAGGAAATTTGATTTACTCAGAATGTACCATAGGCTAAATATGGTGGCCAACTAAGTGGGTTGCTGGTGACCCTAGAAACTCTATCCCCCAAGGAGCGGGTAGCAGGCTAGAAACTGCCATAGCTGAGGTCATTTTTACATTAATTAAGAATGATCAAGCAAAGACTCTTCAAATTTCTGCTGCTCCATTTCTTGTGCCTGTTACCAAGAAATAACCAAGGTAATTGCCCTGATCAGTGGAGCAATGTAGTAACAAAGTTGTTCTGTCTTCTGGGATCCAAAGTACCCAGGATGCACAAGCAGACTCTGTCCTCGGTCATTAAAGGACAGTGGGGCTGACGGAGCTAGGCTTTTTGGACTCTGGCTTGGAAACATTAAACACTATGCACATGTTCAAGCTCTGTGCCCTCTGAGTGTTATGTGTGCATCATTCAGGACATAGAATACTTCCGGATCTCTAGACTGAGAAAGAACAGTAAGAGAATGTCAGAGATAGTAAGTGGATGAGGGAAACAAAGCTGTATGGGTCCTGGTTGTCTTCCAATGACATTTGCATCAAAGAAAGGGTATTGTCAATATTTCATGTTTTTCTCAGTAAGAATTCTATCTGGATGCTTCTCTAGTCTCCTTTCTTCCTACGGACATGAAGTCTTGGTATTTTCCCTGCTCCTGACCCTGGAAGAAGAAAATTTGTGAATCTCCCAAGGCACATATTGCTATTCCTGTCCCCAGTGAGGATAGACCTCTCTACCCTGCTCATAGTGTTGTCAAGAAGAGATGTGGGCACATATGGGTAAGTATGTATCTATGTAACAGGACTATCTGTCCTTGGGGAGACTGGCTTCTGCTTCTCCATCTTCCTAGCACCGATCCATCAACAGGACATCAGAGTTCCACACGAATTCCACAGGGTAAAACAGGGACAAACAACAGGACAACTAGGTTATTCCATCACAAACAGAATGCTCCTTTCACATAAAGTCTGGATATTCTGTCAAACCTTGAGCTGTCAGTGGATCCACAGGCTAGGTAGAACAAGAGAGAAAACACTAGCTTGATAAAGCAGAATATGTCCACCCAGTTCTAAATGAGCGCTTTTATCTCCCAAGGATGGATCCCTGTTCCTCCGTAAGGCGATTGAAATTGGCGATTTGGAATCTGTTAGAAGTGTGCGCACACAAGCAGTGTGTGTGAACTGGGGAGGTGCACACGCATTAAGGGAGCTCATGGCAAAGAGATCGGATCAGGTCCAGTTGTGCCGTCCAGGTCACCATGTGGAAGCAATGCAGAAGTTACTGAGGGCACAGCTCAGACAGAGGCAGCACTATGGCCCAGACCGTGGTTTGCACATGGCTCTTGTTGCAGCCAAAGGGAATATTAAAATAGCCCTTGAATTCAAAAGAAAATGATAAATTACAATGTGACAGTGACATTGGGAGTTAACTACACAGACTATTCTGAGTACGACTGAGGTTTCAGGTAGGCATGCTTTATTTATTTTTTTAAACGTCCCCTTTGGAAATAGGTAACAACCTTATCTAAGAGAAAAGGCAGCTCAACACATTTCACATTCCTGTGGCCACATTCCCTGAAGCTCAACTCCTGTCAGATCTCAGAGACTGCGAGTCTCTTAATACGAGGACAGACAGAATCACAGCCTGGTGGCTTAGATTCTGTGGGGAAGGGTGGTGTGACGGGGTCGCTTCCTCTCTACTCAGGTGAGGATCAGGGGCTCTCTGGGTGCTGTAGTCTGAGGGACACGCCTAAGCACTGGCTCAGGCCTGACATGTGGCCTGACTGCCTGTGGACATTCAGGATCTCATGGATGTGGTTGGATCCAGGTTCCGCACTCACCACTGGTGGGCACAGTTACAGCTGAAGGCAGGTATGATGTGGTTCTTGCTTTCCTGGCAGTGCCCTGGGCAGCTGTTACCTTTCCTGGTATTTTTGACATTGGAGGAAACAACTTCCAGTCCACACATGAGCATGAAGGTGGTCCCCAGAAGGGGCTTTTAAAATTTTTCTTAAAAATTTATTTCCTTTTCTGCTGCATCTCAGGTTACAAGTGAAAATGGGGAACGGGAGGTGTAACTCTGTCCTCAGTCCAATACTGCCCTGGAAATAAGCTCCAAGTTTGCGTCAGCTTTCACTCCCGGGGACTAAAGGAACAGACATCTGGAAGGTCATCAGCTTTCGGTCTTGCCCTTTTCTGAAGCTAGCATCAAAACCAGTAATCAAGGGAGACCCAAGAGACTTGGGTGCAGGCTCCTGGCTTTGTGACATGAAGGGAAACTCCACTGTAGACTTCCTATCCTTTTCCTTCCTCCTATCCTCCCTTAATGTCTCAGATATTTCCAGGGAAAAAAATTGACACAAATACCTCTTGGGTAAAATTGCCTCCTGGATATATTATGACGTCCTGGATTTGTTTTCATTCCATTGGTCTAACAACAATTTATGAATGTCCATTATGAGGATCGCGTCTTCCTACCCTTCTACCTATTATCAGACAATTTGTTTCACTGGTGTGTGTGTGTGTGTGTGTGTGTGTGTGTGTGTGTAAATTTTTTAGATGAGAAATGAAATACACACACACACACAGAGAGGGGGATTTTGCTCTAAAATGTTAACTACCCCATTTCTAGGAGCAGGACTATCTAGACCTAACAGGACTTTCAAGAAGAAAAATTCTCCCTCGAGACTTACATTTTAATTTTCATCAGGGTGCCTCCCAAGTTGCCACACTTTGCCCCATCTTGCCAACCACAATGCCTCTACCTCCCTCCTGTCTCAATGAAGAATGGACTTTGTTCACTTTTTTGAAGAAGAGACTTGTCAGACCTGTAACTTATTTGAGTCCAGTTCTCTATAGTATGCTTTAAATTAGCACACAATGGCAGAAGATGCCTCCCAAAGGAGATTAATTCATGATCAATGACATAATGAGATTTGCAGACGAAGCTGGCCAGGGGAAGGAAACATTATAAGTGAAAGAAAGGACAGTACCAGCTCCAAGAGGTTCTTTTGGGGAATAAACACAGGCTCGCACAGACTACAAGGAATAAGACAGACTGCTTAGTGGCATACCACAGAGGCAGGGGGGACGTGAATAGGGCTCTGGGAATAAACGAACAAGAGAGTCATATGGTTAGGGGTGATGTTGTCTTCCTCTAATGCAATGAATCCCTTCACATTTAGAGAGAAAGGATTGCGTTAGAATTCTAAGTCAGCTCATTCAAATTCTAGCCTGCTTTCACTTGCAGTACACAGATCAGAAACATAGTGCTCAATTATTTCAACACTCAACTTCCCTTTGAGGGAAGTAGTCCTATAGACAAAGCCTCAGGTATGGTAAGAAGACAAAGAGTGCAGGAAAGAGAGATCACCAAGACAGGTCATGAGCAGCACAGTTTCCCTAAGTCCTACTGGACCTACTTAGGGTCCTACTGGACCACTACTTAGGGTCCTACTGGACCACACTTAGGGTCCATAAAACCGTGTGATTACTGAGCCTGAATTGTGACAAGATCCTTCTGGTATGCAAGTTTAAAAAAAAAATGGCTACAGATTGCATGAAAACCACATCAATGCCAGCATAGGTCAGGTTGTAAGAGACTCAGTCCAGGAGTAAAGTATCTGGAGACAAGCCCCACTCAAAGCATCTGAAAGCTCCTGATACCGGACATGTGATCAATATCCTCCATAATCTCTCCCTCTGCCACTTATTTCGTTGGTATACATGTAGTATTCCAAGTACTACTAACCATAAAACAGCCACAGAATAACTTCACAGAACAAGGCAGAGCCTCAAAAAATCCAAATTCCCATTTGAAATAATAGTTAACATGAACATGTATACATTCAGCATATTGCTGTAATTGTAGGTAGGCGCAGAAATACAGAAATGTGGAGGGACTGATCCTTAGGCTTTACTGCAGATTCAAGTATCCTGTGGGCAAAATAAAGTGACTTCTTTTCAATTATAATTTATAATACCAAATATTTACAAGTACTTTCCATTTGGAAGATACACTGGTAGGTGCTACAGGAGATAAAAAGATGAATAAATGCATGCCCCCTGACCACCACAGGGAGTTTATAATCTAGCAGGAGAGATGGGATGTATAATTAAGTAACCATAAAATAAGATGGTCTGCAACAGATATCACTAGAGAGATACAATTAAAGTGCTATGGACATTCACAAAAGGCATATTTGTAAGTTTTTCTGGATGAAGGAAGGTAGACATGTGGTACATTTGTTCTGTTCTTTGAAGATCTGTATATAGAGAGATGGATATTATGCAAGAAGGGAGTGAGATGGGAGACAGGGAGGAGAGAATTTGGGGCAAAGGAAGCAGTTCAAGAAAAAATACGTGGGGGAAAAAGTCAGTATCGGAAAGGTAAGACAAAAATGTGTGATTCAGCTTATCTGCTGCATAGGCACACACACTGGCAAATTACAAGAAGTTATTCTTCCTGCTGGATCGTGGCAAGTATAGCCCATTGGAATTTTTTTTTTTTCACTTGGAGAATGGCATGATTTAATAGGAAGTGAATACTGAGAAGAGTAGATTCAAATATAAAAACTTAGAAAATGCTAAAAGATATTGAAATCATCCCGACTAGATGGAAGGACCTGAATGAAATGGGGAGATTGGGAAATCCTTGGAGAAGGAATTTACAGGCTTTCCAGATGATTAGCTGTGTAAGATGAGGGAAACGGAGGAGGCAAAGTATCTGGAAAGCTTTAGTTTGGTGACAGAAGGAACAGTGGAACCATTAACCAGAAGGGGGAATCTGGTGATTAAGTTCGTTTGCAGGGATTGCCTTGGATATTTGACTCAACAAGAAATCGTCCAGGAGGTGAACGGAAATATCTGCATTAAGAGGAAATGAAAAGGAAAGTGTAGGTGAGAAGATTTGGAATTCATCCCCGGAGAGTCGTCAAAGTGGTGAAAGAAAGAAACATTGCTACAGAAGCATGGCGATAAAGAGGGCGAGAGGGTCAAGCTCAGAACACCATGGCAAGTCAACGCTGAGGGCATAGGAGGGAGATCAGGAACCAGCAAGAGAACATAGAGAGAGGACCAGAGGGCTAGGATTAAAGCCAGAACATGCTGCTTCCCAATGGTAAATTTAGGTTAGCGGTGGGGGGACAGGGTCATTGGATTCTGCAACAAGAAGTTCACTGGAATGTTGCCAGAGCAGCTTCGGTAGAGTAGCAGAGTGTAGCCCACTTTTAAAGCTTAAGCCATGAGCATTATTAGGTGAGGAAGTAAAGAAAGACAGGCTACATTTTTGGGATGTTTGGAAAGTGAAAAGGTAAAACAGAGGACAGGAATCCAAGAGTTTAAATAGATGGAGAGATTTGCTTTTAGAGATGGTGGTAGGACGGGGAGACTGTTAGAGATGGTGGTAGGCACGTGTGGAAGAGATGAAAAGCCCGTAAGGGAGGTACTGCTGGCTGGAGTGGACCTCAGGATGGGTCAGAGGGTAGGCATCGGAGCACCGGGGTGAGGAGCACTGGGCTGAGAGGGAGGATGGAAAAGACGAACGAAAGACAGCAGGAATTTAGAAATGGAGAGGACTGGTCATGTGAGGACTCAAGAAATCAGGTGTCTTTTCTCAGCAATGCAGTAGGAAAGACCGCGTGTTGGGAGACAGGAGTTAAGGATGAAAGGAAAAATGGAAACCAAGTTTCACAACCACTTGGCAGATGGGACACGGAGTCAACACTGGAGAAATAAAAAAAAGATGTTCAAGCGGGGTAGGGTTCAGGGGGCACCAAACGGATGGCATCTGTGCCCTCAGCACAGGTGGAAGACCCTCCGTTCTCTCAGGGGGAATGGATGACAGGGATGGGGGGGGGGATGCAGAGTTGGAAAAGCAACCAAGTGTGACAAGGCGGCAAGAGGCAGAAGCCAGTGCTGCGGAGAGCATGGGGCGATACCAAAGAGGTGAGGAACCTCAGCCAGGGCGGTTGATGGAGCAGAACAGCACAGGGAGCGTGAAGGGAAGTAGGTAAGATACAGAAACTGCAAGGTTGTGGTCAGAGAGAGAATTCAGAGCTTCAGACCAGGAGGTGGAATGATTCAAAAAAAAAAAAAAAAGAAAGAAAGAAAGAAAGAAAAAAAAAAAAAGATCCAGGCCTGGCTGTGAGAGGAAAAACTGAATCTCTGCGGTGTTTTTTTTTTTTTTTTTAAATCACATAATGGAGAATATCTTTGACTCACACCCTGACACCAGAAAAAATTAAAACTTGCATGTATAAATATACTGATTTATGCATATCTATTTATACAAACATAATACATACATTTAAATATTTGATACTTTTGCATTCATATATTATATGCGAGTATAATATATTCCATTTGGAAATCTTTTATATTCGTCACAGTACCAGCCCAGGGGCATCGTTTGTACTGCTCAATAGATACTGGTTTAATTGAAATTAACATATTTAATTAGAGCTTTTATTTTTGTCTCCTGCATAGTACTGGAATCTGCGTCATCCCCTACATCATAACGCTATTAAGATAATTAAAAATAAAGGGAGTTCAGGTTTGAAATGTGGAAACCAAAGCAAATCTTGAAAATAACCGTTTTAAATTGGGCTTCGCGTTGTGCTTTTACCCTTAATCCTTGCGCTGAGTTTCCATTTGTTTCCATTGCCAGAACACGGATTCTACACACCACAGTCCCAAGGCTATGGGGGATTCTACTCATCCACTCTGCTTGCCACCTTCAGTTCTCATCAGGAGTCCTCACCCCTGTAATCACACCAGCAATTATGTTTTAAAGCACAGAACAGTGCCAGAAACTCCCTGTGATGAGCTGTGAGATGGGTGCAAATGGACATCCTGGCAGAGAAATAGGGATGGTTTCTAACTTTTCCCACTTATTCCCAGTACTGCTGTCCTAACCCATCATTCTTTGGACAAAATTCTTTTTCCTTGCTTCAATATTGCAAATTAGAGTCTTCAGACTTCACTAATGTCTCCAAGGCATGGAAATACCATTGGCTTCCTTTTTTTTTTTTTTTTTTTTTTTTTTTGGCAGGGGATAGTTTTGTGTCATGAGAATAGATAGGTGTAGATACTTTAAGTGATAGAATCCACAGGGCTCTGGTGTGGTTGAGTCAATGCAGTTGGCATGGGATAGAGGTGGGATGCATTCAGATATCCTGTGATGTTATATCCTATATCGGGACCCCAAACTAGCATGGAACCCTAGGTCTAGACTGGTGTTAGACATTTTCAGACTGATGAATCTACATCTTAGTGATGTCCCAAATATCTGATACGTCTAGGAAAGAACTGCCCACTGGTTAAGTAGCACTTGGTGGTATGGTGGCTCCTTAAGAGTTAGCGTGCGTAGATATCACTGGGCACCCCCTATGGCAGTGAGGACACACAGAACATAGAGCAAGTGCTACATTGGAAGAGTCATTGAACCGGGACAGAGGACAGATAAGGGCAGTACTTCTGTCATCTTAACACTGATTCAACTTGATCGTTCTAGCTGCCTACTCAGTCACCTATACAGGAGGAGAAGCGCCAGCCTTCCATTTTCTATGGGAAGACTCACAGTTCTTCATCTGCCCAACAAGATAATGAATTTAGAGATTCACAAACTACACGCTCATGTGACCACTTATTAAAAACAATTCCTAGCTAGGAGTCCTGTTCTTACCACACATGAGCCTGAAATAAAAGCAGGTGGAAGATGAGATGGTTTCAATGTCTTTATATTCTGGAACCTGTGTTTTGACTCCCTTCTCTGTTACTCTCTGTGTTCTTTGCTCTCTCCCCCTTCTCTTGTATCTTACTATCTTCTCCTGTATTATCATCCCAGGAAAAGAGATGAGACTCCTAATGTAAACTAGGTGTTTAAATGTGTAAATCCCTAATATGGCTTAATATGTCACCCTTCCTGGGACTGTTTTCATTTAAATGACAGACGAGCAGCTCAGTGCTAGAAGAGTACGTCTGTGTAGGAAGCCAGTAGTTGAAAGTGGGGTGGGCAATGAAAAGGAAAGGTCCTCTCAGGACCTCTGAAGCCACGCCATGGATCATATGCCATTTGTAAGGCCAGACCCATTCCATTAGAACTGTCCACTTTTAGCTGTTCATCATCCACAATCAGTTCCTTAGACAGAACAAAGAGTCCCTGACACTCAGGTGAAGAAAGCAAACGCTCTACCGAAGTGTCTGGCGGTCTACTGAGCACACATTTCTTATATGGCTTTGGGCTCAGAAAGCACAGAAGTTATGGCCACAATGGCTGGAAATGCCCAATGCATTCACCAATGATGCAGCTGCATCATGTATGCACACACGGGAATCACTCCTAACACACCAGACAGACACACACAGGGCGTCAAGCAACGACAGGGCTTTCTTAAAGAGAAGGGGGTTAAAAGAATACAGTGAGTTCTGGAATAGCTTTTTCCAAAGGCCGTTGCCCAAACCATCTGGTTACTCTGTCCCTAAATCTGGAACTAACTAAACACCAAACAAATAAACAAACAAACAAACAAACAAAAACAGAAACAAAGAAACCCTAGCTCTTAAGTGAGATGTGCAGGTGACCAGCACGCTGCAGTTTGGTAACAGTTTCTTCACCTCCCATGCGGAGAATTCCCCCCTTGGGCAACTCCCGATGGCCACGGAAGACTGGGCGGGTGATATTCACCTAATTGTATAGAAGACTCCTATTTTATCACATTACACATGCGTTTGGGCACTACTGACACCACCAACACTTAATGGAATCACTTGGGATTCTTTTTCCCCCAATCACAACATGGCTGTGGCCAGGACGGAGGAATCCACATCAAGGAGGTTTCCCACGTTCTGGCTGAGGATACACAGTGACATACTTTGAAATTACGAGATCCACTGCACATGCATCACTCTGAAGGGTGTGCGCATTCTTGACTCGGGCAAATTCAAGGGGCACATTAACTGAGGTTGGTGGAAATGCTAAGATTTAAGCATTGCCACTGAGAGGATACAGGATCAGAGCCACCAACCCACTTTCCGGTGGAAGGGAATGACAGAGGACAGCAAAGATAGAAAGCATGGATTCTGAGGAAAATTGGAACAATTGGTGCTCTCGAGGGTGTCTGTGGAATCTCAGTTTTGGGCAGATTGGGTCTTTGTCCAGGCCCAGTGTGGAATGGATGGGGCTTACTGCTGAATTCATCCTCATGCATTTTACTGGCTTGTTATTTTGGAATGAAGTAATATCTAGAACTCGACACTGCTTGGCCTTCCTTTCTTTAAGCTTTCTTGAGCAGGCCACGAATACTTTATTTGGTCCCAATTCAAACATCCAGCTGAAGAGAAGTGACCAAGGGGCCCAACGAAAAGGTTTAGAAAAATGAAACGATCCAGCTGACAGCTTTCAACGATGGGAGGATAGGACCAAATATGATGTAACGTCTTGCGTAAACGGATTTGGACATTTCATCCCGTGGTAGATAGAGAGAGGCTGCCACCCTTCACAAAACAAATAATCCAGTGAAAGAAACTCTGTTTTTCTGGTTAATAACCCAAGGTCAGGTTATGAATCCCTGGCTCAAGGCAAATAGCACCTTCCTGAGGGCAGAAACGAGGACAGGACAAAATAAAGTCACTATCGGCACCGTCCCTCACATACCCACCCTTCTACGTCTAAAACCAACTTCTGCAATCTTTCTATGGGCAGATCTGGTCATCCCCTTTTTTTTTTTTTTTTTTTTTTTTTTTTTTTTTTTTGGAGCAGATCTGGTCATCTTTTCTAGAAAAGCATGCATATTTGTAAGACATGTATCCAGTGCTACCTCCCTGTCACCAGATATCACATGCTTCAAAAAGTAGACTTTGTGGGAATTTTCTGCGTGTGCTTGCAGTGCTGATACCTAAGGAGTGAGGGAGGGCGTAGGGAGGTTGCCAGCACTCAGGTACTAGGAAGAAAAGAATTGGCTTTGATATGGTTGTTAAACATCACAAGGGGGCTTCTGGGAGATTTCTCAGGACTGCGCTTCCTGAAACCTCTCGGCCACATCAGGATTGAGGGTCAATTTGACCTCAATTCTGATTTAAGCCCTTTTTTGGAATCTTTCCTACCCTAGGTGCCGACAGGGCAAATGTGGTGTCACCAGCTTGACTCTGCATGGAATGCTGGTCATCCGCAGTCTACCTAGGAGACAGGAGCAGGACCTGGGTTCTGCTTAGGGCCAAGCCGGACCCAGTGCCAAGCCCAGGCTGATGGGCACGGACACTTCTCACAGACCAAGAAGATTGGTGAGGTGGGGAGGCGTGGGCACAGATTACTTTTCCCTGGCATTTTCACCACAGTGGCCTCCATTCACATACACTTTTCCCCAGACGCCCTGAAGCAAAAGCCATACAAAACAATTCCCCCAATGGAAAATGAAAACCCATAACAAAACACTTTTCCCCTCTTCATTCCCATCCCCACCCCACTCCCTCCAGCCCAACACCCTGAATACTCACAAGAGAACACTTTATCTATACAAAATTAATTAGAAAACAAAATATTTACATATGAAATAAACACCATCTTGATTTCTGTCACCAGTGGAGACCGACAGAGCCCCCTTTGTTCTAGATTGCTGTTCGCTAGGTTAGTTGGTTTGGTTTTTTTATTTGAAAGGGGTGAGGTAAGAGGAAGAGTGAGGGGAGGATCCCCTGACCTCAGACAGAGTCAGGGTGAAGCGATGTTTATATGGCCCTTCTCCTTCTTCCTCCTGGAGACGCCTCACGCCCTCTGTCCTCTCTCTCAAAGTCTTTCCTTGAATCTAAGGTAAAGCACTCCGTGCTCCTCTCTCCAAATCTGTGAGAGGTTCAGCCCCTTGCCCCCAGGTTCGTTTTAGAAAGAAAACATAGCTTTACAAGGCCTTCAGTTGGCTTTAAAATGAAAGATACTGAGGTAAAAATCCAGGAGGAGGACAGGGGACAGCAGTCAAGGGCAGGGAAGGAGGAAGGGTGGTGAGTCAGGGCAAAACAGGAAGGCAAAGAGCAGCCCTGGAGGGTGTGACTTGAAGAGGCATGGCAGCTTCCTTCCAGAGGAGGATGAGCACCTTTCTGGTTTATGTGTCCTGTGTGCAACATGGAGATCCTGCAGTCAAGCTTCCAAACAGACCCGGGGCTCTTTGGCTGCCAGCCTGGGTAAGGGGAGGAAGGCAGGACAGTGGAACGGACCCACAGGACACCCCCTCCCTAAGTTTCAGGACCGGCAGTGACGAATATTCATTTCCCTTCTCAAGTTTCCAAGTGAAGGGGGGCATTGCATCTGCCAGTACCCTCATCCCTGGAGTTTTAAATATATATATATGTGTGTGTATATACACACACATATATATATATATATTTACATATATATTTTTATTCTTGAATGGTACACCTGGGAGGGAAAGAAGGTTCTGTAGGAAGGTGGAAGGGCCTCTACTGAGAGTGTTCACATTGAGCTCAATGCCACATTCTCAGGGAGCCAGACCCAGTGGGGCAGTGGGGGAGTCCCTCCCCTCCTACCCTCTCCACTTCCAAATCTCTTCCCTTCCCTCCACGTTTCCTGAGCTGTACTCACAGAGCAAGCTCATGCCATTGGACTGTCTGTTCCAGATCAGTTGTGATCAGTTCTGGTGGAGCAAGCTCTCCTAGCTCCAGGTGAAGTAAGAAGGGATCAAAGCATTGAAAACATCCCCCTCTCTCACTTACCCGACCGTAAACAACTCCCCTATACTTCAAAGCTTTACGTAGCTCCTCCCCAAACATTGGCCAGCGTCTAAAAAGCTCAAGAAAGCTTTTATAGAATCTTTTGCTCTCGAGTGTGGGCAAAAGAGCCGTGGCTGCTTCCCGTTCCCTTCAGCCTTCCTGGAAAGTTCTCGTTCAAAACTGGTTGAACCGCAGAGGAGTGACTTTTGCACCTTGCTCTCGTAGGATCATTCGTCACCTTTTTGTCTAGACCGCATCATCGTCCATGTCAAGAACTTCCATTCTCCTCACTCAGGAAGGGTGGAGGGGAGAGACCGCCAACCTTCAGGTAGCATCGGACCATCTCTGTTTGTATATAAGCCAAAAGAGGCACACCGCTTCGAGATGTTGGAAGAAACAGCTTTAGGAGTCCAGGTTGCCCTCTCTACATTTCTAGGCCCCTGACCACATGCCCGTGTAGACTACATGCACGTACAAGTGTACATGGCCATACATGCACATGTCGTCCACCTTCTCTTGCCTCTAGTGCACCATGGAACGTGGCTATGACGTGCTTTCCGTCACCTACCAAAGACCCTTGGTTCCAGTTCACCACCACGGAGTCTCGTGGAATTGAAACATTCTTTTGGCTTATATATAAACACACATGGCCTCCTGCCCTCTGCTTGGCACGTGATCCCTACACGGATGCCACCTAAGTGACAGGAATTTAGCAAAAGCCTCTTTGCATTCACGGGCAGTATGGCAAATGGTCTCATTTGGGTGCTTTTGCCTTCTCACCTAACCATCCACATCAGTTTGGGAAGAGCTATCCTGCGCTCACGTGGCCTCCTTGTATCTCTCTCCCTGCTGCACTCCAAGTTGGGTGGCAAACAGTCCTTCCATGCTCCGAGGAAGCCTGCACGCAGCCACCTCCTTTCTCCACTCTGCCCTCCCGTGCTGAGCGAGCCCACCGGATTCCCTCCCGGGAACGGGAACGACTGACAGATGGAGAGGGAGGAGAGCACTGGAGAGGCGGGGGAGGGCTGGGGCTGGTCACCAGGGTTGCCCTCTTAGAAGGAATCAGAACTCCAGGATTCCGTCAATAAATGAAAACAACAAGAAAGGAGCAAATGGGAACCAAGTTCACCCCCGTCACCCTCCGTGACATGCGCACCACACGCCCACGGCCCCACCCTCCCGTACCCACCTTAAAACCTCTCTCTTCCCTCACTCAGACATCAGACTCAATACTAGAAAGTTTCTCATAAACATGCCCATTGCTGGAGCCATTGAAAGCCCTGGGGTTTTTGTTGTTAGGCACACAGGGGTTGGACTGGTTCCCTATACAGATGTCTTTCTGGAAACGGCCTGGCACAGCCCCGTGAAGGGCCGAGACCACCGGCTTGTTGGTGACAAGGGCCCGGAAGTCTGGCCTGGCTTTCGGCGCCCCCGCCACCGTGGGCTGCCTGAAGAAGTAGGATTTGCTGCCATGGAGCAAGCACTGGTCGTCCCCAAAAGTGGGGATGAAAGGGTTTTGCGTGACCCGGTCAGGGTAGAGCGACTTGCTGAGCATGTAGCCGCCGCTGGGGTTGTTGTGGTGGTGGTGTCCAGCAGTGGGCACTGAGGACTTGTTGTTGGCAAAGGTGCTCTCGCCAGCTGGCATCTCAAACATGTGGGCGTAGGGACTCCCGTCCAGGAAGCGGCCCTTGTCTTTCAGGCTCACGCTGCGCGGGGCCAAGGCGGCTTCTTCCTTCTGCAGGTCCACGAAGGTGTCGTAGGAGTGCTGCCGACGCAGCTTGTTCCGGGTCTTCTTCTGGGCCTTGGAGTTGGTCGGGCTCTGGGGGTACTTGGTGGTGGAGGCATTGGACGTCACCGCCACAGGGGCAGCCGGCTGGTCCAGCTCCTGCAGGGAGTTGTCCTCGCTGATGTCATACAGGTTGCCTGCCTTCTTGCAAGCCTCGCAGCGGATGCATGCCTGCCTGCCCGAGTTCTGCCCGGCCACCGACGCGGAGTAGTTGTGCAGCTTCGACGGGCAGCTGCGGCAGAAGTTGCCGCCGCCCGAGCGGTCCTCCCAGTCCACGTTGGCCAGGTTCTTCTCCCAGGGAGCCGGGACCCCGCTGACCACGCCGTGTTTGTCACCCGCCCCGTGTTTGAGGTGAGACCTGTTGGTACAGGGCCCTCCTCCGCTGACCGAGTCGCGCTTAAAGTCATCGCCCTGCTCCTTGTAGATATCCGTCAGGTCCACGTGCTCCCAGTGCGGGGAGTTCTCCTTGGTGCGGAACTGGTCCAGGTAGAAGTCCCGTAGCCCTTCCTTGTCCCTGAAGTAGCGCTTGTGGTCCGGGGAGCGGGGTGGCCGGCGGCGGTAGGCCAGCTCGATCTCGTCAAATTCCCGGCGGGACTTGGCCGAGGCCGGCCGCTTCTTCAGGCTGTCCTTGTATTGCTGCTTGCGCCGCTTGGCGGCATTGCCCTCGATGTTTCCGTAGGTGACCGTGTGGGTGGAGATGTCAGACACGTCGGAGCGGATCAAGTCATCGTGGCCACTGTAGCGGTCGCTCTTGAAGGAGAATTTGCCGTACAGGTCGCTCAGCTGGCTGTGCTTGGAGGAGGGGAGGCCAATGTCCAGGGGCTTCTTGCTGATGGACCTCGGCTGCGTGGTGAAAGGCGGGTTGTCACAGTCGTAGAGCCCATCGATGGAGCTGGCACTGCCGATGCTGTGGGGGCGGTGGTGGTGGTGATAGTGATCCTGGTACACGTTGCTGTCCTTCAGCTGCAGGTTGCCAAAAGTTCTCTCCACCTCGCTGATGTAGTCGCTGAAGAGGTTCTCCTCGCACGGCGGGTTGTTGTAGGATTTGCAGTCAGAGTGTGTGAAGCTGCGGCGGTGCTCGGAGATGTCGTAGACCGATGACTCACGCCGGATGAAGTCCAGGGCGCTCTGGGGGGAGCCGTTCACACCAGACAGGTTGGCCATGTTCTTGGCCGTGCGGAGCAGGCGCAGGATGTTGGAGTGCGTGTTGTTCATGGTTGCGGTGGGGGAGTTCATCACGGACTGGCGCTCCTCGATAGCCACCCCGTGGATGCAGCTGTAGATACCCTGCAGCAAGGAGAGGATGACACGCATCAGGTCTCCGGCGAGGCTAGAAATGCCCACGTGGAGGACGCTCTCCCCTCCACCGCTACTAACTGCCTCGCTGGATTAAGAAAAGTCAGGCATGAAACGTGGCACGGTCTTAAAACTCACAGAATGCTGTGGCCAGAAGCTTGCCTGATTTATCACCTTGCATTTGCACAAGATGAGCCAAGCTCAGTGGTCTGGCTCTCTGAGAGGGGACACGGTCACTCCAAGTGACTTGAGTAAATAGATTGGAATCGTAAGACATGACATTCTATGCCTCGACTCCACCATTGCCTTGCACTGACTTTCCTTCCTGTGCCTACGTTTTCCCATCTTAAAAATGAGGTCATGATATCAGCTGATTGCAAAAATGATTGTCAGCTTCCTGGAAATCGATAGCAATACTCCCCAGGTGCTGGGGCTGTTCTGCCCAGGCTGGCCACCCTTGACTGGTGGTATAGCACAGGGGAGCTCAGAGCTCATAACAGCCACTTTTTTTTCCAGTGGCTTTTAGGATTTTGGTCACCAAATAACAGCTGAGCAGTTCTCTTCTTGAGCCAAGCATGAACCAAATTCACAGAGAGAGTTAGGGAGCCCTGGGGTCAAAGAAGGATTTTTCTCCTGCTGTTTCCTACACCGTGGGAGGGCAGAATTGGGACAGACAGCAAGTACTAAGTAGGGACAAATAATTCCCTTGTTGAATCCTCTCACTTATTCTCTCTTTAGCTCCTAGTCTCCTTCTTAACACTTTGTCACTCACTTAATCTTATCATACATAATTAATACTGTAACAAATTAGTATTGATTGAGAACTCCCTGTGTACAGCTCCTTGTTCCAGGCCTTGAAAAACACCACCAGCCCAGGTAATGGGTTGGGTTCAAGTCCCAAGTCAGGGAAACCTGCTAATGTCTCGCTCCCTGCCTTGGAAGGTGGACACATTTGAAACCTTTTTCCCTGGCAAGGGAAGTATGTGAAGAGGAGGTGGTTTGAAATGGGTCTTGAAAACAAAGGGGATTAATTTGGGAAGGGCAGTTGCCCCAACAGATGGGGACGAGAGCAGAGAAGATTAGAATAGAGAATCACAGCTAAGTGGGGGAGAAGAAGGGGTTAGAGGAAGTGAGCCTCACCATCCCAGAGGGCCATATCAAGACCTAAGATCTTCAAAGTAAGGTTACTGTCCTTACTTTCCTTCTTTCTAACCCTCCTTGGTTGGGGCCAAGAGAAAGCACCAAGCAGTTTCTTCTGCGGGGGCCTTCATTATGCTTCCGGGTCGTGAGTGGGATTCCTGTTACAGGCCACCAGCTCCCCCGTTCCTTCTGCCATCACCCTATGTTGGACCTCAGACAGGGCTGTACGGTGCAATAATGTGATTCAGGGACCACGCATCCCCCCTCTCCTGCGTACAGGTTCCTGAATGGCCTGAATCAGCTCACAGCCAGAGAGGAAATTGTTCTGTAGCACTAAAACACTACAGGAAAATGATGAGAAGACAGGACGACTTAATGAGAAATCCATTTTCTTACATAACTCCATTAGAGCCCAAGTTAGTTATATCTGAAATCTAGCCCTCTATTCTATAAAGGACATCTGAGGTCACTTCTCACGAATGAGTCCCAAAACTTTACCGACAAGAATGAAAAGAAGCTTGCCTTCCCCCCACCCCGCTTCGCTGTGATCCTCTGTTCATATTTAAAACTGAGTTCTGAATCCTCACTTCGGACCAGAAACGGAGAAGAGACCTAGATAAAGAATGACTTAAGAGCTGTACTCTTGTTTCAGTGAAGAAAGTTTCTGGAATGTACATTTCTTATGGGTCAGTACTTATTTCTGAAGGTTCCGTTAAGCTCTTTAACTCTGCATAACTCACACATGGTTAAAACAGAGTGGAACCGTGGAGCTACCAATAATTTATCTCTGTATGTCAGAACAAGAGAGCCACATTATATTTCACTATTTGAACAGACATGTGATTTTTTTTTTTTTTAAAGAGAGATTAAATGATTAATACAGCCTATACACAATTAACTAACGGTGACGGAAAGCATTTGGTAGAAGGCCAAAATTTTCGTTTTGACAGATCTGCCAGTTCTTCATGAGAACCAAATGCCCAGGCCCCACACATGAAGCTGCCGCTTCTTGAAGGAAAACCAGCACCCCCTGTTGTTTAGAGCCACCTGAAATCCCGTCACCCGACCCGCGGGGGAAAGGTGCACGATGCGGTTTCTTGCTGCAGCTGCACGGGGCTGGAATTAGTGCCCGCCTGGGTCTCTGTGCTTTGCACGGCCCTAGACTGAGCTGTCCCCCGCAAGCTCCCGACACCTCAATCGAGCCACTCACTCTGCTGATGGAGAAGACCATGCCAGGCTTGCCGGAACAGACGCCCATAAAGCAATGCCGGAACTGCCAATAGAAAAGGTGTTCGCAGATGAAGGTGATGAGGCTGAGGGCCATGGCTGCCCCCAGCATGTAGAAGACTCCCGCCATGTTGTCGATGTCCAGCTGGCTGCTCATGACTTCGTTCTTTTCATTGTGGCAGATGCCAGTGAGCCAGAGAGCCTCCAGCTCCTCCATCTCCCCTGGAGACGGGCCGGCAAGGGGAGCGGGGAACGGGGGGCCGAGAGCAGGCAGAGGGGACAAGAAGGGTATTGGGGAAGAGAGAGAAGGACACAAGAGAGAAAGAGACAAGGAGACGGAAAGAAAGAAAAATCAATAGAGAAAATCACGGTAATTTGATGAATACCGCCGTGTATCAATTCATCAACGTATTCAATAAGTATTCGGCGACAACTTAATGTGGGTACTGCAGTGACACAAAGGTATGGGGCATTGCCTCCGCTCTCCATGATCTGCCAGTCCAAACTGTATACGGATAATCAATATGACCGGCAATGTGCAGGTAACGCGAGAGTTCAAATTCACGGGAGTAATTTTGTGGATGGCGTGACCGGTCAGTTCTCCTGAGGAAGGTAGGACTTGGAGGTGGGCATAGAAAATGGGTGCGTTTTAATTTATATTGCATGAAAAGGCACTCGAGGCAGCAGAAATAGCATGATCAAGGGGAGAGAGGTGGGAGTACACAAGGCTTTGTTTGGGAAAGACACGCAGAACAGCTCAAGCAGAGAAAAAGGGGGCACAGGAAGCTGAACAAAAAAGGTTCATGCAAGGTGCTCAGGGCCTGAGTATCAGACTAGGTGCTTTGTACCTTCATTTGTAGACAGTAAGAAATCACATAATCAAATAAGAGATTCAGAAAATTGGCTCTTAAAATATGTGCAAATCAGGGGCACCTGGGTGGCTCAGTCAACTGAGTGTCCGACTTCGGCTCAGGTCATGATCTCAAGATTCCTGAGTTCGAGCTCCGCATCGGGCTCACTGCTGTCAGTGCAGAGCCTGCTTCGGATCCTCAGTCCCCTTTTCTCTCTGCCCCTCCCCCACTCTCAGAAAAAAATTTTTTTAAGTGTGCAAATCAGATTGGGCTGGGGAAGGAGGGATGGAGAGAGAGAAGCAGAGATTGACTGATCCCCCACTGACCCTCGCACTATCTGATCTCTTGTTGCAGAGGGAAATATTAAGAGTAAAGGGGAGTGAACTTGAATCAAATGAAACCACCAAATTTAGAACTGCCTCCTTGTAACACCGCTTCGAGAAGCTCTGCTTGATTTAATTCATGCCAGAGACAAATAACCTTTATCCACTCCCCTGGATACTAGAAATTAGGAAGGTACAAACCTTAGACAAAAGGAAAATGAAAAAATTCACGTGCCCTTGAATGCATCTAATTCTAGGCAAACAAAATTCTGAAAATCTCATGAAGAAAGCTACCTGTTCTAATAATTTCAGTTTGGTTAAAAATTTGAACCTTGAGTAAACTGACTGGAGCTTTGGTAACTTCTGCAAACAATCTCTACTGCTTCCCTTCCTCATAGACAGAGGCTCTGTTATTGCCTTTAAGTGACAGCTACATGAAAATTATAGAAGCCCTTATACCAACATGGCTTATATGCTTCAGCTATAAGCCTTGAGTCTTTCCAGTGTTAATCAAATCACTTTAAAACATTTTTTGAATGTTTATTTATTTTTGAGAGAGAGAGAGAGACAGAGAGCAAACAGGGGAGGGACAGAGAGAGAGAGAGAAAGACAGAATCAGAAGCAGGCTCTAGGCTCTGAGCTGTCCACACAGAGCCCGATGCGGGGCTCAAACTCACGAACTGTGAGATCATGGCCTAAGCTGAAGTCGGACACTTAAGCGACTGCGCCACCCAGGCGCCCCAAATCAAATCACATTTTACTCATTTCTTTGATCAAACTATGATTTTCCTAACTAGTGGAACAACGGACTTCACCTGGAGTCTGAAAACCCAGCTGTGTTCCTCTGCCTCGAATCTCACCCCTAACAGCAAAGGTTCTGCAGACATAATTTAGACAACCTCCTGGCTGATGGCCTGTGGGGCCAAGCAGAGTCAGGCTGCCCTCCCATAACTGGATTAGCTCCTGGGAGACTAACAGGAAGAGTAGGTACTTTAAAAAACAAAGTGGAGAGGAATGCCGAAGGCTCGAGTGTAATGAAATTGGAGAGCTTCTCAAAGCAAGATGGCTGCCTCAGTCTCCTGCCAGAATGACACTGGGGAGTGCCTTACCAGTTTCTGCCTCAGAGGACCCTGTCCCTGCTTCCTATCTCTTCCAGCTTAAAGAGCAAGATGGGAGAGAGGGAAGAATGAATAGATGGCCACAAGTGTACTGGCCTTTCTCTGGACACACAAAAAGCAGAAGCCTTTCCGAAGCTCTCTCTACTGCTCCGGCCACATGTGAAAAGACTGTCTGGAACATCTAATACTAGCCCCTCTTACTTGATCCCTGAAGGTCTAATCATACCCTGCAATCCTGAAATGTACCTCCTTGATCAACTACATTAATCCTCCCAAATTTCACCCAGTTATGGGTTGAACTGTGCACCCACCCCGTGATCACCGCCAAATTCCTATGTTGATGTCCTAATCCTCAGTACCTTGAAATGTGACTTTATTTGGAAATGAGGTAGTTGCAGATGTAATTAGACAAGAGGATATCATGTTGGAGTAGGGTAGGCCCCTATCCATTACACTTGGCATCTTTAAAAATGGGGGGAAATCAGGCATCTACATAGGGAAAATGGCGTGTGATCACGAGGGCAGAGATGGGGCGATGTGTCTACAAGTGAAGGAACGCTAAAGGCTGCCAGAAAACCACCATGAGCCAGGGGAGGGGCATGGAAGAGATTCTCCCTTGAGGCCTTCCAAAGGAATCGATGCTGACACTTTATCTTGGATTTCTGGCCTCCAGAACTGTGAGACAAATTTCTATTCTTTAAGTCACTCAGCGAGGGTACTTTGTTATGGCAGCTGTAGGAAACTAATACCTACCCCCCCCAAAAGTTCACAGTATACCGTGAGATAACTGTCTGGAAGTGCAAGGGTTACAGGAATGGAGAAGAAAGAAAGGTTGGTGTTTTGGACTAGCCGTGAGAAGAGCCCAAATAAGCATTTCCCCTTTCTTTGACTCACCATCTCCAAATAGCTGCAGGATAGCAAGGTCCACCTGGCGCTTCCACCCAGAATCTTTTTGGATGGCAATGCCATAACCCGTGGAAGCAAAGACCTTCCCACTGCCAATGGTCACCAGCTTGCAGCCTTCATCTCTGCCTGCCATGTAGTTCAGCACTGCTGCATCATAGATGAAGGCATCCAGTTTCCTGTGCAAAGAAGAAGCAAACAAACAATCCAATGGAGGAATTTTAGCCCAAAACTACCTATGGGGCCATTAATATGAAGCAATAGGGTTCCAGCCAACTATGGGGAGGACTGGTTCAAAGTAAGGCTCGAGTTGGAACTCAGCCAGAATCTAAAGCCTAAATCGCGGGCTGTTCTTTATGTGATTTCAGGTTGAAAGGAGGAGTTCTTTCCCTCCCACTGGGAATGATGAGAATGTAAGTCGGGCCTGAAGCCAACTCATAAGCTGTGTCTGAAAGGAGAAGGAGTAAAAAGGAATCAATAAAAATAATAACAGAAATAATGAAAAGTAACCATCACAATGATAACAACAAATAGCACGGGTTAGATTTATATAACATTTTTCATTTCTCAGTTCATTACAGTCCAGAGTGGGGATAAGTGTAGGTGTGTGTGTTTCGATAGATGTGCAGTGCTATTTTTGTGGTCAGAAAGGTTTCAATATTCTGTTTTGCAGCACAAGGAGAGAAAGGAGTAGTCGGGGTTGTAGCGGCACAGGCTTACGTTAAGAGCGAATGTGCGCAACGACGGGAAAACCCAACGTATAGAAGAATTCAGGTCTCTCAAGTTCCCAACATAGAAGAATCTCATATTATGTATTGTGCTTCCCAAGGGAGGAATATGTAGGGAAGGGAGTAAGACCACGGGTAAAGGCAGGAAGGCATGGACCGATATTTCAAACCAATCTTTAGACACATCGAAGGTAGAGAAAGAAATTCAAATACAGCCATATAGGTAGGTACTAGAGAGGTCTGCAAGAAAGAAAAGCATGCATCATCTCCTTCAATTGTACAAGGTGAGTTAGCTTTATCCCTCCTTAAGAAAAAATAAGCCCTTTCCGGTATGATAAGATAACAAAAATTTTTAAAAGGCCCACGAGGACCCTATAGAAAAGTGACACACCAAAAAACCAAAACTCTGATATGACGGACAGCTGTGGTTGCACCAGGGGCCAGGCTACCTACCGAAGTGGTCCTACACCCAAGCTCAAGTCTCATCTCCTGTAATCTGCTGTGATGTCGTGGTGATAAGACAGAGTCTAACAGTATTTAAGGAAACATGCATCTGAGTAGCTTTTCCAAAACTGGAGCCACCGGGAGGTCCAGGTGCTGCTAGTTATCATACAACACAGGAAATCAGCTACAAGACCCCTTGACCCCAAAGTCCCAACATCTATAATGCTCAATTGTCTATCTATCTTATCCCACAGCCGTGGCTTTCAGAGGCCAAATGAATAAAGGGACCAATGTGGCTGGGATTATGCAAGCCAAGGTGTTTCCAGTTCATGAGCTCCTCTTAACACACAAATAACTTTCTAGTGTATAAAGCTGGATCAAAGAACACCAATAAAAGCGGGAATTGGAGATCAGTTCACTGTTTGTGGTCTAAAAACCTTCACCCTTTTCTTCCTTTATTCCTCCCTTGTCCAAAAGACACCAGAATCATCATGTTCACCTTTTAGTCAACAGGTCTTCATGTCACATGTAATACATGAACCTTAGCCTTGACGCTTCTCTTTTACTTTTACAGCTATTTTATTTATTCCTGGTTCACGGTTACATTAATGCAAGTAGAACATAATTTGTAAAAAAAAAAAAAAAGTATACATAGAAGTATGTAATAGCATAGGAGTCTTTGTGCACTGGCCTGAATTATATTGTCAAATTCAACTTGGAAATTCACAGAAAGCAAGTGCAGTCTTGTTTGCTTTAAGTTTGGCACCCAAGCATGATATAGCTGATTCAGTGTACATTTAATAAATGTGAGAAACATATCAAAGACTCTGAGCTTGGAAGCAGTTCTTACCCTGTTTTCAGGGAGAGCAATGCATCATCTACACCCCTCTGGTTGAACTTTCCCATGTAGGCATGCATTTCTGCATAGTTATTGCGAATATTCCTCTCTGTGCTGCCGTTGGGCACAGTCCCAAAGCGAAAAGGGGGTGAGAAGTCATTGGGTCTCTGGAACTGGAGAGAGAGAAAGAAAGAGAGAGAAAGAGAGAGAGACAGACAGAGAAAGAAAGAAAATGCTTCAGAAAACGTGAAGAGATATTAAGTTAGCATTTAGTGGATTTATAATGGAAGGGACCCAACTACAGTTCACCAAATACAATAGCCCTCACTTAGGAACAGTGGTTGCTAACTTAAAGAGGACTTCAATTCCATGCAATTTAATACATATTGTTGAGAGCTTTCTATTTTCCCAATCCTGAATTTAATCTATAACCTTTGCATGTTCCATTTGTGCATACTGTACAATATCAGTGATGATGGGGATGTGCTGTTAGCTTAACTGCACGGGCTTAGTCACCTTTACACCTGAAAATTATGTAAAATATGGTTACAGGTCTCTTAATTTAGGGGTCTAAATACATTGTCATTGCACCATTTAAGGCTATAGAACTTCAGTGGGATGAACTACATTGTACTCCTGAAAACAATTTGTTGGATATCAAATATATTTTGCTAAGAAATTTTCTTGACCTTCCTTGATGTATTAAAAGCCTATATTTATTCTACATGAGTTGTTGAACAAACTGTAAAATCAAATACAGTTTTCATTATGTTCCTTCCCTTGCTTAAGAACTAAGAGTAGATCTCCAGTGCCTATCATAACAAAGTGAAATTTCTTAGCTTAGATGTGTGGCATCAGCTTATTTCTGGTATTGCCCTGCAATTAATAAGCCTGTATGTTGCTTCCTGAACAAATTATTCATTTGTATCTTCATGGCCTCATATAGTCTGTCCCCTCAGCATGAACTCACTTTTCTCTTGAGGCGAATTCATGTCCTTCATCTCAAAATGTAACTCAAAGCAATTTCTTCAGGACACCTTCTGTGAATTCTTTCCTCCATCACGTCTACCCCAAAGTATTTAATGTTCTGGGTTTCTATCATGCTACAAATGCAATTGCTCTCTGAATGAACTGGTTAAGTTCTGAGAGCTACTCTTTGATATAGTCATTAGAAGTTTAAGGTCTTAATTGAGACAGATACGGATTGAAGATCAGTTCTGCCACTTACGACCGTGTGATCTTGGGCAAGTGACATGAACTCCATGCATCATTTCCTCATTTGCAAGAAGGAGACAATGATGTCTCGTTTTCAAGGCTCTCGTGTGGATTAGATGCTACAATGTATAAGACGTGACTGGCACAGCACCCTTGCACGCAGTAAGTGCTCAATAAAGATTATATTATTTTAAACTCATGTCTATATTCTGCATTCCCCAGTAAACTTCACACTCTCCAACCTCCCCATTCTAATAGTACAGCAGTGATCAGCTAGAACGTGGCCAGAGTAGCTCCCGTAGCTTGGCACAGGAAAGACGATATAGATATTTCAAGTCCTCTTGGTTTCAATACTATGGGGATATATTTACTTCAGAGATATATTTGGAATACTCAGGAGTACTCTGAACCTCTGGACTTGTGTGGGCTTAAAGACATTCTCCTTTCTCTTTCCCTTTATCTGAAAAGCTCAAGAGCTTCTCTGAATATAGGGATTTCATAAACCACAAAATGTCACAGCACCAGGAACCACAAATACCGTCTTCAGTGTGCAGAGTTGGCCATAGTTAAGAGCAGAGTCATGCAGTGGGGTTAGGCAATCTGTGATGCATCAAAAGACCACTTCTTCTTGACTCAAGAGGCTTATCTTGACTTATCACGTCTGACTTATCACGGTGCTTTTCTCCATTAAGAGTTTTTGTTTCATTGGTTTTGAAAGCACTGTGATTTTTAAGTGAATAAAAGAGTCCTAGAATTTTAGAGTTGTATAAAGCCACTCCAGGTTAACCAGTCCACACCCTTCATTTCACAGATGAAGACCAAGGCAAAGAGGACAAGTAATCTGCTCACTGACACACAGTGGTAGTGAAGGCTAACACTATCAAGAATCAATTGGCTTAATTAATAGTACTCTTCTTTGTCCCCAGTGGAGAGTAAGTTTAAGGGGACAGAGACATGTTTTTTTAAAGTTTATTTATTAATTTTTGATAGAGATAGAGAGTGTAAGTGGGTGAGGGGTGGACAGAGAGGGAGACAGAACACCGAGCGGGCTCCGTGCTGTCATCGCAGAGCCTGATGCAGGGCTCAAACTCACGAACTGTGAGATCATGACCTGAGCTGAAATCGGGAGTTGGATACTTAACCGACTGGACCACCCAGATGCCCCAACAGGGATATGTTTTATGGAAGAGACAGAATGCTATGCATATCACAGTCAATGACAATACTTCATTTGTTCGAAAACAGGTAGCCCCCAAATCAAATGCAGAATACATTCTATAGCAGGCAGCAATGTATAAACAAACTCCTTTTGATCAGCGACTCCCCACTTTGCTAGAACAATGACAACTGAGCCTCACAGTGACCAAGATATCCGAGGGCCCAGCATATTTTCTGAAACATCAGTGAAAGTTGAAATCGTGTCAGGTACAATTCTGGTGTAGGTCATTATATGTGTGGTCTTTTTTTTTTTTTTTTTTTTTGAAAATTAGCAATCCATGTAAGGTATACGCAATAATTTTGATTCACCAGATAGAATCTGATGTCCAGGGTGCCTCACTTCCTGATGAAGCCAGATTATAGAAAGTTTCTGCACTACTCTTTTGTAACTTTAAATTTTTAAATTATCTTCAGATTTCCAGATGTTGTTTATAACCATGTCCTTGAACAAAAACTAAAGAAAGGATCAAGGACCTAAAATAGCCAAGATGACTGCAAAAGAAGAAAAAAAGTTGAAGGACTTATAATACCTGACTTTAAGACTTGTTACAAAGTGATAGAGATTGTGACAGTGTGATAATAGCACGGAGAAAATAAGGAGATCATCTGAACAGAATAGAGTGCCCACCAACAGACTAACACATATATGGTCACAAAGGCAATTAAGCAGAGATAGGAGTGTCTTCAACAAATGGTACAGGAACAATTAGATATCCACATGCAAAAAAAAAAAAAAAAAAAAAAAGAACTTCATCCCACACCTCATGAGATATATAGAAATTAACACAAAGTGAATCACATGCCTAAATATACATTATAATATTTCCAGGAGAAAATACAGGACACAGTCTTTGTAACCTTGAGTTAGACAAAGATTGATTTCTAGAGATATGACACCAAAGCACAATCCACCAATAAAGGAAAAAAAAATCAGGCTTCATCAAAATTAAGTACTCTATGAAAGAAAGTTAAGATCATGAAGAGAGAAGCCACCAAGGGAGAGAAAATATTTGAAAATAGAGTCATTAAAAATCTAAAGGAAATAAATGATAACGGAGCCAGATTCTTAAACACTGAAAGGTGAAAGCATCCTCCGTAAGAAAACAATCAGAGAAACCAGCCAGCACTGAAAGAATGGAAAGGCACAGTCCTTGGAATGCACTGGTCTTAGAGGCAGATAATTTGTATTGGCTTCTAGTTCCTTCTCTGACCAGCTGTGTGAACATGGGCAAGTTATTTAAATTCACAGAGCCCCATTTTTCTGGAAGTATTATTTTTAGTAATAATATATAGGAAACCACTTAACACAGTATCTGGCACATGGTGGATTCTCAAAATTATTGACTGCTTCTCTGAGGATGAAGTTCTAACATCTAAAATTGTCTCGTGTTAGCCAATGTTCCCTAAGATGGAAAACTCTTGTTCTCTCATTTGTTCCTTAAACTAGGCCAGTTCTGGGGACCAAGAGGGTGAGCGCACTGCCCCAGAATTAGCCAAAGCAGAGGCAGAAGTGAGCTTGCCTTTTCCTTTGAAAATTCTTGTCCCAGCTTGAGAGGTTTAAATAAAACTCAAATTTAAAAAAAAATATCCATCATTGGACATTGAACTTGGCTAAAATTCATGGCCATAGAGAACTGCATGTTCAGTGAGGCCTGTGGGGAAGAAGGAAAGAATAATCTCCCAAATACTTTGACACTTCCACTAAATGCCCTGTAACAAAATTTACCCCAAGCTGTGAGGCATTATATGGCACTTGTTTAACCTGAATAGCAATCAATGCTCTCTGGGGTTTGGGGAAGGAGTATCATTTTGTACTGCCAGGAACCACGAGTCTTAAAATCCACAGAACGGGGGGGGGGGGATCCCAAGAAACAATTAAAAAGGATTTAACCCCCCCCCCCCAATACACCAAGGAGATCAACACTGGATTAAAGAGCTCTGTCTGATTTTTAAGTAGGGAATTGTACACAGTATTCCTTATTGGTCACCTTTGGCCATCACAGGGTTTCCTTGAATTTGGAATCTTTTTCCCGAGTTACCCAGATTGGGATTATAGAAACAGATTTCCCCATATCACAAGTGAGGAAACTGAAGGCCTAAAGAGACCAAGTAAGTTGTTCCAGGCCACATGGCGAAGCTGGAGGACAAGCTGAGGCTTGACCTCTGGGAGCTGAGCCTTCCCACTGCCGGCTCGTATGCTGGCTGACTAGTCCCTACTACTGCTTACTGGGAATGAAGCCCCACACGGCAAGTGGGGCCACCTGTGAGGGTGTCCTTCCCTTTCTGGCACGTCAAATGCTGACTTGCATTCACCCTCTGGATTCAACACGTGGCTTCCAGCAATTACTGTAAGCACACATTTGCACAAGGGCAAAACAATGCCGAATGTTAAGAGAACTGTAATCTCACTTGATCCTCCTGGACAGCTGTGGGGAATCAGAAATCAACCCTCTTAGCTGTTTAGACCATCATCTCAGACCCTGTCTTAAGAACCTCAAAGTGAATTAGTCTTGGCAAGCCATGCCAGGAGAGAGGTGCTAGAAGGCTGGAGTAAAGGTCCCTGCCTCACCCGAAGATGATTGGACTGGAGGGTCGTGGGGCTGAATGGAGAGCCTCTCATACAGACTGTTGCAGAGAAGGGTAAGGGAAGTGTGGATCTGATCCATTTCGTCTTATTTATTAAATAAATATATAAACTTATTTTCCTATGTATAAGGCATTACTAATTCATTCGTAGCAGTTACTCATATCCAACACCTATGTAATAACTCACATTATCTCCTTTAACTATAATAATTAAAATGCATCAATTCATTTGGTAAATATTTGCCAAGCATCTCTTAGTGTAGAGGGCTGTATTAAGAACTAAGGGTACGAAGAAGAAGAAAAAAATCAGGCTCTGTTTTCAAAAGATTTACATATTAAACAGTCAGAGATGTAAACATTCATTCGATTTTCTATTCATTTTCTTTTTCATTCATTCCTTTATTCTTTCATTCATACAGCTATTCAGCAAGGATCTATGGGCATCTGTCATGTGTAGATGTTATTCTCGGTGCTGGGGATACAGTATTACAGAAGAATAAGATCCTGCTTTGAAAGAGTTCATATTATAAAGAAGGGAGGCAAATAATAAGTGACCCCTGCCTGTTAAAGGTGGTGGACTGAGAGCCGCCAATTCTTCCACTCCTTCCACCAAGGGATGAGGTCTATGTTCTCTCCCTTTGATTCTGGCCTGTGCTTGGTGACTTGCTTGGCCAATAAGATGTGCAGAAGTAACTACACATTTACTTCTGTGCCTTTTTCTTTTTTAATGTTTATTTAGTTTTGAGAGAGAGAGAGAGAGAGAGAGACAGAACACAAATGGGGGAGGGCCAGAAAGAGAGGGAGACACAGAATCTGAAGCAGGCTCTGAGCTGTCTGCACAGAGCCCGCTGTGGGGCTGAGATCCACAAGCTCTGAGATCATGACCTGAACTGAAGTCAGACACTTAACCGACTGGGCCATGTAGGTGCCCCTGCATTCTGGGACTTCTGAGGCTAGGTTATAAGAATCTTTCCAGCTTCCACCTGGACCTCTTGGAACCTCGCTTCAGGGGAAGCAGTCCACTCTGTAAAAAGTCCAACAACCCTGAGGCCACCACGCTGGAGCCATCACAGTCCTGTCTACAGTCCCAGCCTAGCCCAGACTTCCAATTGTTCTAGTAAGAGTACCAGGTATTAGAGTAAAGCCATCTTGGACCCTTCAGCTGAGCCCAGCTACCAGAAGACTACCACATGACCTCAGCCGATGCCACATGAAGCAGAAGAATCGCCCAGTGAAGCCCTGAGCAAATATATGACCCCCAAATTAGTCAAATACCCTGAAATGGTTCTTGCTTCAAGCTGCTAAGTGTTAGGGTGGTCTACTGTGCAGCAATAGACAACTGGAACGTGGACGGTTTCAAATAGTGACAATGAAGTGCTACGAAGAAGCTAGAAACAGCTATCAGACAAGAAAAAGAGTGATCAGTAGAAGAACAAGTTCAGATCAGCTGTCCTGCAAAGGCCTCTCCGAGAAGGTGGCATCTGAATGGAAACCCGCGTGACAAGAAGGATCCAGGCCTGCAAAGACCTGGGGAACGCATACTGGGCCCAGGGAACAACAGACACAAAGGCCTGACCAGGGGACAAGCCTGGCGTGGTGAAGGGACAGTGAGCAACATGATGGGTGCTAGGAGTAATGTGCCTATGCAGCGGTGGGAGCACAGAGCACGGGGCATCATCCTCAACAGCCTTACAGAAGCGGCAGCATGGGGGTCAAGACCGGAAGGAAGCGTTTTCCAGTTGGACAAGAGGAGCAAACGGGCTTCTAGGTAGTGACAATGGGGTGCAGTGACATCCGATGGGGAGAGAGTTTGGGCATGACTAGAGATCATGAGCTGCTTGTCACTGTCTGAGCCTCGCAGATGTGGCCGTGATAACTGGAGGCTGACATGGCTGAAGACGGAGACAGAGCCGGGATCACAAAGGGACTCGAATGCCGCGCAAGGAAGTTCAGAGTGCATGCTCTAAGGGAAAAGAAACAGCAGAGCCTCTGGAGCCAAACTGTCTGAATTCAAATCCCAGCTCTGCTGCTTGATAGCTGTGTGACCTGGAGCACCTCACTTAACTTCTCTGTGCCCCGGTTTCCACTTTTGTGCAGTGGGGCTAATAACAGTACCTACCTCATAAGCCTTCTTAGTATTCAGCCAATTAATCTCGGCAAAATATTAGCACTGTGCCTGGCACATGATAAATATACCATATTAGCTATTATTGCTGTCATTATTATTACTGTCAGCATCATCATTATCAGAGGCAACTGAGTGTCAAGAGTGGGTTTCTGTGTTAGAAAGAGCCCAGAGGTGCCAGCACGAAGGACAGGTTGGAGGACTAACTAAGATAGAGAGGAGCTGAGCAGGACTTGAGCTCCCATGATGATCTGGAACCAGGCGGTGGGGGTGGGGGTGGGGGTGGTAAAGAGGAACGGAAACATCATCAGCTACCACCCTCCCTTCTGAGAATATGGAAGATGGCATGTGCACAGCTAGCTAAAATACAAGACCGCCCCGGCATGTACCAGGCATGTTCTCTTCAAAAGAGAAAGACCGGAATCAGCCTGGAAGGCTTCTTGGAGGAGGCTGGGTGTAAGCTGGCGGGGTGAATGGGCTGGGTTTGGAAGGATAGAGATGGGAAGCTAACGTGGGTTTACACCGGAAGACCCCCCTCTGCTTTAAGAGTCCTCCTCCAACACTGCTTAGTTTCCATGGTGAGTGAGGAAATATGTCTGCAGAGAAGTCTTTGCGGCCATGATGCCAGGAGAAAGAGCAGGTTCTGAAAACAAAAGAAAAACCCTCCTAAATACTGACTGGGTCCAGGCTTCTGTGCTGACCACCAGACAAAGCCCAATGAGGTTAATTAGAGCTAGATCCTGTGAATGAGGGCACACAAATGGCAGCAGCTCTACTAACATGAAGAGGGTGGGGAGGAAATGCCTTCCTGGGCACTTGGCTGCCTGAAAATGGCTCTTCTCATTCAGTGGGAGTCTGACCAGCATGTGCAGATTGGGACCGGCCAGCACCATGACCTTGCAGAGACAGATACTGTACTTTCTGCTTGCAGGGTCCATCCACACGGACGCGGAATCTGGGGGCTTTTGTCTTCAGAGCTTAACAATCCTCCACATAAATATTCATCCCATTATGCCTGCTTTTACATTTGAATCACAAAAAGAATCAATGCCCAAATGCCACTCAGCCTTCCAAGGCACCCGAGGGAAAAGGTGGGAAGGCTTCAGACACAAGGGTGGCTTTTATGAGGATGTGGCAGAGCATCAGAATCCTAAAGGGACCGCTTTTTTTTTTTTTAACCTACCCAGGACCCTCCCGTTATCATTATTATTACCATGCATACCCTGCTTCACCACTAGTTTTATTATCGACATTTATTTATTTATTTATTTATTTATTTATTTATTTATTTTAATGTTTATTTTTGAGAGACAGAGACAGAGTGCAAGCAGGGGAGGGGCGGAGAGAGAGAGAAGGAGACAGAATCCGAAGCACGTTCCAGGCTCTGAGCTATCAGCACAGAGCCTGAGGCAGGGCTCGAACCCATGAACCATGAGATCATGACCTGAGCCAAAGTCGGATGCTCAACCGACTGAGTCACCCAGGCGCCCCGACTTGTATTATTTTAATGAAATGTGTTATTCTTTCATGCATGCATTTTAAATTGTGGTAAAGTGTAACTGACGTAAAACGTAGCATTAATTTTTTTTTTCATTTTAAATTTTTTTAGGTGTACCGTACTGTGGCATGAAGTATATTCACACTGTTGTGCAGCCATCCCCACCATGAAACTACGAACCTGTGAAACACTATATCCCCATTAGTTCTATGCATTTTGACCATACACAGAATCTTGTAACCCCAGGCACAATCAGGACATAGAACAATCCTATCACCTGCTGAAACACCCCCCACCTTTAACCTCTGGCGACCACTGATCTGTTCTCTATCCCCGTTAAGTTTTGTCTTTTCCAGAATGTCATTTAAATGGAATCATACAGCACGTAACCTTCTGAGATGGGTTTTTGCACTTCTAATAATGCCCTTGCGATGCATCCAGGAGGATCTGTAGGTCATTCCTTTTTATTGCCGAGTAGAATTGCATCGTACGGATGTATCGGCTTGTTTATCCATTTATCCATGTAAGGACATTTAGGTTACTTTCGGTTTGGGGTAGTTACAAATAGAGCAGCTGTAACATTCATGTGCAGGTTTCTGCATGAGCATAAATTTTCATTTCTCTAAGGTAAACACCCAGGAGTGGGAGTGCTGGTTCGCATCTCCACCCCCTGCCCAAAGGGCAACTCCTTTTGCATCTCATTTCTCTTTTGATCTTCCCAATTTCCCCATGAGCTATAAAGGAAGTACTGCAACTGTTCCTGTCTTATTGTTGTCTGCTACTGAATTCTCCCCTCATAATATCCTACAGCCTGACTAGAATGAAGCAGGGGTGTGTCAGGGGTGTGTGTGTGTGTGTGTGTGTGTGTGTGTGTGTGTGTCTGACTTCAGACTCTGAGCCATGTTTGAAGCCAGGAGGAGGTGGTTGGAGAAATCAGCCTCCCCCCCCCCCCCCCCCACTATGGTCCCTGTTTGCCCAAAGGGGGAAGACAGGCAGATGGTAATCTATACATTAGGCTTTCTGAAGGCATGGTCTTCCTCACTGTTCCATGGCCCATAAATGCTTAGGACAGACAGGACAACGAGGTTGTCTCTGCTTACACTGAAGGACAATTTAATGGTAAAACAGTAAGTGTTACCTGTGGGTTACGGGCTCTAGAGACTGAAGCTCAAATCTGAGCTCCATCATTTATTAACTGAGTGACTTAATACACAAGCCAATTGGCTTTGAAACTGAACGGCAACAATGTTCTAAGAGGAGAAGTAAGGCCTAACATCCCATTACAAATCCTCCCCTTCAAAACCTGGGGCCCAGGATGGCCACTCGGGACCCTCCCCATGGAACCACCCAGCTGTGGATATAGTGACAGATTAGAGTATAAGATTCTTCATGAATTATAACCTTCATGAAAGTTATAATCTGGGACGGAGGCGGAAGAAATAAATAATTATTCTACATTTCATTATAAATTATTCATTGGAGAGAATATTGTTCAAATTCACTCAGCAGAGGAGACTGAACTGCAATAACAATAACATCACAGAATGTACTTAGAAGACACAGGTATATAATAAAAGGGCCGAAATTAATTCAGTTCACTTCCTGGGCCCCTGGAGAGCCGGATACCATTCTGTTACTGCCAGAAAGTGAGTTAGCACATACTAAACACTCAATATCTTAGTCACTTCTATTCTTTTTTCTCTTATTAATATCAGCGCTGTGGTTGTCCATCGTGGGAAACACACAAAGTCTGCATATGAAGGAATGTGCACTTGGATAGGAGAAGCCTGGCAAGTACAGCTTCACAATTCTGGATGCTATGCTGCTGGAGAAGCAGCCCTTTGCCTCTCTGGGCTCAGCATGGAACTGGGACTCTGGAGGGGAGGAGGTGGTGGAGGGAACAGCATGCCCTCCGCTGTCACCACCCTCCTGCTGTGCCCCCGGAAAAAGCGTATAGAAAATACAATGTACCAGTTCTTCAGATTCCTGGAATTCGGTTAATTATTAGTTTTCCTCCTAGCAAAACAGTCACCTCTTTTGCAGTTTACAAAATTTAGATATATGAACCTTAATAAATATTTCCTAAAATAGTTCATAAAATCAGGTAATGGCTTTAGAGTTTATGTAAGCTCTCTGAGGTCTGGCCCTGAGCTAGGAGAGCTGAGCAGTTGACACAGAAGCTACTACTCCTGTATTAGCTTTGCCAAGTCATACCTGTGCCCCGAAGTCTTACATGTTTGGCCAAGTCTTATGTCTGGCCACAGAGTATCATCATCGGCACACATTCAATGGCTATAATCCATGCATTAAGTCACTAAGCTCTGAAATGAAATAAAGCAACAGATACAATCCCTCCATGACTGTTCAGCCGGAAATTAAAATGGGAAGCAGCTAACGCTTCCATGTTAACGTATCATCACACAACCGACAGAGAGTAACTCAATCTTTCCATCGACCCTACAAGCTGGAATGGTTATCCCCACTCAGCGGACAAGGAAACTGATGAACAGTGTGGTAAGTCATTTGAATAAGGCTACACAGCCAGAAACCAGTGGAACAAGGGTTCAAACCCAGGGTCCTCACGTGACCATAAAAGATACCACAGAGTTCTATCCACACCAAACGGATGCTTGGCAAACACGTGTCGGGTAGGAGAATCCAATGACTGGAGGACTGTGCCAAGTTCCAAACGAGACGTAAGGCAGGCGAGGGCTCTGCGAGTTCAGAGGGAGCAGGGATCATCACGTGGGGGTGGGGTGGGGTGGGGCGCTAACGAGAGGAGGCAGAGACGGAGCTCTTATAGGTTGGCCAACTTACATCGGCGGAGGTGTGGGGAGGGCCCTCAGGGCAAGAGGAGGGACTCAAGTACTGTGACGTCACTGAAGTTGGAAAGAACATACATGGGAACGTGGAGCAGTGAGTTGGCGCACAGACGGAGGCCGTGCAGCAGCACCCGCTGCACGGTCAAGCTGCAGAAGGATGCCACAGTACTTAGGTAGCACTATTCAGCTACAGCAATGTGGCTAGAAAAGCAGAGAGGCTGGAGCAGAGACATTCACTGCAAAATGACTAAGGGTCTGGACTATTTTCAGGGGGAACATCATGGGAGGAATATATGAGAGAGATCTAGAACATAAGCCCTGACAGGATCCAAGTCAGCCTGGATGTTCAGGAGGACAAAGGAAGGGAAAAGCGGTGGAGTCCACATCATCCCACCCCCTCATCTGCCACCACGCTCCTTCGCCCATCCCTCAGCAGCCATACTGGCCTCTGAGCCGTTCCTAGAATATACCAGGCATTCCCTAGCACACTTGTCTCTCTGCTCAGAAAGCCCCGGCTAGTCATCACTCCCTTACTCGGTGGTCTTCTCACCGAGGCCTTCTCTGACCGCTCGACTTAAAATTGCAACTCATCTGCCAATACCATCTCCCTTCTCTGCCTGATGTTAGCAGTTAACGCCTAATATTGTAAATAAGTGCTTTTTCAATTCATTTTCCTTTTCCTCCTTTTAGAATGCAAGTGACATGAGGGAGAAGATTCTGTTTATGTTGATCACTGCTGTATCACTAGTGCCTAGAACAGTACCTGGCATTTAAGAGGCTCTTGGTGCGAATGAATGAATGAATGAATGAATGAATCAATAGCACACTCCTTACTGGTGAGTGTGTTATCATGCAACACAAAGAACACAAAGTTGCACAGCAGCGTTTCTTAGATCCAGTGCTACTGTGGCATAGCTAGTGAATAAGGAGTTAATTTGTCCTCATGCTAGCTGAGGACATCTTTTCTGGCACCTTCTCCATCTTCCCTTCAAAAAAAATATGTCAGATCTGAGATCCCACAAGAGCTTGTCAAATTTAGGACTTGACAATGCATATGAGTATTTCTTTGGCACCAAAAATGTGACAGAATTGGAGATTATTATGGTAACATGCAGATGAAGTGAAACAGAGGTGTAAGGACAATGGCATTTGGTTTTTATCCCGAAGTCATCCCGTGTGTGACAGGTGGCCTTGGTCATGCTCCCTCAACCTACCCTTAGGTGAGACTTACAAAGAGGTGTTACTGCCATCCACCCCCTTTCTCATACCGACCGGGGAGAGTGCATGGACTGTTGCAGATATATTATAAAAGCTGTGGGTGCTAGCAAAGAGAAGTGGCCTTTAAAGATTTCAAGTAAAGGGTACAGATGGATTCACCATGGAAACTGGGATTCTGGAACTTCAGGAGCAGCCCTAGCAGCTCATACACAGTTTGGGGGAGAAAACCGAAGGTTACTATCGGGACTTTCATATGCCAGATTCCCCAGTGAATTTAGGGGGTGCTCCAGTTGTTAGCGTGCTAAGCTGAGGTTCCTAACACGAAGCTGGGGCAGGGGTAGGGCAGGGGTAGGGCTGCCAATGGACTATGCCAGGCAGGGCCGAGGGCAAGTAAGGATCCAGGGAGAGGCACGTCAGGGGGGACAGACACACCTCTGCTTTCCGGGCAATCAATCAGATCCATCAGTTCCAAACCGAGAAATGGAAATGCCAGCATGTGCACACATGGTCACATTGTGACCCATTTACAGCACAGCAGAACTTACGGCTTTGGTCAATAGTCAGCCTTATGCGGGGGGCACTCCAGCTTATAGAATGTCAATGCTGGGAGGGGGCCTTAGTGAGCCCACAGTGCCTACTGCCTCCCTTTCTGGGGTTCACAGTGGACCCTCTCAGGGGAGGGTTCTGATGAGTCCTTTGGTAAAGAAACTTATTAAACCTGACACAGAACTTTCCCAAACATATTCTGCCATGGATTTTTTAAAAGAATACCCATTATGTTTCCCAGAACATTAGTGGGCTGTGAAACAGAGTTTGAGAAATGCCCACTGAGAGACTTCTTCCCTGTTTGCAGCCAGAAACAGAGGCCTGGACAGTTTATTAACTCTCCAAGACCAAATAGCCATTCCCTGCTCCTGTCCCCTCCTTTCCTTCTTTCCTCCTGTTACCACACACGTACTGAGTGCCCGGTGGGCATCTGCAATGCGGCTAGAGCCACACCATGCTTTAACATGTAATAGGTCAATGTGCCTACGACATCCTTAATGGACCTCCAATTACAATGGTAACACAATTATTCTAAGGTGATGGCTACAAAAGTAAAAGATCAACAGCCATAGGGCAGAGGAATGGAATTTAATTTTGCCAGCTGACTGAGGGTAAGCCAAAAAAGCCCTTCTACTTTCAACCATTGCGTTGAAAATCATTCTGAACTATGTTAATTCGCGTTCCTTTCTCGGGTTACCCTCCATTCAGACATATTCAGTAAGTATCTGCTTTGTGTCCTGGTACTGGGATGTGGATGCTTATGCAGGGATTTAGACGCAGAAGATCACAGATGGTTTAAGAGGTGACATTTAACATATATTTACTCCAGGAAAATCTCAGAAACTATTTTTATCTCTTAAAAATTTTTTTTAATGTTTTTTTTGAGACAGAGAGACAGAACATGTGTGGGGGAGGGACAGAGAGAGAGGGAGACACAGAATCTGAAGCAGGCTCCAGGCTGCGAGCGGTCAGCACAAAGCCCAACGTGGGGCTCGAACTTGCGAACTGCGAGATCATGACCTGAGTCGAAGTTGGACGCTTAACCAACTGAGCCACCCAGGCGCCCCATCAGAAACTATTTTTACTTTTAATAATTCCTTTATATGAGCCTGTTTGGTTATCATTTCTCTCTTTGCCCCTATGAAAGTGGAAAATGGCATGGCAGCCATATTTCAGGGTTGGCCACTTCTTGTTAAAGAAGTCATGGGGAAGCAGAAACGTCCAGTGGAAAGCTGGATGATTGTGAAGGCAAAGTCTCACCACTGAGACAACCATGTAGATATGGCACATGGACCCACTGAGGGGCCACTGTACCCCTCTCCCACGGGACATGGAGAGCATGGAGAGCAATTCAAAGAAGACAAGTCCTGAAATCACTTTATAATTTAAGAGCTGACAAACCACAATAGCAGTGCGGTTGGAGACCCCCATTTATTCACCATTCTTCTTCAATACTGCCTGCTCAATTTGGATGACTTGGGAATAGAAACCACAAGATGAGCAAACCCTGTCTGCTACTATAAATGTCAAATATTTCTAATCTACATTACCTACCCCCAATCCATTAGTTTACGAAACTACCTTCCACTGTTTCTAAAATCCAAATGGCTAATAAAGAAAGAAACGCACTGGCTAATCCTGTGAACACTATACGAATTATGTAACTATCTGAGGCATACATTCATTCATTGACTAAATGATTATTCAATCTGTTCTTCAACAAATATTTGAGCACCTATATTTGCAAGGCTGTATATAGTTACTGTGGACGTACCAGTGAACAGAGACAAAAACATCTTGTCCTCAGAGAGATTATAGTATAGTAGGGAGAGGCGAACATTATAAATATGCTAAATACCATTAGTATGTCACATCATGTAACATATAATTTCTATTAAGGAAAAAAAAAAGATAGCAAACCAGAGAGATAAATAAACTTATTTTAGAGCCTCTTCCAGATGTTAGATCAGATGCTTCGGTGGCCTGCCTACAGGATATCCTGAGCTCAGACTGCCTTTAAGGGACACAGTGTCACTGTTTCCTGGGAACTTTTGCCTCCAACAATATACAGTTTATAAGTGCTTTCCTCTTTGAATGTAACCCCACCATCTTGGTCTGATGTGAACTTTCAGAGGGACAATTTCAAGTTTCCATCAGATATACTTTTCTACTTAAAATGAAACCCAAGGTGTATTTCATTCCAGGATGGGAGAAGATACTTTTTGTAGAATAAACAAATGGGCTGAAAGGACAGGATTACTGGCAGGACAGCTCGCCTATGAATTGCAACACATTATCTGGGAAAATAATACAGATGAGTCCATTTCACACTTATATTAGTAAAATCCTGTCCGAGTGGATATCATTAGAGGGAATGTGTGCACTCCCGGGGATACTGTCTCACCCACTTGGAAGCTAAAAGTTTCATTACTGAGTTTCACAACGATTCATTTAAGATACCAGGGAACTGGGTCCTTTGAATGGTTCCAAGTACATGTGTCACGTTCCCTTGGTCAATGGTTTACAGAGAAGATAGCCTACTTTAAAATTATTCTATAAATTCCAAATCAGGAGTCAATTAACAGAATGGGAAAAAATCTTAGCCAATGCCGAAGTAAGCTGTCAAGAAAGAAGTTTTTCTTTATCAAACAAGAGGCCCCTGTGACTGGGCAGGTGGGATTCTTGCTAAAAGGGTAGGCATGGTCAGCTTGAGTTGAGAGTGGGAGATAACTTACTGTTCACACAGGGGAGGGTCTCATTTTCCTTAAGAAGTTCAACGATGGGATGGAAAACTTGCTCTTTAAATCTGCTATGACACTAAATTGGACTGGATGGCTGGCCATTTGAGACAGAGAATTAAATAGCAAAACAATAAGTGTGGCATGATGAAAGAGGATATTAAAAGGATGAAGTTCAATTAGGAAGCATACAAAGTAAGTCTCACAGGATGTAAAACCATAGTGCCCTCCAGTGAGAAGGGACAGGAACCGGCTTTGTCAAAAGCATGGTCAAAAAGATTGTGATGCCCTAGCAGACCACAAGCTGCACGGGTTGACAACACAGTGCTGCTATTTAAATAGGGAGCCTATAAAGGGAAGTATGGTAGGTGGGAAGGAGAATATCAGGACCACGGTGTATCACTAGGAGGGCATTATGGTCCCGGTGTGCTCTTTTCTAGAACTCACAATGGAAATTTGAGGAGGTTCAGAAAGTGACGGAAGGCAATGGGAGCAAGTTTTAAGATAAAAAGTTAGGGGCGCCTGGGTGGCTCAGTCGGTTAAGCGTCCGACTTCGGCTCACGTCGTGATCTCGCGGTTCGTGAGTTCAAGCCCCGTGTCGGGCTCTGTGCTGACAGCTCAGAGCCTGGAGCCTGTTTCAGATTCTGTGTCTCCCTCTCTCGCTCTGACCCTCCCCCATTGATGCTCTGTCTCTCTCTGTCTCAAAAATAAATAAATGTTAAAAAAATTTAAAAAAAAGATAAAAAGTTAAAAGATTGGGTTTATTTAACCTTGAAATGAGCACCCAAGGACATTGCACTGTACTTACTACCTTCTGTTTTAAGAATTGGTTGAGTGCCTCCCTCACTGGACTATGAGACCAGGGCTATCTCGGCAGGTCCTTAATACTTCACAGGTAGGGTCTCCATGACATTTGGCCATACTTCTACTAACATCACATGTGCCATTTATCAGAAATTCTAATTTAACTGGATGTCCTGTATTTTTATTTGCTAAATCTGGCAATCCTGCTCCTAGGGTAATTGGTAGCCATCCAATAAATACTTGTTAATTTCTATCAGGTACTAGGTATTATGTGAAGTGCAGAGAATAGAATAACTTACATTAAGAAAAAACACACAGATGATACAACAGAGGACGCAGTCAACCCAAAGAACAGCGGAAAGGGGCGGGATCCTGGTAAGAGGCAGAATCCAGGTTGAACAAGGAGCTGATCAAGGGTAGGAGGGGTTTCTGGAGAGACCCTCTGAGAGGAAGCAGCCCCACTTATTGCAGAACAAGCCTCTAGGCTTTAGCCATGAGCAGCATGGCAGCTGCGAGGACTCCTGAGACAGACTGTGTGGTTAGGCCCTGAGCTCAGGGCTTGGGCAACAAAGGTTAGCAAGAGCATGCCTGCATAGAGCTGTTTGGATCTTTACCCTGTTCCAGTAAGGGGTTTATGGCAGATATATAGGGTCTATCTGTTGAATAAAGATGAGATCGTGAGACTGGAAAGCAATGAAACTGATTAGAGCGCACTTACATTATAGTTGCATTGTGCACATATGCAGGATAAGGTATGTGTTAAGTGGGAATTGGCTGGCAGGGACCCTCAATAGTTTGGGGGATGGGAAGAGGATGGGAAGAGTTGGGAACCGAGAGGAGGAGCTGTAGGGACTGAAACTGTTGGGTCTCAGGCTCTCCCAAACTCACATCTAACCCGACCTTCTGGGAATTTTCCAAATGGCAAGGGGTCACTGGCGAGCATCAGTATTTCCTTCATTAGTGGGCAAATTATGATAGCATAGCAACTATTTATGATGGTAAGAACATAATTTCTACCACTAAATTAGTCAAAATGGATAATAACGATAAATTAGGAATACTATAAAATTCTCCGGTTTCATCAATAATTTGCAGTGAAGCTAACTAAGGTTCTTTTCCGAGTCTCCAAGACAGCTGAGCTGGGAACAGTTAGGTTTACTTTTTCTGAGCATCTGAAAGGAAAGACAATTCTTTGGCAATACAGACCGTGCAAGTAGGGAAGGTTTTGAGAGAAACCCAGTTTTATAATCTGTCCACTCCCATAAGAAATTGTTTGGGGTAGGGCCCAGTAGTCAAATGAAATCATATTTGTTTTTTTTTTTTAAATGTTTATTTATTTTTGAGACAGGGAGAGACAGAGCATGAACGGGGGAGGGTCAGAGAGAGAGGGAGACACAGAATCTGAAACAGGCTCCAGGCTCTGAGCGGTCAGCCCAGAGCCCGACGCGGGGCTCGAACTCACGGACCGCGAGATCGTGACCTGAGCCGAAGTCGGACGCTCAACCGACTGAGCCACCCAGGCGCCCCAAACGAAATCGTATTTGAAGTAACTGTTTTCTATCACAGCGACAGGTGACAGATGTAGATTTGGAAACAGTCACTGAATTCTTACTCTGCGCCTTGGAGTGCGCTAAGTGCTTTCTCTCAAAAGACCCAGAAGGATGGCTGAAAAAAGGACGATTGGGCACCTCTTGCCTATGGCAGATAACCTTCTTCCAGGCAGCCTTGGCTCCAGAGCTATTTTCTGGGACTCTGAGCAGTGAGGAGTGACCCCTCCATTCTCCCTTGCACACCTTTACAGCCCTGACGTATGACTTGCCCCCCATCAACACCCCCACCCTGAATCTCACTGAAATATGCAAGTGCAGGGAGCCGGGAGGGTGGCGGCGGGACCACAGAGTGGGCTCTGGAGTGGATTAGCAGCAGTTTGTGTCTTTCAAGGCATATGTTAATCATCTACTGGAAACAGCATGGACTTTGTGAGATGGGTTTAGGCACAAAACAGGGTCTGCCATAGGAATCGAGCCCTAACCTTAATTGAGGGATTAGTAGACACCATTCTGAGCACTTTAGAGGTATTTTAAGTCTTTGATAGTACAAAAGCTATAACGTAGGCAACACTCTCATCCTCATTTTATGATTAGGAAACTGAGACACTAGAGAGGTTTGGGAGCCCAGCCATATCGCCTACTTTGCAGTGGCTGAGTCTCAGTTTCCTCTTCTGTAAAATCAAGGTAGCATCCGCCTAAAAGGTTTGGCAGGGTAAGCAAATGAGATAGAATGTAAAGCGCCCAGCCCAGCATATGCTGCCCATGGTCACTTAAGACTGGCCCATCCTCTGAGGCTGTAGCTACAGACGTAGCTTTACGTAGCGATTAATATGGACAAGGGCCACAGTTGCTAACATCGCGAAAGAACACATAATCCGAAGATCAATTTATTTTTGGCTTTGGAAATGCAACTGTTAAGAGGTCGGCTCCAACCTATGAACAGGTTGTCCTCAACAGTTCATTTATAAATCAGCCGTTCAGAAACAGAAATACATTTCCCCAGAGAAACAATATTGTAAATGGGTAGCTCATTAAAGGCAATTTAATCCATAAGAGAGTGGAATTTTAGTGTTAATCTTATTAGCGTATGTTCTCGGAACATTCATTCACGTAACACGCTTCCAAGACGCAGCAGGCACTGTCCCAGGAGCTGAACAGTGTGTCTGTTGCCTTAAGGATGTTACAGGGCAGTGCAGGAAACAGGCATCTGATCACTGATTCCAGGGGAGGGTAACAAGGATGGCTTCCGGCTATTGTAGGAGAAAGGGGTAGGCTATCTGGGGATGTGCAGGGGCAGGAGATGGGTGATGAAGTGTAGAGAAAAGGAGAGGAGACTTCCCTCACTTGAATTCAGGGCTCACCCTTGTACTTCACTTTGAATATTCAGATCCTACTTTCTGGGCCCGGTGCTCTCCTAAGCTCTCCTCCAGGGCATCCACACCTGGCAGTCCCTATCTTCCTACATGATCCACAAAATTAAACCTACTGCCTTTTTTCAGTCCAAATAGGCCATGTCTAGCTGCTAAGAGGGAGACAGTCTAAAAAAAAGAAAAAAAAAAAGTGATTAAATCATCACTCAACCTCCCGAAGATATTTGCATTTTAAGAAGATGATTGCATAAAACTTTTTGTTTTCTATATAAATGTTTAAACTACAAATATAAGCACATGAAACCGTTCCATTAGAAGGTAGTGGTCACTCAGACCGATTGGCCCAGCTCATGCACTGCCTTAGGAACTACTTTCTTTCAGGGGTTTTTGACAAGTGAACCACACATCCTTAGCTGTTGTGAGGATGTCATGGTTGTTTTGTTTTGTTTTTGAGAGAGAGAGAGTAGAGGATAGGGGCAGGGGTGGGGGAGAGAGGGAGAGAGAGAGAGAGAGAGAGAGAGAGAGAGAGAGAGAATCTTAAGCAGGCTCCATGCTCAGTGCTGAGCCTGACCTGACACGGGGCTTGATCCCACAAGCCTAGGATCATGACCTGAGCCGAAATCAAGAGTCAGATGCCCCAGCGACCGAGCCACCCAGGCGCCCCCAGACGTCATGAGACGGCTGCTCTCATAGAGTCCTGTAGTGTCAAAGAAGGGGGTGGTAGTGGCAGAATGGCTGCGTGTCTGGGTCATCTGTAACCTGGGGGGGACTTGTCCTGGAACATGGGTGTACAGGATGATGTGTGATTTTATGACACTTCAAATCAAAAAACTGAAGTCGCGTTATGAAGACTATTCCAGGGAGCTAGAAAGCCACCTGGCTTCACAGCACCAAACTCCTAGCCCCAGCCATGTCAGCGAAACCACAGCCACCGAGCAGAATGCCCCGCTCTGCCGTGCGCTGTGTGTGGCTCTACCATCCCCAGCAGAGGGGACCAGAGTGACGATCACGTACTTGTGTTAAAAGCCTCTTTTCTGGGGCGCCTGGGTGGCTCAGTCGGTTGGGCATCCGACTTCAGCTCAGGTCACGATCTCGCGGTCCGTGAGTTCGAGCCCCGCGTCGGGCTCTGGGCTGATGGCTCAGAGCCTGGAGCCTGCTTCCGATTCTGTGTCTCCCTCTCTCTCTGCCCCTCCCCTGTTCATGCTCTGTGTCTCTCTGTCTCAAAAATAAATAAACGTTAAAAAAAATTAAAAATTAAAAAAAAAAAGCCTCTTTTCCACGACTTGGGGTGGAGAGGAGAGATTGCAATTCCAACTCAAGAGGAGATTCCGAAGTGCGGAATATTAGAGGCAGCTATTAGAGAAGTTCTCACAACCGTCATTAGTGGGGAATAAAGTATCTCTTTCTCTGCATATGGTGGCTCCTGAATGAACGAATGGCTGAACGGCACAGGCCTTTTCCAAATAAATTAATCTCGCAACGTGAGACCTCAGTGTTCACTGACTTCTTCCTCTGGGTGTGTGGATCATTTTTTCTGTGTGCTTTGCATGGTGGACTTGCCCCTGACTGCAGGCATTCTGAGTATTGGTACTTTTAGGGCCACACCTGACCCCATGCTTACAGATGCCCACCATGTCCTGTGCCATGTATTTATGGCTGTCAGACCGCAGGGGTATTTAAGGAAATCAGGCTGCTCGGTCTACACTGTTTGGACTCCAAATCACCCCGAATCTTGTCAGACCTAGTGGTGACCCTCTGCGTGGGGGCCTGAGTTGCACGGGGGTAACAGGTGCTCTGGGAGCCGGTGCTGACTTTGACTCTGCCCCATCTCCACGGGAAGCCTTCTCAGCCTTCTCCTGTCAGCAGCAGAGGATTAGAACAGACTCCTCTGGCAGCAGCCTCTTCTCATTAGCAACCTGGAATCACTGCTGTGCTGAAGGCTGCATTGTTCTTCCACGTTTGAGTATCAATTTGCATAATGAAGCAGGTGAGAGCGCCTCTTGCCCGTTCAGGCAGCCCTGATTGGCAGAGAGAAAGGGATTTGTACATAATTGGCCGCAATTAATTTGACGCGCTTTTATAAGGAGAAAAGGAAAAAGCAGAAAATTGCTCAGTGCTCCAAGTCAAAGCGGCATCTGCACCCTCTGTGGCGTGTGCGTGTGTCTGCAGCGATGGGTGGGTGTGTCATGTACAGGCATGTGAGTGGGAACCTTGTGTGCTCAGCTGCAATTTTTTTTTTTTTTTTCTGGGAGCAAGAAAAGGCTCATTCCCCGGAGGTTCCTGTGCCCGGGAGGTCCACGGCTGCAGTGTCCTTCATAACGCAATGCTGTTAGCCATCTTGTTCAATTTGTGTTTGAGGCCACTAGGAGACATCATTAGACATCCTAGCATTCTTTCTTTAGTACCACAATGACACCCAGCTCAACATCTCTTTTGTACTCAGTCCAAAAAAGGCTGAGTCCCAGCTGTCTCGGGGTCTGTTGGCAATCAGTTCTTGCAAGAAACTGAACTGGCTTGTACTTAACTCAGAACACGCTGTAGTGCTAGTGATAAGCTGGGAGATGTGTGAGCAAGTGTTAGGGAATTAAGCATTTGGCAGTTTTAATATCAAGGTGGTTTGTAGAACTTAAGCTACTCATGGTCTACCCCGAGGCCACAGATGCCTCAGAAACAGTCAATAGTGTTCTTGCCTTACTTCCGTCCTAAGATGAAGACAGAGGGACGCAGCAGGGCACATTTCCCTCCTCTCCAATTCTTTCCTCTCTCCCTTCCTTTCCGCTGAAGGGAAGGTTCCTGAGAGTGAGATCTTTTCCTTTCTGGCTGGCTTGGGTTAAGTCCATTGGTTTCTTCCTAAAAGAGAGAAACTCCGCATCCAAGAACATTCTATGTCCGTTTGATTCGTTCATCTAGCCAACCCTCAATAAGTAAGTGGCTTTTAAATGTGTAAGAAATGAGTTCAGAAACAAAGGCAACAGAGCCTGTGCTGAACAATCTCTTAGATTCGAGTGAACAGAGTCCCTTCTATGTTCCTGTGCACTTACAGCTGGGTCGAGAGTGGTCTAGCCACCCTCTGTGGTCCAATCACCCTCTCGAGAATCCGAGAGGTCAGGGCAGAAAGGGCCCCCGTGACCGGGGGTTTGACGGTCTTCTGCCGCCTCAGGCCAACACCTCTAGAGGCACACCCAGGCACACAGGGCTCGGTCAGTGCAGTTAAATGGGACCGCTGCGGGTTTATGGGGTCAGTTCTCCCTAGATCAAATCCCGATGCCCTCACTTCCTAGTTGTAGGATGTCAGTGAATTTGCTTAACTGTTACATGATTCTCATCTGTAAAATAATGTTAATGATATCTAGCTTAAAGGGTGGGTATGATGATTAAAACTATAAACAAATGTGAAGAGTCTCACAACAGACACATTCAATAAATGTTCAATAGGTGTTGAGAAACTCATGCAGATTTGGCCCCAGGAATCTCAGTGACTATCAGCTAGCCAAGATAAAGGGCAAAGTGAAGCCCACTGCTATAGATTTTGTATTCTAGCTGTTCTAGAAGAAGGGGATAAAGGCAGGGGAGCTAGGAAAGGTCCTGGGAGGCAGGAAAGCATTCACTTGATGGGCACTGTGCTGATCTAGCGCTGATGGTCTCTATGCGTGGCCAGAGTTCAAAGCAGACTCTTCTCCTTGTCAGGCAAGTTCATGGGTTCCTCAGAGAGTCTTTCAGAGTGAGAACATTGGTCAGCAACTCCCTGATTGCAGCTGGCTGCTTACATCAGTCCCTCCGGCTTCTCCATCAGATGACACCCCTCCTGTGTATTTCTGTTTCGATTGCCTCATCCTAAGCAGGAAGCCCTTTGAGCAGGGTATCTTTAAAAACACCCCCCTCCGCTCCTGGCCCAGACTGACTCCCTCCTGCCCATGTGGCCTAATCTAGACTTGAGGAACAAAGGCCTACCTCATCACTGGTGGGGATCTGGACCACCCACCAGGCGACTGGCTCAAGCCAAGACCCGTCATCCTCGATCTTCTCAGCTACAGGTCAAATGCCACTGTTTCTCCATTTGAACTGCAGGGGGTGAATGCCAAGCTCTCCAAATGATCCCTTCAAAACCTTTTTAGTGGGTTTGAGGGGAGTGGGAGGATAGGAGGGGATGCCACGGACCTCTAATAACTTCCCCCAAAGTAATGTGCTCTCATGACCCGTCTTACAGTTGTGGTTTCCTGGCCGCCTGCTGGCAGGTCCTGTTAGGTGGGAGCTTTTGCACCTGTACGTTACTTCTACCTGGATGGACAGGGTCCTATTCATTTGAAAAGGTTCCCCAAGTGACTTTGATATTCGTGCTCTGCTCCACCCCGCCCCTTCCCAGGCAGCTACTTCTCCTGTGTCCCCACAACAGAAAGAGCTACTCAAACAGACTAGCCATATAATTTTTCAAGTGAGGACCTGAAGCTCTCATCTTCCTCCTCCTGACTGCCTCCTGCACGCACCGTGATGGAGCTTCTCGCCTGCTTGTTTCCTTCTCTCCGTTCGGGCAGCTCTCAGGATCACACCGGCCTGGAGACAATGCCCCTGATAGTCTGAATCAAAGCCCTCCAGACAGGACTGCATAAAATACCAGAGCAAATACAGAGCATGAGTGGTCTCTTAATGGCTCTGTGTGAGCCATGCTGGAGAAGAAAACCCAATATCGAATTATGAATGAAATGGTTGGGCTTCCCCAGCCTCTGGCGGTCTCAGATCCCTACTGGCCCCAGCACATGCCCAGCTCTGCAGAAAGCTTCCAAAAATATAACAGGTGTTACACAGTCCACTGGGACCCTTGTCTACTCTTGCCATCATGATGGCAAGGAAGGGCACTGGAAGGGCAAAAAAGGCTGAAGCATCCACAGAGCCCAGAGCTCGCCCAGGCTACAATGTTCACTGTGGACACAACTGGAACCTCTCTAAAGCCTAATTCATTTTAGGCTTGATGCCTTTGGCCACATATAAATTGTGATGGCTGCACTAATTTGTCTCAAAGGACTTGCATTTAGTTGCCCAGCAAGAAACACTACTTCTTAATAAATTCTCAACCCACAAGCCGAGATTTAGTGAGCGTATAAAAGTTTAGCCCCCTTATACTAAAACACTTATTTCTACTTTGTGTTTTTGATGAGAGAGAAAAGGATGTTGAGGAATTCTCTTATTTTTCTTTGGAGGAAATAAATTTCAAAATGAGGAAACTGCCTTCAGTAGTCAGCTAACCAGAACAGCTCTTCTCCTAGGACCAGAGACCTGGCTGTAAGTAGATTCCATCACCCCTGGGAGTCCCCAGAGCCACTTGCCCTTCCCAGCCTGGGAGAGATGGCCTGACAGAGAGAGACCTGAGATGGAAGTCACACAGATAAATTCAGTGATCTGACCAGTTCGAAGAAGTAATCGGCTCCTCCCACTCTTAGAGCACCCAAAGCTTAGGTATGGCCTGCCATGCTATATGCTTTGATTTTTGTTAACTGAAATCATGTGTTGTTTATTGCAAACTGCAAATTTATTTGGGGCCCAGTTCAATTCAACAGAGGTGGGGAAACTGTGAATTCATACTCATGTTAGCTTGTATAGTTGCATTTTTAAAAATGTTATGGCTCCAGGAAGGCTCTGTTCCCCTAATATCTTACATAGGGACATATTTCTAAGAAGAGTTATACAAAGTCCAAGATTGGTTCTGATGCTTTTCTTTGACCTTTCTTCCTTCTTTTCTTTTCCTTCTTTCCTTCTTTCTTTCCTTCCTTCCTTCCTTCCTTCCTTCCTCCTTCCTTCCTTCTTCCTTCCTTCCTACCTTCCCTCCTTCGTTTCTTTCCTTCCTCCTTCCTTCTTGCCTTCATTTCGTTTTATTTTTACTCATTTCACAGAAAGATGGTTCCGCTTATCAACAGAATGAGACAAACTTTCTTCTTTTGCCAGGTAAGAAAGACAACCTTTCTCAGATCTACATTGTAAAACTTATGGTCTATGTACATGGGAAACATATGTTCCTTATGTAGCTTTGTGTTAAGTTCCTAGCTACCCAGTTATCTTGTTATCCATATGTACTCTTTTTTTTTTTTAAATATAATTTATCATCAAGTTGGCTAACATATAGTGTATACAGTGTGCTCTTGGTTTTGGGGGTAGATTCCCATGATTCATCGCTTACATACAACACCCAGTGCTCATCCCAACAAGTGTCCATATGTACTTTTGGAGGATAGATATACAGTTGACCCTTGGACAACATGGGTTTGAACTGCCCAAGTCCATTTATATGAGGATTTTCTTCTATAAATACAATCTAGTAGTGTAAGTGTATTTTCTCTTCCTTATGATTTCCTTAATAGCATATTCTTTTCTCTACCTTTTAAAAAATATTTATTTATTTTGAGAGACAGAGAGAGAGAGCGAGCGAGCAGGGGAGAGGCAGAGAAAGTGGGAGAAAGAGAATCCAAGAAGGCACCACACTGTTAGCGGGAAGCCCGATGTGGGGCTTGAACCCGTGAACCGTGAGATCATAACCTGAGTTGAAACCAAGAGTCAGATGCTTAACTGACTGAGCCACCCAGGCACCCCTTCTTTCTTCTTACCTTTATTGTAAGAAGGCAGTATGTAATACATATAAACATACAAAATATATGTTAATTGGGTATTTATGTAAGCATAAGGCTTCCAGTCAACATTAGGCCACTAGCAGTTAAGTTTTGGGAGAGTCAAAACTTATACTCAGATTTTTGACTGTGCAAGGGATTGGTGTTCCTATCCCCACGTTGCTCAAGTGTCAACTGTATATATATATATATGTGTGTGTGTGTATGTATGTATGTGTGTTCATGCATGAACACACATACACACACACACACACACACACATATATATATATGAGTATGCATTCCTGTGTAGCAAAGAATCTAACAAGGAAGATCTGCTCATCTACATGAAGAGAGAGGACACCTGTTTACCTTTGTTAAGAAAAATGTCACCTGTGCCTTTTGATCAAATCAAGTCCCTTCTAGTTCTGTGATTTGAACAACGCAACACAATCCAGAACGTGAGAGGGGTGCATTAATCATATTTTTCCCTAGAAAGGAGTTATGGAAATGATACATCATACAAAAACAGGTTCTCAATCCCCTTTGATAATGTTACTATAAAGAGGTCTAGTAGAAGGTTGTGTGGGAAGTGTGCACACACAATATACTGTGAGGAGCTGACCGAAATCAGGCTGAAGGACCGAGCGAACGGGAGCACACAATGACACTTAGGTTTTTTACCGTCTCCCTAAATAAAATCCACCAGCACGGAGAAGACTTCCGTCACATGTAAAACATGTCTCTGCAAATCTTCAGTGTGATGTAGATCAATTCTTTGAAGCAAAGGAGCTGAACTGGATCCTGCTGTAAGAAATACCCACGTTGGAAGGATGGGGCCGGGTGCTGACAGAGGAGGCTGAGACGAGTAAGAGAAACTCCGAAGTTTAACGTCTGTAAGGAGCTCAGAGTGCAGGTGGTAAGAGAGTCACAGAGGCCCTATAGGAGTTTCCTGTGGCTGCCTTCACAAATTACCATTAAAACAACACACAGTTATTTTCACACAGCTCTGGAGGCCAGAGGTCCAAAATCAAAGTGCCAGCCCCGTGCTTCCTCCAGAGGCTCTAGGGGAGAATCTATTCCTTGCCTCTTCCAGCTTCCAGGTGGTTCTTGTGGCTGTAACACTCCAATCTCTGCTTCTGCCTTCTCCTGATACTCTCTTCTGTGTCAAATCTCTACCTTTCTCTCTTGTCCAAGAACACTTGTCATTGGATTTAGCACCAACCTGGATAATCCAGGATGATCTTATCTTGAGATCCTTAACTTAATTACATCTGCAAAGATGTTTTTTTTTTTTTTTCCAAATACAGTTATTACTCACAGAATCCAGGGCTTAGGATGTGGATGTATCTTTTAGGAGGTGGCCCATTCAACCCACTATAAGCCCCAACAGTATAGCAGAGGTCAGAAGTAAGGAATCCTGTGTGGGAAGCCATGGAATGTCAGGAAGCAGGTGGCCAAGGGGACAGGGGGCCAAGGTGAAGCCTGATTCTGTGGAGAGGCACCCAGAAAGTAGAGAAAGGAGACTCTGGGCTCCCCTTTGGAGCCCAGCAGTCAACACCAAGCCATGTGCACCCTGGAACTAGGATGACCACTGCAAAGTCCCACTGGATGCCTTGGTCAAGTCAAAACTGGACTCAGGAATTAGGGTTCGAGTAAAAAATGGACTCAGGAATTAGCAAGAGGCAGAAGTAGTCCCATTCTCAAATAAAATTAGAGAAGTGGTGATAGCTGATGCTGATCAACAGAACTGGGGCTGGGCAAGTCCCAAGCTTTGTTCTGGATCCATCTTGACGAAGGCCACCCTGGAAAGAATGAGGGATATTCAGTACTTGGGGTGACAGCCCATGTACAATGTCATATTGGTTCTGGTAATGGAGCGACAAAGGGGCAGGTGCCCCTTCCCCTACGCACGCATGCCGTGTGCCCTGTATTCGCCCAGGGTCTGAGTTTTCTTTTCTTACCACATCCTCCAGAATTGCTCTTGACCAGCTGTTACAAGAGGACCAGTTGCTTGACAGCTCCACAGGACTCCCACGCAAGAAATCACACCCTATTTTGCTCAGCTACCTGAAGGTCCGGCACAGGCCCTCGTTTCTAGCTCCCTGGCTAGTTAGTCATGCCTGCCACTTCCCCAAGTAAACTATTTTTGGCTCAGTGTTCCGTGATCTGACCAAGAGGGTCAGGCCCAAGGTGTGACAGATCCAGCTTGAGGTCAGCTGTCTCTCACTGGCTTTCGGCCTAAAATTAATAGGACAAGGAAGACACCTCTGCACAGCGGTCGGCACAGCCCATTTTCCTCATGTGCTCAAATACCATCCAAACATTACAAGTCCGTGTACTGTGGTGTAAATATGCTTATCGCTAGGCTGGTTTTCTTCCAGAATGCACATAGAACCTGTGTGCATGTGGATTTAAAAATCCTACACTGTCTGTATTCCAAAAGGATAGGAGATGACTTCAAGATCCTATGAGGCTTCACAGAAACTCAGAAAAATCATTATCTAGAAAAGCCATAGGCCCTCCCCCAGTGGTTAGAAGGCTGTCCTGATTATACCTTCCATGTTGCAAGCAAAGGAGGTTGTCCTTGTTAACTAGACAAGCACCTTTTGGACATTTTACAGTTAATAAAAAATTCCTAGGGTTCCTGGAAGAAAAAAACCGCAAAAAACAACGTGGGTGCACGTCACATTGGTGGTGAGAATGCGTGAAGCAGGACGCAGCCAAACATGCTTGGAAACCCAATGGTCGGATGGCGGTTTCCAGCGACCTTCAAAGTCTCTGCCTCCTTGCGGGCTTTCTTCACCCCATGACTCTGTAACTGTCCCTTCTCTCTCCTGCTGCCACCCCTCTCCCCTCCTCCAGCAGGGGCTGAAAGTTCAGGGTCACACTGGGCTCAAGCTAAAGTCAATTTGTGGGCCATTAACCTGCACAAGTACTGGAAATCACCATTATTCTCGATTTAAAGTAATGCCTCTGAAAGCCTTCTTAAATAAAGTGCAAATGTTAAGATACTGTCTAATTACTGTGGATCAGTTCATCAGATAGCTGCTTTTTGGTAGAGGAAAAGGATCTAACGTGTTATGCTTTGACAAGGTAGATGGGAGGATAGGAAGAAGGAGGATTAACGGAAACAAAGCACTGGGATCTAACCAGGATGGAACGCTGTTTAAGGGCCCTAGGCAGCGAAGAACATCAAAAGGGAAATTACTTAACCTTTCCCACTTCAGTTGCCTCATCCACAAATGAAAACATTAACAGTGTCATTACATGAGATAATCTAGGTAACGTAACTGGCGTTCTGCCTGGTTTGTGAGAGCTGAAAAAAACGTTCGCAGAGATATTATTGTTGAAGTTATATTAATAATAACGATGACTGTTATTACCATTATCCGGAACAGAAGTAGTAACAGTAGTCCTGGGGGTGGCGGTGTATGGTGACCTGAGGGTTAAGTGGAACTGATACAGAAAGTCATTAAGTTAGAGAACAGAAAATGAGATGAAAAAGCGGGGGCAGGGTGTCAATACCAATCCTTCGCTACGTCGTAACTTGGTCTGGGATGAGCTACGAGGGAGAAATCCTGGCAAAGTGATTTTAGAGCCAAACACCCAGGGACTCAAACCTTGGCTCTGTCACTTGCGAATGTGGGACTTTAGGGAAGTCAGTAAACTTCCCAGAGTCTCAGTGTCGTATTTGTAAAGTGAGAATGATCGTACCTACGTGAAGAATACGCATATAAGATATAGGTAACGTACATAATGGGCCCGGTAAATATGTCCCTTCCTTCACCTGGTGGTCAGGCTCTTTCCCCTCCTTTCTGTGGCCGGCGGGCTGCAAAATGAGAAATCCATCCGGATAGGTGAGAAACAGTAGAAGAAGTAGCATGGTGGGCTCTTTGTTAAGAGGAGAAAGATGTCACCAGCTTCCTTACATTTTCCTCCCACTGGGGGAGCCGAGGGAATGTACAGTAGGGCTGCTAAATGTTAGAACTTGCACCCATATTTAGTTACAGCATGTAGTGGGATAATTCTGAATTCACTGATGTAATGTGCTAGTGCACAGTGGAAGCCATCCAGTGAAAAGGAGCCCCAAAATAGGTTTTCATGGAAACTTAACTCTGAACACTCTGATTTTGTGCCTTACCATAAATGAGATCTGGGAACATTTCTCCGCCAAGAAATTGAAGATAATTTCCTAAAGATATATAAATTTAATGGCTATAAATGTCATCTCCTCATCACCGCAAGATATTCACCATTTGATTTGAGTTGTATGGAAGATACGCCATCCGTGACAGTGAAAACAAGTTTAAGAAATCTCTTCCATTTCAAGTGTTACTTTCCTTGATGAAAATTTAACTTCACTGAAAGAAGAATCTTCAAAATCACCTCATTTCTATTCTCACTGCTGCTGTCTTGACAACTTCATTCTTTACATTCTCTTTTTCTAAATTCACAGAATACACTTGCTGTCATGCAAAGTCAGGCCCAAGACGTTGTTTTCCAAAGGTGTTGGGAAGGAAAACTAATACCAATTTGGGGATTATAAGCGCACTTTCAGAAAACACTCTTTCTGATTTGTATTAGCATTCCTGACACTGATATGCGTTATATGTCATTAGTTACTTAAATGTTTTCTATAATTATGTAAATTATGTCACAATGTCTGGCAGGATGCTTACACTTTACTATTTTGTCATTTGCAAAGTTCTGAAATGTATCTGATAACCATTTTCACGTATTTTCAAATCACACAGTTGTGAAAGGGTTCTTGCTCCCTTGTTGTTTTACCTTTGCCTATAATGCTTAGTCTGGTGTTCTGCGCAAGAGCCTCTTACGTAAATATATCCCATCTCCCCCTCTCCTCACGGACTTTTTTAAAATAAGGATAACCAAGTTATTGCCACTGCCCTTATGGAAGTCATGGTCAGATGGGGGAGATACAGTTAGGTAGAGGCCTATAGATTATTACATGATAATGTGGAAGACAGGTGTTATTAATAAAGGTATGGATGACTGCCACGTCAGTGGAGAGTATGACTCACCAGCCAGATGACCCAAGGAAAGCTCTACAAATGAAGTGACCTCTAATCTGGGTCTGGAAATTTCAGTAGGAGTTTAGTGAGTGAAGTCAAGAGAAGAACATCCCAGGAAGACGCACACACAGAGGCATGGCTGGCAAAGATAAGAAGTCTAGGAGGCCTAGCGGGTAGGCCGCAAGACACTAAGCACTGGCTGACGAGACTGAAGGGCTGGAATACACTGGAATCATATGTAAAGGCCCTGAGAATAACAGTCCGTATTCTACAAGCAAGGGAGCCACTGACGTTCTTTAAGCAAAGAACTGATGGGATCCAACTTTTCAGAACATAACCAACGTGGTGTGGAGGACAGATAGGTGCACAACCTCTTTGGTTTCAGCAGCCTAGAACGATATGTTCTTTCAAAACCACCGAAGGGAAAACCGTCTCCTTGCACCTTAATTATGCTTAATTCACATAGAAAATCGTATGGTTGCTGCCAGGTGGCTCGTGAATGTGTGGGAAAGATAAAGACAGTGCCCTAAGCAATTCTCAGAGATACTTGAAGAAAACCAAATGATAAATATGGTGGATCCCTCAATTAGTAGCCCAGAGCTCCAAGAGGGACTGTGGTCCACGTACCTCTGCCATACTACTGACCGCATGGCGATATGGTCCCACCATATTCCGCGTGGGGACATGATCGACCAAGCCTCCGCAGAGCCTGATGAGAAGACACGGTAGGCCACACCTCTGGCAAATCCACATGTGAGGACACGGCCCACCATGCTGCTGCCACATCCATCCGTGTTTTAGGACGGGCACAGTTCACCTCATCTATGCTACATTCAAGCGAGGAGCCCTGAGGAACTAGCTGTTCTTAGCCCCACTGCTGCCCCTGTCACAGAAACAGGCACAGAAATTAGTGTAACAGGAGGTGAAGGGAGGTATGTAATTCAACTTTTCTGAGTCAGGATCATAATGATGAAAGATGTTGACGAAGGACCAAAGAGAAATGTTTAAAATGAACTAAGTAATAAATTCATGAATATATGAATACATGAATAATAAATCATGCGTTAGAAGAGCGAAGTAAATAAAAACTTAAAAACAAGGAAGAAGAACTACATAAGAGGTATTATTTTTTAAAATGAAGAAAATAAAGGGGGTGCCTGGGTGGCTCAGTCGGTTAAGCATCCGACTTTGGCTCAGGTCATGATCTCGCGGCTGGTGAGTTCAAGCCCCATATCGGGCTCTGTGCTGACCAAGCTCAGAGCCCGAGCCTGCTTCGGAATCTGTGACTCCCTCTCTCTTTGCCCCTCACCTGCTCAGGCTCTGTCTCCTCTGTCTCTCAAAAATTAAATTAATGTTAAATTTTTTTTTAAATGAAGAAAACAAAGGAAGACAAGTCAGAGAAAGAGCTAATATGACAAGGTAAACACAGGGAATGAGCCTCATATGTACATATATATATATATTTTTCCATTCCCTTTCTCACATGCTTTTGAGTGTTCTTGGTGAGCAGAGGTGAGTAGATGGAGAAATCAGAACCTATGCCCTTCCTTTTAACTCTTCTCAAACCATTTGCCAAGTGTTTAAAATTTTACTTTGGGGAAACCTGCCCTATGTTAGAGATCATTGACTCTCTGACCTATCTGTTCCAAACACAGATCTGTCTATATCTTGTAGTTTCATCCTGGGGAAAGGGGTGGGAAATCACATTCTCTAAATCTTTTTTTTTTAAGTTTATTCTATTTATTTTGAGAGAGAAAGGGGGGAGGCAGAGAGAGAGGGAGAGAGAGAATCCCAAGCAGGCTCCGCAGGGTCAGTGCAGAGCCTGACATGGGGCCCGATCTCCTGAACTGTGAGGTCATGACCTGAGCTGAGATCAAGAGTCACATGCTTGACCGACTGAGTCACCTGGGTGCCCTTCACATTTTCTCACTCTTGAGGAAACACAGGGTGGGAAATCTGTTGTGGGTGAGTCTCCGGAATGATGCAGGGGCATCCCCGAGTCTTACTGGCCATTCCGTGGAGGTAGCTCCTATCCCTAGTCTTGGACCCTCCCAGCTATCATGGCCTCAGGGGACAGATGGCCCACAGAAACCGTGAAGCTTCAGGCAGACCTGGAGAGTACCGTGTGTAGGACAGGTTTGGCACATCCTCCTCCAGGAAAGATGCAAACCAGCAGAGACTCTCGTTCCTTTCTCGACTGCACAGCCTGGCAGGGGGCCTGCCATGGGTATGGGGGCCACCTATTCACCAGCACCACATGGGGCAATCGTCGAGTTCAACAGCAGTTCCTTCTCTTCAGGAACAATGTGTACCACCCTCCTGCTTAGCCCTGGGAACACACGGGTGTGCAGATGAACAAACGGAGAGCCCACTGGGCGGAAAATGAAGGCCACAATGGGCCAGCGCCCTCAGTGTGGGTCGCCGGGGGCGACCCTCTAATAACACACCGAACAGGCAGCCCTGTGCTGACGGGCCACCCAAGCACATCCGGTAGGAGGTACCATATACTCAGAAAGCCGTGACCACACCAAGCCGCTTATTTGCAGCCCAGGGTGTGCTTTTGCCAACCTTTCACAAATCAGAAGGCGAATGTGAAGTACTATTATTTCAGTAGGGACCCTGATTTTTGCTCCCATATCCCCACATAAGGAAACACAAGAAAGAACTGCCCCGATTCCAAAGGTGGAGAAAATTAACAGGTATGTGAGAACTTTCGAGTATGGCTCAGAATAGGACTGAGGGCAAGATGGGCAGTTTCAAATGGTTCTCTTACCTTTTTGTCACTCAGGCCAGAAACCTGGTCCACATACTCCTCTTGGATCATGAAGGCAGCTAAGTTGGCAGTGTAGCTGGCCAGGAAGATGACGGCAAAGAAGGCCCACACCGACACCATGATCTTGGAGGTGGTCCCCTTTGGGTTCTGCACGGGGACGGAGTTGTTAAACACCAGACCCCAGAGTAACCAAATAGCTTTGCCGATGGTAAAAGATGGGCCACCTGGCTCTGTCATGACGAAAAGACAAGGGCAGAACGTCAAGACAGAATCACTGATTTTATTTACACCTACAAATACACAGAGCTGGTAAGTTCCTGCTCAGAGCAGGAAATACCCCAACTAAGATACAGACACTTTTAAGTTGACAGCTTGTGCCTCTCTTCTCCCGGGACCCTCAGGAAGGCAGAAGAGGGCTCTTTAGAAGAAAATCCAGGGGTCTGGGGTGTGCATGAGGTCCTCCTTCAACTAATGTTTGTGATTCAGCCCGGGCACCGGCTTCCTGCCCCCGTGTATATGAGACCCTCAAGATCACATCAAAACTGAATAATAACAAAGGCAACTACCCCACTACTGTCACACTTGTGCCCTTATTACTGTTGTTCCTAAAATTTATATTTGTACCAACCAAGAAAGGATTTCAACCTTAAAAAAAAGGTCCACAAGAATTGTGTGGACTCTTCTACCACTGTCATGGACCTTCTAGAATTTTATTCACACTGATGCTAGATGACTTTGAATGTCCTTTATTCTAATTCTTCTTTCGCTTCTAGCGCTTCGCAGTAAATGTTTCAAAGATAACCTCGACCCCAGTCCAATGCCAACACATCCCAATTGTTTCCTATCATGGTAGCTTCTGTGTAAAAGAGTATCAGGAAGCCCAGGGAGGAAGTCACAGACACCTGGCTTTTGCCACACTATCTGAGGGCAGAAAAGTAGACTGTCTTTGACCTCTTCCCCCCCCCCCCAACCTTTACGCACACCGTGCCAGGGCTTCTGCCCATAGATTTATTGTGGCCTCCTTGCTTTCAGGGCTTGGCGATGGCAAAATCTCGCCATGATGTAACCCCTCCACTGCAGAAATGAACATCTGCCTGCACAGTTTCACAACACATTAGCACACGTCTTATGACGCTATCTGTGATCCTGATGGCATCTGCTCTGACAACTAAATCAGTGACTACACATGTCAAGCCCAGTGTCTCACTGTGCACACACATCTGTGCATGTGGACCTTATTTCATGAAGCAGATGTGTAACTAAAAAGTTGTTCATAAATCAAAGTGTTGTACATTGTAAAATGCCCCAAGGAGACTTGATATTTAAAGTGATCCCGTGTTGAGTTCCTTCGCGAAGACAAGCCTCCTTTGGTAAAATAAGTAATCATAAGCCCTTGCTTTGAATTTTGTGGCTGGATTTTTCGCCTCTTTGATTTCTTCAAGGTGAAGGGACAGCATCCACTAACCTCAGTTCTGGGCACTGTCAACATATGTACGTCCTTGTGTGTTTCTCAGAGGTTTCACTTGTTACTAATGCCCTCGGGATGGGGAGTAGGTTCTGGTTCTGGAAGACCCTTGGGCACAGGCACAAAGTCCCCTGACTGGACCTTATTGTGGAGACGTTCAGACCTCCGCTCCAGAATGCACGAGCCAAATAAGAAGGAGGGTCTGCACCCAGAAATACCTCAGGGTAGGAGTGGTTTACCGCCTGGACTGTGAAGTCAACAGACTGCCGCCTAGCACCCCAACCCCAAAGGTTCTTATTAAATTGCTGTGGGGTGGGTGGTTATTCTATTATGCAACCAAGGTAGAAAACCACTATTTTGGAATATAGTAGTGGTCCAAGCTCCACACTGGACTTAGTGAATCAGAATATTAGAAAATCAGGTCCAAGCACCTTTGTGTTTTAAGTGCCCACTGATGATTCTTTGTGTGGTGCAGGTTAAAAAAAAAATCTTTTCTCTTGGAGGCATAATTTCAGAATAAAGCTCACATTCTGGAAGGGAGTAGACTCAGAAAAAAGTGTACTATTTCCTAATTCTGGGGTTTTCAGAAAGTTTTAGAGGATGTATTCACAAGGGTCCCATAGCCCCCTTCAGAAATCTAGTAAATGTTTTGTGAGGTCTCATAAATGCCTCACACACATGGGCAGCCCTCATATCTCTTGACCCACTTAGCCAGAAAATTGGACTGCCCCCGACAGTAGCTATGGGTCAGAATTGCTATCCGTTGGCCATTTTATTTCAAACACCCAATGTCTGTACCCCCTGGAAGAGGGATCTGAGTCAGGGTCACATGCTTTGGAGATCTTGTACCTCAGCGGTGGAGAACTCTTTCAGCCACAGCTACCCTGCATGTACCCTGGGGCAGTCTAAAGTTTTTATTCTTAATATATGGGTATATCTGCCTTGTTAGTCCATCTGTTCAGACAGACTGCTCACCGCCTAAGGTTATCAAAATAGTTTCCTCTGACATGTTTATGCCATGCGGATCTCCTGCTAGCTTTCCTCTCGTTTACCCCCGGGGGGGAACTGGGCTTGCTGGGTGAGGCTTCTGCCAGCGAGGGGACATACCGATTCAGACTAACCTCTTAATTGGGGTATTTCTAATGAGTTGCCAAGCTGTTGACATAGAAGGCTGAGGGTTCGTTTTCGGAAACGGATGAGTTAGGGAAGGGGCAGACACCACATGAGGCGTACAGAGGCCCGGAAGTGACAACGAGAAAAAAACAGAACGCAGAAATGCCAACGGCTACAGCTGGCCTTACCTCTGCCATCAGCGAGGCACCTGTTATAACCCACAGGGCTGAAGTACTCGAAGACAAAGACAGCCACGGCTGAGACGATGAGCAGCATCACAAACATCATAACCCATACGTCAGCACTGAATGGCTCTGGGGAAGGAAAGAAAAAATCAGTGCTCAGAATTAAAACAGAGCAAAAACAGATTCTGACTTATTTGCATATCCATTTGCTCAGGCAACACGTGTTTTCTGAGGGGAGAACAAACCACAGTTGTGTTGTGTCCCTTCAGAGAGCCAGGGCCCGGGCAGGGGAGAGGTGAGAGGCTATGTCTGGGTGTCTCCATTCCCCTGTTTCTTTTCTTCCAGAGAAGGAGAGCTTCTTGCCTCTGAACTTTTTGAGATAGTTTCTGCCATGGCCAGCAAATGCACAACTACAAGAATAACTAGATCTGGAGTAAATGAATCATATGGGTGTGGTTCATGGCTTATGGTCTCACCTATATGGCTGGCCACACCACATGACGGAGACCTGGACAAGCTTTCACCAATGCTTCCCAGGCTTGTGTGCAAATTCATTCTCAACAGGCACGGTCACTACTTCTGGCTTAACTTGGTTCAGTAATAATTACATCCAGCGAACAACTCTTTTGCCCCCTTGCCTCACCTCCTCTAAACTTCCCAGCCTATATTTACTTTTCAACCCTCTTTATTGTGGTGGATTTTATTAAACATCGTTAGGGTATGAGAATAGAAGTCAACGTCCAAAAAAAAAAATCCATCCACGTTGACAATCCGTGACTGTCACGGTGGGGATGCAGCAGGTGACAAGGAAACTTGTTTCAGCTGTAATTAACAAAACAACTACAAGCTATTCCCTAACAGTGAGTGAAAGGGGTTGATAGGATAGGACCAGGTAAAACAGCAAGAGAGTGCTTTCTTTCATTTCTTTAATCATTCTTGCTGAATCCCTTCCAGCTGATCCAAACCTCTCTGGCTTAGACGCGTCTAGAAATTGAACACCATATTCCAAGAGCCACCTCACTGAAGGCCTACAAAAAGGGACAATTGCTATTCTTTCCCATGATATGATGTTCCCTCAATTGTGTCTCAAAATAGTTCTGGCCTTTTTAGCTGTCACATCGCATTGTAAACTCATAACTAAGTGAATTAACATACTGTTTTTTCCATTTTCCAAATCATTAATAAAGATGAAGTTGAAAAAAGGGAAAAACTGGCTAGAAATTAGGAAATATCTTCTTACTTGAAATCTCTGCTTTACTTTTGGACTTTTGAAGGGAATTATACAAACCCGGTCACTTAACAATTTAAAAAGGACCTCGATAAGGCACACATCCACTGTGAAATGTAAAACCTTTCAGTGGCAGCCAGAGATGTGAGGGTAACAGGTTTAATTCAAAGCCTCTATATGGTGGAGTATGGAAGGCCCCTCCCCTCGGCTCTCATGGACTGCAGTCCTATCCAGATTAAAGACATCCTCTCTGAGCTTCCTTCTCCCCCACTGAGGCGAGGGCAAGTTTCTGTGTACAAAATATAACAAGCATTTGTATTGGTCTTTACAATTTAGAAGGTACTTTCACCGTATAGTTTATATAATCCTTATAATGGCCCTTTCATTATGGTATCACCATTTCTATTTTACAGAATGGCAGGGCCAGGTTATAACCTGAGGTACTCTGGGGCAAAGTGTATCTCTGCCCACCACACTGGTTCCTGATTTAGGAGTTGCACTCTGAAATGGCTCCACGACTATTGGAACACAGGCTCTGAAGGCAGCCACCTCTGGGCTTTAATCCTGGATTTGCCAGCTATGAACTGACAGATTGTTGGAAAATTGCTTAACAGATCTAAGATTCAGTTTCCCAAGACATAAAATGTGTATAATAATGGTATCAAGGAGATAATATACCAAAATGATGTACAGTATTGCTTGGAAAACCACATAATAGGTGTTCAATAAATGTTGGCTTCTTTTACCCTTGTAATTAATTGCTTCTCCTCCGAACACACACACACACACACACACACACACACACACACACACACACCCTGCTTGGCACTACTGTGTCATTTTAGGGCTTTGCTGATATATCACTGGCTCTTCCAGTTCAGAAGCTGAGGTTAATGCTATATTGTGGTTAGAATTAGAATGCACTTTTGTCTGTGTCTCTTAATGTTCCAATTATCCTTGCAAAGTAAAAAAGCAAATAAAATACATAAAGCTGCTATGAGGATTAATGCATATAGTGTGTGCTATCTAATAGTATTTCACATGAAATTGGCAGGTCCAGAATTTGCTCTACTCTAAGAAGGCTAGCTGAGAAACTCGAGTAGTTTATGGAAAAATTCTATGGAACCTATAACTTTATTTTATAGTGCATTAATTAAAAACGTCCCCTTTCCCCCACTGCCTGCCAGATAGAGCTTAAAGAAGTATCAGTCAAGGTCTATTCCAATATCCTCATGAAAAAAAAAAAAAAGTTGAAGTCCTTCAGAGAGTTGGTGACTCGTCCAAGGGCTTACAGCTTATTTATGTCCAAGCCAGGCCTCCTGCCTCTTAGCCCAATGTCCTGTTTTCAAGGTGACATTTTATTTTCCAACCCCTTGCTCTCACGGCCTCTGCAAAAAATATGGGGTATGAGCTCACAAAGGACCTCATCTAATTGAAATCTTGGCCTTATCTCACCAGGTCTTATATCACATCTAAGGCTTTGACACATAAGCGATGCTGGAGAGCAGCAAAGTACAGAACGACATGAGGAAGGGCGGGGTAAAATGGGAGCGAGCATCCGATCAGCTGTATCTCTCAAAGCTCTGAAAAATGTATGTGAAAAAAAAAAGCCTCTTTTGGTAGCACCGACTTCAATCTCTGAAGATAATTAAAAAGGCATTTCAATGATATCTAGAATTAGAAATTATTTTTTTAGAATTTTTTTTAAATGTTTTATTTAATTTTGAGAGAGAGAAAGACACACAGAGTGTGAGCCAGGGAGGGGCAGAAAGACAGAATCTAAAGCAGGCTTCTGGCTCTGAGCTGTCAGCACAGAGCCAGATGTGGGGCTCAAACTCACAAACTGTGAGATCATGACCTGAGCCGAAGTTGGACGTCCCTAGAATTAGAAAGTATTAAAGCAGGGAGAAGTACCCTCTGAGATCAGCTAGTTGAAATGCCCTCTTCTACAGGCGAGGAAACTGAGTCCCAGGATGGAGCACATTTGCTCAGGGTCAAGTGTTGAGTAAGTTGCAGGAATGAGACCAGAGTAGGAACCCTGATTACTAGCCTAAGGCTGTTTTCTTCCAGGGTCCTACGCTGTCCTATCAATTGTTTTTGGGTATTCTTCAGTGTTTGTATTTGAGAATAATCAATATTTAAGTCCCCCAAATTAAATGGGCTCCTAGCAAACCACCTCCTGACTGAAAGAGCCTGGCCACGTGCTCGCTCCTTCACTTAATCCTCATACCAAGTATCTGTCCTTACGTCCATGTCCTTCACACCAGTGAGCATATCACTTACCTAAGAAGGCAGAAGGTGAGACAGTCCCATTGCTGCGTGACACCATGACACTGATGCCGGTCTCTATGAAGGGCACAGAGAAGTCGACCACCTCGGATCGCTCCTCATTGATGGTGAGTGATCCCACGGCCATATAGGCCCTCTTCATGACCACCTGGGAGAAAGGCACAGTGCTTCAGGTAGGGCACTCAGGAAGGCCAGGGGCCACCGCAAGGAAAATACAGCCAGGCAGTGGTTTCCTTAGTATAGTGGGAACAGGAGAGCCTGTTCACGGTTTTGTATTTTCTAAAATTTATAAATGAGCATTTTTTTTATATTAACATGACACAAAACCCATGAAAAATGGAAACGGCCCTTACTTTCTGACACTCACCTCTCCAATCATACCATTCCAGGTTCCATTGATTTTCTTCCCATGCTTGCCATTGGTAACCAGGTAAAGATCATAGGTGAACTTCACAGATTTGGAAATTTTCTTAAGGATGTCAATACAGAACCCCTTGCAGCACTTTTTGATGTAACCTGGCTCCTCATCTGTTTTGTTCCTAACCGGTTGAAGAAACGAACAAACGAACAAACAAACAAACAAACAAACAAAACAAGGCTTTATACAAGAGGCAGCTTTTATCCTTTACCATTCAAACTCCAACCCCGAAGCAGGGCCTCCCTTTCACAGCTCAGCACAATGTGTATCAGACCCGAGTGAGGAAATCGATAGACGACAGAACTGCAATTCTTTCATTAGCTCATCACGGTGAACAACGTTTCCTCACAGTTTTTAGTGCTCCTTTGAAGTATAATGTACATTAGGAAAAGCGCGCCTATCCTAAGGGTTCAGTTGGAAAAATCTGTATACATTCAACCTGCCCATTTAACCAGCACCAAATCCAGGTACAGAAAAGTTACCCTCTTCTTCTCTCTTCCAGGCACTTCCCACTCTCACCAAAGAGAACCATTATCCTGACTTCTAACAGTATAAATTAGTTTTACCCATTTCCAAAAATGTTCCTAAATCTCAAAATTTTGGGGCATGATGGCACGAACACCAATGCAAATTTACATCTCCTAAATTTCAGGTCCCGGGCAAGGCCAAAGACACGTTAGCAGAGTTAGCAGTAGTTCTCCCAGGTCATGATCTGGACAGACCCAGGCATCACACCACAGGTCTGCTAGTAATTCCACGGCTCAGTAGTAACTGACAATTGAACATGGTGCCCAATTCATTCTATGCCTCAAGTCCCAGCCCAGGCAGGTGCTGACAGCTGTATGAAATCGGACTATCCCATGCCACCCGGAGCACTGGGGAAGGGGCCATACTCAGAGACTATGCGTTTTTGGCAGGGGACTGTGTTCCTCATGCAGGTTCCACTCAGAGGGTCCACACTTTCCACAATGACAAAGGGGGCCTCCTCCAGGGTTACAATGCTCAGATGGTCATCCTCCTGTTCTTCTGTCTCAGGACACATTCGGGGCCACACGTAGTACTTCATCTGCAGGGACTTGTCTTTCCACTTCCCCACCTGCACAGGGGTAAACAAAAGACTCAGAAACCACTGGCAGAGACCTAAGCAACCTCTCCTTAGCATCACCCAGGAGGCTGTTAAACAAATAGAAACAGACACAGGCATTGTATGTAACAGAGAGGAAATTCTTTTTAACCTATATGCCCCAAACGAGACTACCATGTCCATACCTAAGAAAGGTAATATATTCATTTGCTCACTCACTTACCAAACATTAGAAGAGGATCTACTATGTGCTGGGCATCCTTCTCAATAAACCCTGTGGCTCAAAGAAGCATGATTCTGCCCTTTGTCAAGCTCACATTGAATGAAGGAGTCAGAAATGTAAACAAATGTTTACAGTGATAGATGGTAAGTGCTCAAACTGAAGCCTGTATCAAGGGCTGGGAAGATGCCAGAGTTTCCTGACTTGTGCGGCTGGCACTTTTTTCTGCTTAACTGTAACAAGGAGCATGATAGTGAGAGCAGCAAATAGCTCCAGAAAGGTCAACAGAATGACTGGAGCAAATGAGCCAGAAGGATGTGTTTTGGCTTGTAACAGAGGTCCAGTGGGAAGCCATGTGGAGAACTGGGTAGATCTGAACTGGAATAAAATGATAAGTCAGGATTAAAGAACACAGCTCCGCTGGGGAAGGAAGTGTGGTTGGGCTGGTGGCGAACGCCATGGGTCAGTGCAGATATGCACCTGCTGGGTTGGGTGGGGGCACCAGGATCAATCATACAGGTCTTCCTGTGTGCACAGGCTGTGTACCCCCACTTCAGGGCGCACCATTCAAACATACTCCGGCGTGAGAGGTGGGTGCCCCCTGGAATCATTCACAGGGTGGCCCTGCTACCAATCATCAGGAGAAATGTGTGGGTTCCATTATCTTTTAGAAGAGCCATTCATTCCTGTTTTTATAATAGAATCTGCATGACTTTGTTGGTGGGTGCCTGTTCTCACTCTGCCCTTGAGTTTCCTGAAGAGGGAACACCTTTTCATCTTCTATAACCAGACATCCTCAATTACCACAGGAATTATGGACTGTAAGCTCCTGCATTTTCCCAATCTATAATTTCCTCCATGCAGCAATGCAAATTAGTAGCATAAGTGAGGCACCAGGACTACAAAACTACTTAATCATTAACTACGTAAATCAACAAGGAGCAACAAATGGGCAGTGCTTCATGAATTTTCAAGCAAACGGGCTTAGATTTCCACATTCCTACAAAACCAAAATTCCTTTGTTCCTGCTTTTGTCTGCCTAGGTGTCTACCTAGTACCTCCCTAGGGGTGGTTTGTATCTCCCTCCAACCTGTGTAGCAGGGGCTGCTTACGTTCATGCCCGTATTAGGCCTGCACAGCCACTGCCTCGGTTTTATTGCATCACTACAACAACGGACAGCGGTTTGGTGTCCTGGGCCAACCTGTTGGGCATTAGCCTTGGCGCTAGTTTTCTTCCAAGTGCGTAAACCATATTTCGCTTTTGCATTCAGAGTTATGCACTGGACCTAGAGTTGGCTTTCCTTTATGTATGTAGTCTTCTCCGTAGTGAAGGTCCCATTTTGGTGCAAGTCTGTTTTTCTTCATATTGCTAAGAGTACCTATTTCTAAAGCAGAAATATCCAAATAGCTTCTCAGCCACGTGGGGATATGGATGTCTTCAGCTAGTGGTTACAGGGGCGGCGGGACTCGGGGGCAGGGAGAACCCATCGTGGAAGCCCATGATGTCGGGTCACCTCCAAGTCCAAGTAGCCCTATGTATCGCAGTGGCCAAACTGGGATCATTTTCTGTGTTCAACGATGGGGAAAAGTTGGGAAGCTCTAATGTACCTATTTTTATTTATTTTGTCACTCTTACCATCTTCCCCCAATAGTCCCTGTCGAGTTTTTTCTTTTGAATCCACATTTATTCTCTTCTATCTTTACTACTTATTAGCCTAGTCCCATGGTGCAGCAGCCCATTCTGGGATTACTGCAGGCCACTGCAAACTTCACGCAGGGAACCCCCTAGAGTGCACTGTGGACACTGCTCCCAGATGATTCTTCCTAAAACATCACTATGCAAGAATTGGAATATCCATCCCTATCCAAGATTTTCAACAGCCTCTCACTGCCCTTGGGATGTGTCCAAACTTCTCACCTAGATGGTCAAGGTGTGTGTGCTGAGCCTAATGTATCTTGACAGAGTTCACTATTTTGAAACATGAATCCTTTGTTCATATTGGAAAAGGAAGTTATTGATATTGACAGCCAAAACAGATTAATCAGGTAGAGGTTTTAACAAGTAAGCTGTGTGTTGTTGACTAAGAGACTTATTCTATTTGTAAAACAAAAATGTTGCAGGCGTAGCATTCTGGCAAAGTTTCAGGACATCCCTGTGGACGGCATGCGATATAATATAGATTATTGTATACTTTGATAGATTTAAAAGGCGTTTAAAATCTATACCCAAAAAGAAAAAGAAAATATTGTTTAATGAATCAAGGTCATCACGGAAAGAGGTCTTTAGTGACACGTCAGGAGATTCTGTACTTGCAAGTGGCCTGAACAATGTTTCATAAAACCAAACAGAAGTAATGCTTACAAAACTGCAGACAACACAAAGCTAAATGGGATAGAAGATATACCGCATTGCAGAATCAAGGTTGGAAGTGATATGAATTAATTGGAATGGACTAAACCAAATGGGATGAGATTTAATAGTATTTATACATAAAGTCTAGCGTTTAGATTTTTTAAAAAGCAACTGCACAGTATTTAAAAGGCCATATTTCAATTAACAGCAGTCTATAAAAGCTATTGCACTAACAAATGGGGTATTTACGGCTTTACAGAATCCAGCACACGTGGTGAGGAAAGGGCACAGACGATCCCACTCGGCACTGTGTTCATCATACCACAGCTGGAAAATTAGATTCTGTTTCTATAATTCTATGACCAAATGATCATATTTACTAGATCATTCTCACCTATCCAATAATAACCTGCACATGGAGTCCCCTCTAGCACACCTTTTCCCAACTTCCTGAAAAAGCTAGCCGGGTCATTCCTTGCTTCACATTAGTCAAATTCAACCAGAAGCAATTGCATGCCAATTTTGTGCCAGGGACGGTCCTGTGTGTTACAGATAACAGCACCAGGTGGCGTTTAGCAAGGCCTTAGTATATGGTAGGCACTGAACATTCCAGTAATCTCATTGATCATCACAGCAAGCTTGTGAGAAACTGAGCTGTCTGGCTCCTGAGTTTGGGCTGTTTCCTCTGCACTGCACTGCTTCTCTGTCAATGAAAGGATAAAACATGACTCCTGTCCTCTGATGACAGTCTAGTGGGGGAAAGACACTCTCTATTGACAATAATATCAAATTTTTTAGGCTTTGGTAATTACCCTAATAAAAGGTATAAATAAAGTACTCTGGGATTCAGAATAGAAGTAATTACTTCTGAAAGGGTTGGGGTGATGGGAAAAAAGCTTGATGAAGACACGTCTCTTTGAGCGGGGTACTGAAATGTGACAGTGCATTTGGTGAAGAGTACTTGATCCACTGAGGCAATAGCAAGAACAAAGGGTCAAGTCCTACAGTTGCTCAAAAGAAACATCAAGGATAGTCCTTCACAGCTGAAAGGGTTGATGGGGCGGGGGTGGGGGGGAATGGTCTAGCTCAGTTCTCCTCCTGTTTAGAGACCTGTTCATTCCAGCCGGAGAGTCTCTATTCTGCAGACAGCCAACTGGATAACACTCGTCTCTCCCTAACTCCTTGTTCAATGGCCTCACACTGGTAGCTTGAAATTGGCTTCAAATGGCATCCATGAAGTTGGCAAACACAGTAATTCAAGGCTTCCTCTGCCCACCCCCACCCCCCGTTGTTAAATATTTACCAGCTCACAAATGGCCAGAGTAACCAAATCATTCATTATGTCATGCTATTTACTGCCTTGGGGACTAACTTTTCAGGTGTCTTGTCTCCTACACTAAATTCTGAATGTAACCCTAAGTATTTTTGTGACCATGGACAAATGTTTAAAACTCTGAGTCTCAGTTCCCATATCGGCAGAATAAGGGAATGATTTCTAAGGTGCCTTGCATAAAATCTCATGATCCCAGGATCTTTTTAGGATGAAGTTCTCTACCATACTTCCATCTGATCAGAAGCCAGTGAAAAAGTATTCTACATGGTTATTTTCTGAAGCGAGGGAAGGATCTAATTTATTTATACAAAAAGAATAGCTTGTCTTAAAGTCCTGACTGTTTTGTATTGTTTCTTTAAGGATGACTGCAGTGAAGAAGAAAAGTTAACAAATTCCTTGAGGGCTGAAAGAGAAATAATTTTAGGAAAAAAATATCCCTCTGCTATAAATACCAGATTCAAAATGCTGTGCAGTGCCCATGTTAAAGAACACGTTTAGTAACCTCGAATTAGCTACCCCTAGGCAAAAGAGAGCAGGGCAGTTAGAAACAAGTGAACTAAAATTAAGTAAAATAGGAATTGTTTGTGTAGAAAAATAAGGTATGTTTCAATAATTGTTTTAAGGGGGAGGAAGTATGCTGGCGATGTAGATAGGAGAGCTTGTCAAGAGTGAGAAAGAATTGGGGTGCCTGGGTGGCTCAGTCGGGGATATGTCTGACTTCAGCTCAGGTCATGATCTCGCAGTTCACGAGTTCAAGCCCTGCGTCGGGCTCTGTGCTGACAGCTCAGAGCCTGGAGCCTGCTTCGAATTCTGTGTGTGTGTGTGTGTGTGTGTGTGTGTGTGTGTGTGTGTCTGCCCCTACCCCACTTGTGCTCTGTCTCTCTCTCTCTCTCTCTCAAAAATAAAAACATTAAAAAAATTTATAAAAAAAAGAGTGAGAAAGAATAGCAGATAGAAGCCTGAGACACCAAAAGGGAAGATTCTGAATGCTTTCCTAGAATATCTGAACTGGCGTGAGTTTGTAATACCGGAAATGCAGAGAGTAGTAGGAAATGAGGTCAACAGGAGGTACTTCAGGGAAGATACAGTGAGAAACACTGAATGAAGAATTTACAGCTGAGATTAAAGCATGATCAGAAAAAGAAAAACGAAAAACCTTGAGGAAATAATGAAGAAAACATCTATAAAGTGCTCTGAATTCCTCAGAGATAAGCACTAAACAAACATCATTACCGTGAGCACGTTTAACAACATCTGTCTATAAAAAATGCCATTCTCCGCCATGCTAACATTTAAAAAGAGCTCTTGAGGACTGAAGTCATCTTTTTCAAGAGAAAAAAAAAAACTCTCTGGTTAGTTTTCTCAGAAAAAATGGAGTCATTTTTAGGGGTTCTGGTTTGGCACTCTTGGCACAAGCTGAACACCTGTTCAGCTGGGAATCTCTCCTCAAAAGGACGTTTACCTCACAAACCTACAGAATATTATTCCTTAAGCCCTTGCTCATGAAAATTCTAGGGAACCAATCTATGCTGATTTTAGACTTCAAAGTCTTCCTTCTGCTAACAGATTTCTTCCATGACCACTAGTGAAACTGGCACTAATTTGCACCCTGACAAGGCCACGCATGAAAAAAAGACCACGGGGACCATGCTCCCACTGAAGCCCCTGCCTTCATCCCTCTGGTGAATGTGTCATCACGGAGAAGGGAGAGGGGCCTGGGCAGGGCATGGCGGCCGTGAGAGCTGCTGCAGTCCTTGCCCACACAGCAAAGGACATCCGTCTCCCTGGGCTGCCTCTCTCAGCTGCACAGAAAGTCATTTCTTAAGATCCTGGAACAAAAGCACTTATTAGAGCCTCTTTAGGTGTCAAAGGTTACTTTTCGAAAATGGAAGTGTTTTTGTTTCTTGTTGGAGATGGCATCTGGCTCGAACACGAAACGCTAATTTTACGCCTTCTACTGCCTTTTAAAATGCAAAATGTAAAACTATGTGATCTCCCCGAGCAAGCAAAAGGAACGGGCACAGCATCTGCAAGGCAGCCAGAACATGCCTCCTATTCTGTCCCCAAGCAGTGGTCCATCAGGCACTGGCCCCTGGCCGTGTGCTGGTGTTGATGCTGCCCCCCGGGCAGGCCCGAGACTCCTAACAGAGCAAAACTCTGAGGTTGGGGAGGCACTCCCAGCTCTCCTCCCCCAAAGCCACCCATCTTGGCTCTGAGGACTGTTAAAGGTTGAGTGTCTGAGAGTACTTCATTTTGTCTAATCTTAATGTTTCCGTACCTGCCCCTCCTACCCTTACCCCCACCATTTGTAACCCAGTGGATATTCTGGTGTATGGCCACTCATTCTCTATATTCATACAAAGTACATATACCTATGTATGAAAAACGGGATAAGTGAGGGTAGACATGTGTGTGTTTGCCAAAATTGTATCACGATATACACAGGTCTCTGCAGCTTGCTTTTTTCGCTTAAGTATATATACGTCGTGGACTGACTTCCAATTCAGTAGATAGTAGATCTAACTCCTTTTGTTTATTTAAAATGTATTAATTTGAAAGAGGGGGAGAGAGAAAGACAGCACCTGTGTGTGCCTGAGTGGGGAAGGGGCAGAGAGAGGGGCAGAGAGAATCCCAAGCATGGTCCTTGTGGCCAGCCTAGAGCCCTACATGGGGCCTGATCCTATGAACTGTGAGATCATGACGTGAGCTGAAACCAAGAGTCCGATGCTCAACTGACTGAGCCACCCAGGAACCCCAAATCTAACTCCTTTTAACAGCTGCATAGTAGTCCGTAATAATGGTCATGGCTCAGTTTATTTAGTCATACCCCTATCAATACATATTCAGGATATTTCCCAAAAAATTTTAACCAAGACATATGATACAGATCTTGATATTTCCAAAGCATTAATTTCCAGGGATGAAAAAAAAAAAACAGAATAAGAGGATATTTATGTTTTTAAGTATTCTGTGTGTTGCCAGAATACTGTACCAAAGGTATGTAGTGACTAAACTTCTTGTCAGCAACACACTCGAGCGCTCCTTGCTCACGTTGTCACCAGCGCTAGGTTTTTATCACTATTAACGTCTGCCACTCTAAGGGGTGAAAAACGGTATCTAATTGCTTGCATTTCCATCTCCCTGGTTCGCAGTGAGCGAGAGCACCGTGGCACATCTGTGAGCATTTAGATTTTCCTCTTTTACCCTCTAGTCTTATCCTTCACCCATTTTCCGTTGAGCTGTTTGTCTCTCTTATCTATTTGTAGGGAGCTCCTGGTGTAGCAGGATAGTAATCCTTTACCTGTCAGATAGGCTTGAAATGTTGTTCTCCCTCTAAGATCTGTCTTCTGTTTTTGCTATATTTTTTTATGCACAGAATTTTACCGTTACCTTTCTTTCTTTTGTAGTATAATGTGTGTGTGTGTGTGTGTGTGCGTGCGTGTTTAGAGAGAGAATGTTTGGTTTTACCTAAGGAAAAAATATCTACTCTCAAAGTGTTACTTGTTCATCCTTTTTTTTTTTTGATTAAAAAAAGATGTTTATTTATTTTTGAGAGAGACAGAGAGTGCACATGGGGGAGGGGCAGAGAGAGAGGGACAGGGGATCCAAAGTAGGCGTTGCTCCGATAGCAGAGAGCCTGATGCGGGGCTTGAACTCATGAACCGTGAGATCATGACCTGCACAGAAGTCAGATGCTTCACCCACTGAGCCACCCAGGCGCCCCACTTGTTCCTCCTTTTGCACGGAGCTTGTCCTATACTGTGTGTGCAGACACAGCCCTCCCTCTGTCGGTCTTTCCATGTCTCTCCAATGCTTTGCATCCTTCTCAGGCCTCATCGTTTCCACAATGCTGTCTCCGGTCACCCTTGCTCAGAGGAAAAGCTCCATTTGATCGTCTGCAATAATTTTGTGGGTCAACCACTCCCTTCTGCTGTTACGTTAGAACGCTAAGCTATAGTCTGACATACAAATCCCTGTCTGTGAATGTGTCTTGAAGCATCCTAGGGCAGAGACTATATTATTTTACTTCTTTTTGTCCCTTAGACTGGCTTGAACAAGTGTGCTCTTAGCAAATCACTGAGTGATGGCACTAGAGGAAAAAAATACATCGATACCCTCTGAAGGCTCCGCTAGGTATAATTCCAGCGTTCTTCCACAAAAAAGCCTTAGGAGGTAAAGGCTGCTGCACTTACTGCTTCTCTTCAGCCATCCTGATTACAGAGTTCCCCTGGACGGACTCAGTTCCGGGTGGACTGCTGTAAGGGTAATGGCGAAATCTGCTGCACTGAGCATCTAACGAGCTTGACACCCCTTCTCCTAGTCATTTGCATACTCAGTGATGTCTAGGTTTAGAAACCCAGCATTTGAAACGTGCATTACAAAGTAATTTCCATATCCAAATTGGATCCATGGCTGCCTTGGCCTGTTACTACTTCGGCACTTAGTAAGCTGAGGACTGGCAGCCCGGGACACACGGGCCAAAGGGAGGGCCGTCCAGCCATTCTTGCCTGGCACCTGTGTGGGTCTCCCAGGGAGACCGAGACATCAGTTGTCATCCCAGCCTCAGCTGCTTTCCCTGTCTGACGACTGCCTCTCCAAGAGGGCCGGGGGCTCCCTGGGGACTGTGCATACCCACTGCTGCTGCCAGCCATCCCCCCCCCCCCCCCCGCCCTGCCGTGAGTGATCCTGGTTCTCCGCATCTCCTGCTCTGCAGAGTGAAGGGATGGGAAAGTGGCGAGCTAGAGCAGGAGCTGGGGCCGGAAATGGAAGCTGCAGATTCAGAGAAACAGTTATGGTCATTTCAGATAACTCCACCAACAGATGTGATGAGAAGACTGGCCTAGCAACAGAGAGAGAGAGAGAGAGAGAGAGAGAGAGAGAGAGACAGAGAGAATGAAGCCAGTGATAGATACACGAATGAAGCTGGTGATAATATTAGAGTAATTGTAGCTGTTATGGGCTGGACACATGGAGGCACCGCATCCTTTTGTCACTAATTCCCCCAATGGTGGATGTTGTACCTGTAGCGGACAAACAGCAGCCTCACTGAGGGTCCAGGGTTTTATCCCCGATCGCTTTGACTCTACAAGTCCATGTTTCTTTCACTCTGCCCTGTTGCCAAGAGAATATTCCTGATCTCTTCTTCATTGCTCGCTTTACTGAGATCTGAGAGAGAGGAGTGTGCTTCAGCCCTGCAGCGCCCCCACCCTCACCTCTGCTTCTCAGCAGCGATGGTTGTATGTAAAGGCTTTGTGGCAAGTGGCAGCTGAGGTCTGTGGTGTGGGCCTGACAGGCAGGACGCTGGCAGGTGCCAGGAGGAGGCGTGGTGCTGACAAGCTGTGTGACCTTTGGTGAGTTATTTCATCTCTCTGTGCCTGGCACATCTTAGCTCTATGCGAGTATCTGCTATTTTCCCTCCTCCTTCTCCTCCCTCCTCATTATGACTATTACTCCTACGAGTGAAACATGGGTACAACTCTTCAATGTGCCTAACTTCCTCCCAGAAACAGTTTTTTTTTTTTTTTTTTTTTTTTTTTTTTTTGCTTGCAAGTGGCAAGGGAGAAATACTGAACAAACTCCAACTTCTCAAACTTTAACTCAATTCGATAAAAAAAAAAGTGTCAGGGTAAACTCCACGCAATTCTTTTGGCTTTCTGCACTACTTTCATGTGAAGAAAAGTAGAAATCATAAGGATTAAAGATGCTATGATTCTTCCAGATTGACCAAGGGCCTTGAACCCAAAGAGTCCCATTGAGCCAGGTGCTCCCTCTTTATAAACCCTGACCTGGGATGAGATGAGTATTTTAGAAAGGGCATTAATTCTTTCAGGTCAGAACATTTTGTTCATAGTTTGCCACACAGACTCAAACAGACTTAAAGGTTCAGCGTGTTGTCCTGAAGTAACAGAAAGGGTTTGAGATCTCCTAAGCGTAAGTCCCCATCCTTGAACACCAACCTCAGAGCCCCATTCTGGAACTCAGGAGGGCTCAGTCACCAATAGCTGAGCTCTACCATCTCCTCTGAATTCCCTTTTGCCAAAAAAGGCCCGTCCTCTGAAGCACCAACACTGAGCCCCGAACCACCCTCTAGGACATGTGGGAGCCAATTAGGGATATTCATTAAACAGCACCAACACTAGTCCCACCTCCCTGAGTCAACTTCCTCCTACATCACAGGGCTCTAGATAGGTGTGCAACACCCCCAAGGCTTTGGCTTGCTCCAGAACACGGCTCAGCAGGGATGCTGGCTGGTAGATGTGGGTGGACTCCAAGGGTGCTGCTTTAATCTGCTTTCGGGGTCTGGGCCACAGGCTTCAGTCATGAACACTGCTTCTCATCAGCTTAGCTTCTCATTACTTTCCACCTTTATCCTCCACTGACAAGCTGTGAGGGTAGAGCAGACGTGCATGTCGTCTGACCACACTGGATTTGAGCACTGGCTTCACAAGTATTTGTTTACATATGTGTGGATGCATGGATGCATGAATGTATATATGTATTCATTCATCATTCATTCATTCATTTCACTACTTCATTTCATTTGATCATATTAGTTAAGCGCCATAGGCTTTGAAGTCAGAAAGGCCTAATTTGAGTCCTGGCTTTGCTTGTGTGTGACTTGGGACAAGTTGCCTAACCCCCCTTTTTCTAATATTTATTTTTGACAGAGCGAGAGCGAGAGCGAGAGTGCATGCAAGCAGGGAGGGGCAGAGAGAGAAGGAGACAGGGGATCTGAAGCAGGCTCCACACCGACAGCAGAGAGCCCAATGTGGGTCTCGAACTCACGAACCATCGTGATCGATGAGATCACGACCTGAGCTGAAGTCAGATGCTCAACTGACTGAGCCACCCGGTGCCCAAGTTACTTAACCTTTTAAACTCTGCGCTGTGGATGCCTGCTGTTACGTCTACCAACCTGCCATCTTCCGCCTGACTCTTCTAGCTCACTCTCTCCCCTGACCCCTTTTCTTAGTTCAGTCTCCCCTTCTTTTGTGAAACATTCCTTCCTCAACTCCAACTGCATGGTCTTGTGGAAGCTGCCTTGTTGCACCTCCCAGTCTATCCTCTGACCAGAGAGGCGGAGCAGCTGACTGGCTGGATAAAATCCTTGGGGTTTTTAACCTCCGGACCCAAAAGAGTACCAAGTCAGTCTCATAATCTATGATATATAAAATTCAGAAGAGGTAGGCAGCCATGTTTTGTACCCTATGAAGAAAACTGGCCTATGGAGAGAGAAGAATGAAGCCAGTGGCCCGAGAAAAGTAGATACACGTGAGAGAGGGCAAGATACATGACCGCATCAGAGTCCCGGCTTGCAGCTACTCTGGATGCCTAGCCACAGTTCTGGTGAGAAAATCTGGTGTATCCTTTATGATAAATTTGCCTTTTGCTTTTAAGCTAGTTCAAACTGGGTGTCTATCCTTTATAATCAAAGCCAAGTTCTCATCACACACTGTTTATCTCACCTAAGCAAGGCAGTAGATAGTAACTATATCCTTCTGGGGTTTCGGTAAAAATTCAATAAAGTAATGTACATCCCTGCTTTGTGGAATGCCTGGAACATGGAGAGCCCTGAGAAAAGGACAGTAGTGGTGGTATTATTCATCAACTTTTTGCGAACACCTCAAGAGCCAAGTAGTAGGTTGGCTCGCCAGTGACAGGTCCCACCACCATCCTTTTATTTTATTTATTTATTTATTTATTTTTTATTGTTCAGTTATTTTTGAGAGACAGAGCATGAGCAGGGAAGGGGCAGAGAGAGAGAGGGAGACACAGAATCTGAAGCAGGTTCCAGGCTCTGAGCTGTCAGCACAGAGCCTGACGCGGGGCTCGAACCCATGAACCATGAGATCATGACCTGAGCTGAAGTCAGACGCTTAACCGACTGAGCCACCCAGGCTCCCCGGGCCCACCACTATTCTTAAGCAAGTGCTTCCCTGCCTGGGGCCACGGGAGGGAGAAACAGGAGGCCCGCGCTCAAGCTCAGAGTTTTGAATTTAGGTAGGGCCAACCAGCTAGAGTTCCTCGTGTCAAGTCTGACAGTGGCTTATGACCGAATCTCCTCCATGGCCCCCGATCCTCAGGGGGGTTCCTTGGACAGTCACGGGGTCTACAGTTTCAGTCAATCACACTCAACAGGTCATTTGATGTCTCTTCCCAACTGGCTTACCTGCCAAACCCTGCTGCCAGGTCCAGTCATTTTCCAGGCCTCCCATCCCCCTTTTTACTCTCCATGCGCCCCTTCCACAAATCCTTCTCCAGGAGGAACAGCTCGTAAGCACAGGGGTTCCGTAAGATCCCTACAGAGGTCTTCCCCAGGACAAGCAAGTGGTAGAATGGGATTTAAACCCAGGCAGTCTGACATCCGAACCTTTGCTTTTCACCACTACTCTGTATTGCCTCAAGTATTAGAGAAGATGCATAAGAATGATATCAAGCACATAGTCATAACAATGCTCAACAAATGGCCCTCACTGACTCAGGATAGCCCATCAGTCCTGTTCTCCTCAGGCAGCCCCGCATGCCTGTGGCCTGCCATAGCATTAGAGGCTCCCGGAGTCTAGGGCAGCTGGAGGATGAAATGCACTGAGTGGAAGCAGTGCCACCATCTAGAAGGCACTGAGATCTCATGGGAGACCAGTGGGAGCCAGAGATGATTATAGGCTCTTCAAACACTGCTTACTGGGCTGATCCCAGCATGTTCTGTCCTCTGCCTCCCAATACGTTTCATCACATCCTCCATCATGATCCTCCTTTGAATTACAAATGTGTTCAAGATGTTCAAAGAAAAGGTTATTTGCAAATACACAGGCATCTACAATAGATCTTAGACACACTGGGCTAGCTCCCCTCTGGAGTGTATATCTCAGGACGCTAAGAAAGATGAGGAAATTGTTGCACAAACAAGCCAAATCAGGTTCTCATGCAAAATTTCAAGAGCTAGAAAAGGTGGCCAGGACTGGAGCAGGACCTCATCAGGTGAGACCGTGGAGAGCTGTTTTTAGTGCTACAGGGTGCTCGTGCACAAGGGCCAAAAAGGAAGGAACAGGAGGAATTCTGGAAAAGAAACATATTGCGGAAGTATAATGAGAATGTTTTCCAGACCACAAATCTGAATGTAAACTCCGATAATTATGAATGTGTTTTCAGGGACAATGAAGCAGCACAGTTGAGAATGTGGTCATCCGGGAAATCCACGGCATAAGGTTGTGAATATATATGAAAAGAAACAAGGCATGAACATTGAAAAGACACATAAAAATCACCGAGGCGATGAGGGAGCACAAATGGAAGAGGTCAAAGTCATAGAAAATACATTACAATTTTAAAAGACTAGACCACAAAGAAGAAAAAAGTCATGAAAGATATGTTTCTAGGAAGGTGCCTTGTAGAATTCTTTGAGCAGTTTACTCGCACCTCACACTAAGGTCACGGACAAGACTCAATCCTTAGCAATATCACTCATTCTTTGTTCTAAAATTTTTTTAATGTTTATTTATTTTTGAGAGAGAGATAGAGCACAAACAGTGAAGGGGCAGAGAGAGAGGGAGACACAGAATGCGAAGCAGGCTCCAGGCTCTGCACTGTCAGCACAGAGCCCGACGCGGGCTTGAACTCACGAGCCACGAGATCATGACCTGAGCCAAAGTTGGGTGCTAACCGGCTGAGCCACCCAGGCATCCCCAGTATCACTCATTCTAAGATGGTCTGGGCCCTACCAGCCCTCGATAGGCAGGATTGTCCAACTTTGAGGACAAACATACCTGCTAAGTATTTAGAAAATAGTCTTTCTGAAATATTCTGGACTAGGCTATCCAAAGTCATTCCTTTTCTCCCCTGAGATGGCTTCCCCAAGCTTCAGAGGATACAAATGGCAGGAAAAGGGTGCGTGGGTGGCTCAGCTGGTTAAGTGTCTGACTCTTGACCTCAGCTCAGGTCATGATCTCATGGTTTATGGGTTCAAGCCCCGCATTGGGCTCTGTGCCTTCAGAGAGACAGAGATTTTCTGTCTCTCCCTCTCTCTCTGCCCCTTCCCTGCTAGTTCTCTCTCTCTCTGTCTCTCTGTCTCTCAAAATAAATAAATAAACTTTAAAAAAATTAGAAGGAAATGGCGGGAAAGGATCTCACACTGGCTTTAATTCTCAGACACTCTGCCTCCTGTCTGGATTCCTAAGTTACTCCTAACTGGTTTCCCCTCCTCCAGTCTTATCTTCTCCAGTTAATCCTCTACCTGGCCCCCAGCATGATCTAAAATTCAGATGTGACCCCATCCTTACCCTTTCCAAAGACTGTCATTATCTTCTCCTTCACCTACAGAATGACATCCACCCTCCTTGGATGAGTACACAGTTATTCCCCAACCTTTCCCTTTATCTCTCTCCTTACCTCTTTCTCTCCCTCCCTCCCTCTCTCTTCCTCTCTCTCTTTCTTCTTTCTGGACTTTCTGCTTTCTTTTTGGCTTATCTCTTCAGGGTTCCTAGCCTTTGCTTTCATCTGACAATAACACGCTATGCTGTTTCTTATCAGAATGCCTTTGCTCTTATTGGGATTCCCTAATTTTAAATCTCTTCTCTTCTGGATGATATCCACTCAACCTTTAGGATTCAGTTCAGGTAGGATTTACTCTAAGGAGACTTTCCTCACCACACCCCCAGGCAGGGTTGAGGGGTTAGGTATCCTTTTATTTTCCCCAAATACCTTGTGCTTATCTCAATCATTGAACTTGCCATTGTATAAATATTTCGTTGCTTAGATGCCTGATCTCCTCTCCTAGACTATAATTTCCTCAAAGGCGGGGAATGAATATTACATAGATATGTATATATGTATGTATCTGCAATGTCTAGCAGAAGGAATAGCACCACAGTGGGCACTTAGTAAATGTTAGTTGAACAAATGAGTAGGACTTTAAAAGGAGAACTTGCTCTTGGCAGCTAAGAGTCAGTGATGGTGATTCTGCTAATAATATTAGTTAATATTTGTTGAGCATTCACTGTGTGTCAGGGACCCTGCTAAGAAAGGCACATGCATTACTGAATTGAATTCTCAGAATAGTCTTATAAGCTAGGTATTATCTTTATATCTATTTATGGTAGATCATGATATTAGCGGTGCCCAAGGAATCATGTCCCAATCAATATCTGTACTTGTGTAGTCCCCTCTCTCACTGACTCTAGATTTGGCCTTGTGACTTGCTTTGACCAGCAGGATAGCAAAAAATGTAACACACATAGACACTTGGCGAGTGACAGTGCAATGGGCCTTGCCTTCTTGGAATATTGCTGATGACTCTCAAGAAGCTTGGGCCAGTCTCCTTCAGGACGGGCAGACATGCAGAATGGGGCCCAGCTGACAGCCCGTAGCAACAGCTAGATATGCAAGTGAGGCCATTTTGGATTATCCAGATCACCACAACAGACAAGTGACCCCACGTTAGATGAACCCAAGAACCACCCAGCTTATCCCCAACTCAAGTTGCTGCCCCCCGAAATGGTGAGTAATATAATGGTAGTTGTTTCAAGCCACTAAGTGTTGGGGTGTTGCGACACAGCAGAGGTTAACTGAAACGTATCCACCTTGGAAAAGGCTACACATATCAGGCAAACATAAGAAGAACATAGAAACAAGAAGACAGAGATAGGATTAAATGACCAATAGCACAAAGTTCTTTAGAGCTCTTTAATATAAATAAGTACCGTGCTGCATAAGTCTTTCTTAATTGCAGAACTGTTGGAAGATCATTGAACACAGAGTCGAGTTTCAGGCCCAGCCCTACCACTGACAGGCCTTGTGAATGTGGTAAATCACTGAATCTCTGGGGATCTGAGTTTCTGTACCAGCAGAGTAGGGAGAGATGTATGTATGTATATGCTACTCATTTCACAGGGCCAGTAGAAGAATCAAATGTACATCAAACTGTCCAAATGTGGGTATTAATGTTATTGAAATTAGTTCATAAATTTTTTTTTTTTAACGTTTATTTATTTTTGAGACAGAGAGAGACAGAGCATGAACGGGGGAGGGTCAGAGAGAGGGAGACACAGAATCTGAAACAGGCTCCGGGCTCTGAGCTGTCAGCACAGAGCCCGACGCGGGGCTCGAACTCACGGACCGCGAGATCATGACCTGAGCCGAAGTCGGCCGCTTAACCGACTGAGCCACCCAGGCGCCCCAGTTCATAACTTTGGATCACCATAATTACTAACAACTCATCTGCAAACCAGCAAAAAAAATGCTGGCGGGACACAGGAGGGCGCTAAGGAATGGGAAATTCAGAAGGTAAAGTGTCAATATCCTGCCACGGACTAAATAATATTTCTCCAGTAGATATTTCAGCACCTTTAGTATCAGTGGTTTCTAATCATTTTCTTTACAAGACACTCCTTGAGATACCTTATGTAACTCCTCCCCCCTTCCCCCCCAGTGTTCATAATCTAGTTTCACACAATCTATTAAAGGTCGGGAGAATACCTGATCTCAGAGCAAAAGCATTAGGCCAGGATTGTGGAGATTTATTTGTCAGGCTCTGCCTCCCACCAGCCAAGGGAACTTGTCCCTTAACCTTGCTGAGCCTAATTCTCTGTTAAATATGAGGGTAACAACATTTACCAAAACTCCCCCCAGGGATTCGAGAGCAACACATGTGATGATGCGTGTGTGGAAGTGTCTTGAAAATGGCCACTCCCTGCACAAAGTCAAGGTGTTAGGAGTGCCCCATTGAGCAAAAAGTACCCGGTGCTTAGAAGTGTTTATTTATTTAGAGGTATTTATGCCAATGACGTGCCAGACACTGAGCTAAGTGGTAGGTGTGGTAGGGAAAAAATAGGGCAACTGACATTTGAGGTGAAAGGTAATTTGCCTGTGCTCACATAATTAAGAAATGGCTAAGTTGGACAGAAAGCCTTATCTGTTTCCCTCCAAAGCCTGGGCTTCTTGTATAGTGCTGGGCAGACTCCAAATGGAACTTCCTCAGTCTGCAGGAGAGCGGAATTATTGGCCAGGTAGCTTACCATTAAATGGGGCCACCAGCTTGTGGCTAAAGAAACAGATGATGAAAAAAGTGCTGAGGGAGAAAATGCCCATTTACAAACACAGCTTAATTAATTAGTCAACTCAGATGAGGCAGAAGAGGCGGGTTTCCAGATGCCTGACATGGAGAATTAATTAGGAGAAAGGCGCCAGGCTTGGATTCCTGTCCAGAGCACACAGTAGAATTAAATTACTAAATTGCCTCAGTGTCCCTTACCTTAACTCAATTGCTCCTCAGCTTAACTAAAGCTATCTGACTGGGAAAGAAAACAAAACGCCTCACTCAGAATGACAAGGGAACTGAAAAGGTACCCTCAACTGAAGCTTCAGGTGCCATCCAGAAAAGAAAGTTGTTTCTAGAGTTTCTAGTTTTTCTTTTTAAGAGAGAGACAGAGAGATAGACAGAGACAGAGAATGAATGGCAGAGGCGCAGATAGAGAGGAAGAGAGAGAATCCCAAGCAGGGTCTGAGCTGTCAGCACAGAGCCCAACACAGGGCTTGAACTCAGAAAGTGTGAGATCATGACCTGAGCCGAAATCAAGAGTCTGATGCTAACCGACTGAGCCCCTCTAGTGTTTCTAGTTCGAGTCACCGAAGGTCAAAGTAAAATTAAAGTGAAGTAAAGTTACACCCCACCAGCACTTGGAAATTCCAAAGCTGTACCTAAATAAAATGGAAAACTGGCAAAACACTCGGACTCCTACCAGGTAAAGCCACCACCTTCGTTTCTACCATCTTCATGGTTGTAGAAGAAGTGAGTCTGGGAAAAGCCAAAGTACACTGGCCACTGCCTCAATTTTCTGTGCCGTTTTGCTTACAGGATAAAAGATTATTTAGGAAAGAGAAGTCCTGTCACCTGAGTGACTTGTTGTAAATATAAAGTATGTGTGAAATCTGTACAAATCACAACAAAATGGGGTTGGGCCGGCTCAGGAGAATAAATAATACGGAGCTAAGTGTACTGAACTCTCTGTGACTTTATGAATCAAAGTCACTTTTCAGGAATTGGTCCCTTCCCTTCTCTGCTTCTATAGTTCACATTTCCTGGGGGTTCTGAAAGTGCTCCTACTTTGTTTATATTTTTATCAGTGAATTTCCATGTATTCTGCACTTGTTTGGGACTTGTCCTCTGCCTAATTAAGCAGAGGAAGTTAATGAGGTATGAAGTGACTTTGTGCCACAGAGTAAATAGAATATAATGTGCAGAGAGAGAAGCAAGCAACGGGTCAGGGCAAAGAGTCAAGTGAGGCTGGAGACTTGGGGTCTGGGCAGAGGGGGGAAGGGATGGACAGACATGGTGGGATTCCATGAGAGGGAGGCATAGATGTCAACTCTTCAATCTGGAATTGATCTAGAGAGAATCAATAGTTTTCAACCAGGCTCTCTAGTAGAATCACCTGTAAAGCTATTAAAATGCTGATTCCTGGGCCCTCTCCCAGACCAATTCTCTTGGAATCTCTAAGTGGGATCAAATCATAAATTTATATAAAGGAGACAACAATATTATTTAAAAACTTCCCAGGTGATTCTAATGCACAGCAGGATTGAGGACCACTCATCCATGGCGACCTCTTCATTTTACTAATAGGGAAATGAGGGAATGAATTTGGAGACGAGAACGAGACAGTGTGGGTCCATGGTGTTGATATTTCACTGAGTTGCCCTGAACAACTTCACTCTTCATGCACGGCTTCAATTACAGCGTTAGTCTCACTTTATGGGAAAGGGAGCACTCCTTGCTGGGGATCCTTTCCCTTGTCAGGCTGTCACACTTGGGCACGTTTGTATGAGGTTGAAGGAGGTTGGACTAGCGGTGCTCAGTGTGGTCTGCAGACCAGGAGCATCAGTATTACCTGGGACCTTGTTAGAAATGCAACTTCTCAGGCTTCACTCCAGACCTACTGAATCAGCAGCTGAAGGAATGGAATCCAAAAATCTGGGTTTTAACAAGCCTGATACATGCTGAAGTTTGAGAACCTCTGGTTTAGACTACCATTTTCCTTCCTTCCTTCCTTCCTTCCTTCCTTCCTTCCTTCCTTCCTTCCTT